>NC_070594.1:28259552-28859552 GCF_027409825.1 Scomber japonicus | reverse complement strand
AACTATACAGAGGATTAACGAATGTTGGACAAATGATGGAAATGTTCAATGTCTCTAAGGAGAAACATGATCTGTTTGATATCACAACGTAATTCAGTATTGTGTTCACATATAAGCATATTTCTATATAAACTTGTGTGTAATCAAACCTGGAGCCAGGCAGTATTCTAAGACTACAGTAAACAATGCACACAGAGGGAGGAATGGAGGGTTAAGAGAGACCAGGTCATTTTTTATTTTCTCTGGAGCAGGTCAATCCAGCCATGCAGCTGATTCTAGTTATCTAGTCAGAGCCCTGGCTCTTAAAGAGGAGGTACATCATCATTTTCTGTGAGGACTCTCCCTAACTGTATGTTACATTTTTTTTAAGTAAGCAGTGGATGGGTGATGAGTAAACATATATGAGTTGTGTCCTCAAGTTTACATAATGTGTTACCGTGCAGGTGATGTGGGGACATGGGTAAACAGACTGGATAGTGATGTAAAGCTGGTTGTCAGAGCTAACCAGTCATTAGCAGCTCCTGACAGACTCCTCATGTCTGTGCTGGGAAGACAGACAGTCTAAATGTAACTTTGCAAATAAGCAGACTGGCACCAGCCTACCTTGTTGCTGGAATTTTATAGCTGCTTTAATGAGAGGTGAATTTGTCAGGCTTTGTGATCAGAAGTTTGCTGCTTGCAGTTTCAGTGTGCGACTTAGTCACAGTTGCTTCTAATATGCAATTCTGGCTTGATAGAGGTGGCATCTAGGAGACTGCGGAGAAAATGTGTCATGTGTTATGATTTTTAGAGAAAATGTTTTTTACAAAGACATGTCAGAAAACAGAGAATGTGTGCACACTTCTTGTACTGACATAGTATGAGTATGAGTAAGACTTTAACTATATATTTCACACATCCCATATAATGAACAAATTAAGTGCATGTCTAGTATTTGGATTTTTCTTTTGTTTCTTTTTGCTGAGAAACCACAGGAATGTCATATAGGTTACTGGTACTGAGTTGTATGTGTGTGTAGGGTGGGGGGCCCTGTGTTGTTAATCTGGCCTCGCCAGTCATGGTCTGGGACACCATAATCAGGTTATTTCCCACCACTTGAAGGAACTAGCTCCTAGTTTGGATTATTAGTGCTACTTGCTGCCACCTCACTGAAATTCCTTGTGTCATGTCAGCTAGCTAGAGCTGTCAGTTGTCTACCATCGTGTGAAGTAAAAAAAAAAAAAAAAACACTTTTAAAAAGTAATGTGTGCCTCTAGGCAGAATGAGAGAATGTGATAATAAGACGTTAACTGGTACGAAAAGTTATTATCAAGATGATACTAAGATCTATACAATTATGAAACAACAGTCTATTAATTAACAAGTTGAAACAGTTCTTGTCAGCCTTACAGCTCTTGTTCACACAATCATAACTTCTCTACTGCAAACCACAAAAGGCTCTCTCATACATGACTAATCTGACAACAGATTAACATAGTTGGCACAGCGACCCACCACCACAAAACATACAGCAGTTGTAGCTTTGACTAGTTGATTAGCCATAGCTTTAGGTGTGGCTTTAGGTGTGATCCATTGGCTTGCACTGGAGCCAGTTTAAAGTCTAGAGCTCCATTTAGAGTCAGGACCGTCCAAGTAAGTAGTGTCTGGTGTTGCCATGCTACCTCATACCCATTGCGACTATAGTCTGACTCAGTACAAGTCCCGGAGCTGGAGAGTGAACTGTCAATCACAGCTTTCAATCAACACCCACACAGCAAACATCAAAGCTACTATTTGTTTTTATATCTTGTTAACATAGCAATAATTTCCGAAAATGACCACTAGCACGCTTATTAGAGGTCCTGAATTTAGAGATTGGGACCATAATCACTTATTGAAAAGATTTATTGACTTAGTATTTGCTGAGAGAAGTTGACGTTTTTTGAATGGGAGTCTATTGGAGCCAGGCACTTTTTGGAGCCAGTATCTAGTAACCGTCAGTGTTATTACACTTTAAGGGACTTACGCATTGACCACATTACAATTTCAAGATGTGGTTGGTGCTGCTTTGGGTGAACTTGGGTAAGACCACCAAACGAAATTTACAGCTGCATGTGTTAGTAATTCATCCTCTCACCAACTTTTTTATTTTTTTAATTGTCCATATTTCCTTTTATCCTTTTTTTTGTCTGTATTTTGTATAATTTGGTACTGCTGTGGTCCAATTAGGGAGGAAATAGGAAACAAGCTGCTACCCAAAGAAGTCCTTAAAGTTTAATGAAATTGGCCAGTTCTTGAGATAGGGTCACATGGCTCCTTTATGTAGTAACAGTGTGTTTATTTGTGTGTGCAGGTGGGGGTCAGTGGGATAAGTAAGATCGCATGATTTGTAGAAACACATGAAGGTTTTCTTTAGAATGTGAAAATTAACCCTCCCCTCTGTGTTTGCGCTAAAATATCCTGCCTTGTGTGTGTGTGTGTGTGTGTGTGTGTGTGTGTGTGTGTGTGTGTGTGTGCTGCTGTACTCATATTATAAAATGATCAGCCTTTCAGTAGATTAGTTCCTGAAATTCATACTCATTTCACTGAAGGATTGATCTACTGCCCAGAGGTGAGAAATTCACAATCTGGTAATCTGAAATTCATACCCACTTCACACTGGGATTGGTCAACTGTGCAGAGATGAGAAAGTTGTAAGGGTTTAAGTCACTCCAATATGGGATTTTTGAAAGCAATACCATTTTTAGAGGGAAAAATTCACCAATAATCAATAATGGACACTGATATGACTATGCAAAGGAACTTTCAACAATGGAAAATGTATATCTGTCTTTGTCCTCTGATAGATGTATTGCAGGTTCATGTTGCCTCACAATAACAGGACTTCCACTGTGATGTGCTCTAATGTGCACAAAGGGCAGGTTAGTTTCTTCTTGCTCTTACGTAAAGATATTTGAGATTAACTGCTCTGAAAGATATATGTGTGGAGTTTAACACTAGAAAACTTTTCACATTCATTCGCTGAAAGTGGGAAGTTTCTATGCCATCATTGTAAATTCAATTTTAATGGATGGGCCTTCTAGCATGATTTGTGACATGACAAATAGTTCTAAGCCTATACTGGTCCAATATTCAACTGACTGAGTCACAACAAATGTGTATGTTATATAGATCATAAAACATTAGATGAGTTACCCCTATATTCATTTTTTTTGAAGAGTTAATAGAAATGGAGAAACAGTGCTTTCTTGTTGGTGATAACAGGACCCTGCAGTGTTTACTCAATAAAGACTCCACCCATATAATGATATGATATAATGATGCTGTAACAGCCTTTCCATTAAATTTTTATTGTCTAATGATATTAAATGTAGATGAAAAGTCTATAAATATCACATGGACATATCACTTTGGCTGATCAAAACCAAATGTACATAGTGTATTTCGACAGTAGTAGTAATAATGCTAACTAAATATAATATACACAAAGTAACCTCTACAGACAGCGAAAAAAGACCCTTCTTCACACAAGTAAGGTTAGCATGAAAATAAAGTAACATTAACATTTGTTCTAATATTATATTTGTAACATCAGAAGTATCAGTTGTATGTTGCACAACAACTGCAGCCTGTTAAAAAACTGTTGGTTTCCACACAGCAGGTTTTGATGCTGTGAATAATTGGTGCCAAAAGACTCATCTTGATGGAATGGAAATCAACCTCTCCCACTTCTTTGCAAAGATGGATGACTGACACGGTTTCAGTCGTACAACTGGAAAAGTTCAGGTTCTTGAGAGTGAACTTTTGGCTATCTGGGACTCATTCCTTGCCTACGTGGACGAGGCTGGAACACGTACTCTCTTACAGGCTTTGTTTGAGACTCAGTGTAGAGCACTCTAAAGCATCCTGTATAACTGACAGTTCATTTTCCATCCATTTGCCGACTCATTTATTTATAAATATATTGATCGCTCCCGTTTTTCCTCTAATTGCTCTTATTCACTAGTCTTTTCATTTTCATTGTCATTACTTATGTTACATACATGTCTGAGCCCTTTGTTTGTTTGAGTGTGTTGTATTGCTATAGTTTGTTCTATTAAAATCAATAAACAAAATATTTAAAAAAACAGCTGCCTATGATTTTCATAATTATTCATTTTTGGGCTTTGGGTTTCATTGCACCCAATCCAATCACTCCCGATGAAAGGTAATGTATGAAAAGGTCCAATAACAAATTATTTTCACTATTTGGTGTGGTAAGAGTTCATATGCAATCAATCAAGTCTCAGTAGAGTAATTTGTGACTAAAAAATAAATAAACAGTACCTACTACTTTACCTAAACCATAAGCATGTCACCACCAATCACGTTTATACAGTTTTATATGAATCAATGACATACCTGACATAAGTATAGGATGACAGGACCTTGGCCAGAAGATAATCATTAGCGTCTTATGAACACTTAGGCATATCTGAATAGTTGTGCAAGAATTGGCCCTGACAGGCAGGCAGGCTGGCGTCAAGGTTGGCAGAGAGATACTGAGAGAGAGAGGGAAAAGGCGAGTGAACGAGCAAGAAGTTGGCATGAAAAGAGAGGATCTGAACTGCTGCCAGCTTTTGATGCTTAAATGGAGAACCAACAGCAGAGAGGGGCTCAGTTGTCCGGACCATTAAAACAGCAGAACACTGTTTTCTGTGTGTGTGTTTGTGTGCGTGCGTGTGTGTGTGTGAGCGCGTGCGATCAAAACTCTTTTATTTCCCTTTTACATCTAGTTCAATAAACATCCCCTGGTTGTCAGTGTGCGTACAAAGAGAATCAGAATAACATTGCAGCAGCTCTTTCCTGCTGGAACTTCGTGGTTCTGAATACAGATCTGCTTGGACATCAAAACATAACACTTCTTCAGTCAGAACATTTATATAGGAATGTCCCCGCACTGATACACTGAAACATAAGCTGCTTCAAATGCATTTCATATGTTGGTTTGAGGGGTTGCTTCTGTCTCTCCAACTCAGGTGAAGTGAATAAAGGAAGTTGTTTGTTGCTTATTTTTCCATGGATCATCATATGCCTCTTTACCATAACCTCACACTAACAAGGCCTCCTCAAGTCAAGTCAAGCTTTTTCAAACCATACATGAAATGTTGACTGAATATGACTGAAGCTACTGAGGCTACTACTATTACAGTGCTTCTGTTTACTGTACTACTGATTTAGCAGATGGTAGATTACGGGACAAAATGGCAAATGAGGCATCCAACAATCTATATGAGGAAGTGACAAGAGTGCACAATAAATACTGAATATGAAATCCAAAATATACATAATAGTAAAACCAAAAATGTTATTACAAAATGTAAAAATAGGTGTAGCTAGCAATCGATTGCACTAATTAAAGTTGCTTATAAATCTATTGTCAAGTGAGAGTATGCTGGTTGTGGATCTGTGCATATAGAGTATGATGTAAAAATAACAAATGGAGTCATCAACTCTCACAGATCACTTCTTGAATGATTAATTAAAGATAAGATATTTTTTGGCTCAGCACCCTTGACTCTTTAAAGACTGCGAGTTGAGCACGCCAGTTCTGTTATTAAAATATGATGCAGTGTCATTCTTTTCATTATCTTTTTTTCCCCATGACATCAAAGACTGGCTGGCACATAACCTCTTTCAGTTAAACGAGGACAAGACAGACGTCACACTCTTTGGCCCCCACATCATACCACTGTTATTGCCCTGAACCTCAATCACCTGTCTGCCTACGTCAGACCAAATGCCAAAAATCTAGGTGTTTGACAGTGATCTAAACTTAAATAAACAGGTAAATTCCATTGTCAGCTCCAACCTTCCCCAACTCAGAACTATATCCAAAATCAGGCATTTCCTGTCACCCTCCAACCTAGAAAGAGTAATTCATGCACTAATCTTATCCAGACTGGACTACTGTAACTCACTCTACCATGGCATTTCTCAATCTACCATTTCCTGTCTGCAACTGAGCCAAAACGCTGCTGCCTGATTATTAACAAGGTCCAAAAAAATGAGACCACATCACCCCCATCCTTGTGTCCTTACATTCAAAATTTTCCTAATTGTCTACAAATTCCTCCATGGTTTTGCCCCCATATATTTCAGAACTCACCCCTTATAGCACCAACAGACCCCTCAGATCCTCCCACCTCAGCATGTTGGCAGTGCCTCGCTCATGGAAAAAAAAAAAAGAAAGGCTGGTGACAGGAGCTTTTTTGTAGCGGCCCCTTGGCTCTGGAAAAGCCTGCCAGAGTCTGTTGATACTTTTAAAATGCAGCTAAAGACTTGCTTTTCTTCTCTGGCTTGTGTTTGCTCTGTTTTGTTATCTGATTTCTTTGGGATTTTGCCATGTGTTGCTTTTATATTCTGTCTTGATGCATTTTATGTATTATGTAAAGTACTTTGAATTGCCTTGTTGTTGAAATGTGATATACAAATAAATTTGCCTTGCCTTGCCTTGCCTTGCCTTTTTTCAGATGGCAATTGGTTCAAATGACTGTGGAAGAGGTCTTTGTGGACCTACTGGTTGTGAAGGTATCCAGTAGTGGCAGGAGAGGGATGCCAATGATCTTGCAGTCTGAGATGTTGCAGTTCCCATATGAGACATTGCAGAACTGGGGTGGAGGGACACTTTCCTTAACTTTTGCAAGAGGGGGAAACACTGCTGAGCCTTCCTTGCAAGCAACTTGGTGTTGGTGGTCCAGGAGAGGTCATCCATGATGTGTACTCCTAAGAACAATAAACAGGCAGCAGTGTTGTGTTAGTGTTTTCCTGAAGTGAATAACTGGTCTCCCAGAAGATTGAGGCCCCATATGTCCGGTTTCCCCATCAGCATTAATTGTTCTATTGGCTTGATATGCAAATTAAGAGGGTCCATGGTATTGGGGTCGATAGATTTTGTTTGCTGTATGACTAGCATCTAAAAGCAATTCATGGTTGGTGTCAGGTGACTTCATTGGCACTGATACGATGGTAGTGGATTTGAGGTACTGGGGACAGACAGTATGAATCAACGATGTGTTAAATATATCAATGAGGACATATTTTAGTTGTTCTGCAATGTCTTTGAAGACATTGCCGGTAACAATGTGGGGGTTGTGGGAGGGAGGAGTGTTGTGGCGCAGGCATCATGTGTGCTTGTTGTCTGTGACATTTGCATTTGTTTTTTAGTATGCATACATTTGGTTTCCCAGATGCCACCTGATAAATTAGCTTTAGATCTTCTGAGAGGTGCTTTGTCTCCTGATCTACGAGATCTTCCATGGTCTTTCTGAGAGTATCAATTTGTACATTTGTTGATGTCACAGTCACAGTCTCTGCATATTCCTGGACGTTGGTGTAGTGATCATAAGTGGCTGTCTCACCCCCTAGTTTCTGTGTTCAAAGTAGTCCAGTGGTGGTGGCCCCCTTGGGCCATACTCTGATCTGCTTTGAAATTGGTTTGGCAATCTTCACCCAGAGTCTATATACAGGTCTTTTAAGAACTGAGATGTGGTCTGAATAGCCACAGTGGGGCTGGGTGGAGGATTATTTTGATTTGCGCAGTTGACATTCCATGCCACAATTTTTTTTTTAAATTCACTGTGATGAGCTCTGTGATGGTGCTGTAAGTTTGCTCAGTGCCTCATTTGCTTTTGTGCTTAGAAGTACACAATACACAATAACTCTTTTGGCAGAGAGTAAAGCCAGAACTTTACAATCATATACTCTCCATGTGATGAACAGTGGTTAGACACCCATTTCGTCCTGACCCATACCTTGCTAAAGTGAACAAACAAGCAACCCCAACAAGTTATACTGGACAGTGATGCTACTTTGTCTGCTCTGTGGGGAGTTTGCTTGTCCAGCTTAAATGCAGTGTCTGCAATATTGTCAGCCATTATTCTGTAAAATCAAAAACATATCAGTCCCTCCTGTTGCACTAGGTGGTTTTCTGTACCTGAATATAATCCATGTTGATTTCAGTGAGTGTACATCAGCTAGAAGAGCGGTCAGAATAGCAGATCAGGTGGGACTATAGCCTTTAGCTTGAACTCCTCCACATTTGCCTCACTTCTGTCCATTGCCAGTACCTGTGGTTTCTCATCATGCTGCCAGTCAAGCAGCAAGCGCAGCCAAAGTCTGAAGATGTGGCAATTGGTCTTATCACATTAACCATCAATATTGTTGAAGATGTGTGGATGTTGTTACATTCGGTTTATTAATATTGACCTTTCAAGCTGACTGACATAAATACTGACCTCTTGTCCATGTGCAGTTGGGTTCAACTCCTGAATATGACAAGTCCATTAATTAAAGTATTCACAATTTAAAAATCGCACGATTCCTAATTTTGCATTTTTGACAGTAGCTTTAGTGTTCTGAGAGTGAAAAAAGCAGAATGGCACTTAACAAGATATTGGTGTTATCAATGATGATGTAATTATGTTGGTGGTTCATTTTTTGGCTTAAAGGCAGTGGAATCTTCTCTTATCAAGTATACTAGTGCAGTGCCGGTGCAAAATCATTTTTTGCATGTGTTTTTACTATAAAGTCAGACGTCCCAACTCTCCCACATATTGACGCCCGCAAATGAGATCCAATCTCCCGGAATCTGGAGCGTGCAAGCAAGAGCACAAGCTAGAGAGTGACTGTGCGTGTATGTGTGTGTGACTATTAATGCAGCATGTGTGAGAGCAAAGCATCCTGATAGCTCTGTGTTGCCACTTATCAGAGCAATCCCTCCCTGCTCAGTGTGCTGTGTGAGAGGGGGAGTGGCCAGCAGCTAGAGTGGCAGCAGCAAATGTGTGCTTCTTTTACCCATATATTTATCTATATCTTTTACATTTCTTATCCAAACAAGGTCAAACTTGGCATTGCACTTACTCGTGCGCGTAGCAAGACACCTGTCATGTTTGAAATTAATCGGATGAACGGTTCGTGAGATATGTGACAGACAGACAGACAGACAGACGTTCCTGTCATTTAAATTTTGGAATGATCTGACAATGTAGAGTTAAGTTACAACACTTTGTTCTTTCGTGGTGAAACATTGAAATTTGCTGTGCTGCGACTCACCATCTTCACAATATGGTATCATTAATGTCTTAAGACTTTTCTGATCAAATTTACAGGTAGATCTGTTCATTCCCTAGGCACAGGTCCTAAAACTACAGCAATTGTAACTTCCTGTCATCAGTCGGTGGCATTATGAGTATAACTCAATATTGACACATAGATGTGTTCAGAATGAGACCTTAATCAAGCATGAGAAAGTTATGAGGACTTTCTGTTTTATCGTCAAACATAAAAATCTGCTGCATCGCCACAGCAGAGGCATTCAATGAAAACTCAAGATTTTGGTGAGATGGCACTGACCAAAGATGGCACTGACCAAATATGAAGTTGGTCATGTTAATTCTTTAGGAGGAGTTTGTTCAAATTCAGCACCTGCAAATGACAAAATCTACAAACAAATTGCAGATTAAATTCAAAATAGCCAAAGTCACTCCAAGAGACTTTTTTGTGCATCTTGAAATAATACATATACCTACCAAATTGAATTCATTCATTCCTGAAATTTAAAGGTGGGGGGCCTTTAATTTCAAACTTTTTAGGGGGCCACTTCATCAATGTTGCCATTTCAATGCACATTATATGGACAAACACATTAAGACACCTGGCCATTACATCTATAGGAGCCTTTATGACATGCCATTCTATATCCGTAGGCATTAAAATGGAGTTGGTCCCACTCTTCTGGGCAGGCTTTCCACAAGATTTAGAGCGTTTCTGTGGGAATTGTTGGCCATTCATCCAGAAGAGCATTTGTGAGGTCAGGCATTAATGTTGGACTTGAAAGCCTGGCTTGCAATCTCCGTTCTAGTTCATCCCAATGGTGTTCAATGAAGTTGAAGTCAGGGCTCTGTGCAGGCCAGTCAAGTTCCTCCACACTGAACTCATCCGACCATGTCTTAATGGACCTGCTTTGTGCGCTGGGGCACACTGATGCTGGAACAGAAAAGGGCCCTCCCCAAACTGTTCCCACAAAGTTCGAAGCATAGAATTGTCCAAAATATCTTGTTATACTGATGCATTAAGATTTCCCTTCACTAGAACTAGGGGGCCTAGCCCAACCCCAACCCCTGAAACAGACTTTTCCATCAGAGTGCCAGACAAAGTAGCGTGATTCGTCATTTCACAGAACATGTTTCCACTGCTCAGAGTCCAGTGGCAGTGTGCTTTACACCAGTCCATCTGATGTTTGGGATTGTGTGTTTGGTGATGTAAGGCTTCATGAAATTGGGTAGGATCATTGCTCTCAGCATTCTGGGCATAATACATAATTTTTCACCCAACAGGAAGTCAGCCATTTTTGGATTTGGTGGGTCAACTTTGCACCTATGTTTGAAGTAGTAAGGATTGCAACTATTATGACATTTGGGCTTTGGTATAGCATGTTTTCTCACTCTTGAAACTTTACACATGGATCTCAAGTATCTGATATGATCTTGGTATTGGGCGCAGCAAGATGGCTTATTATTAACTATAATTATTGGGTGTTATCTAGCGCCACATAGTAGACACAGGAAGCAATAGTTGTCTCCTACATGCATTGTCCAATATTCATTAAAATATATACGTCAGTTGCCTTCTGGTAAATATGCTGTTGCATTAATATTTCACTCATGGTATTGTCTATGAGCAACAGAAAGTGAAGCCAAAGTGACACATAGTTATTCAAATATATACACAACAGTCCTCAACTACCACAGCTGCTGCTCCTTCTGATGGGCATGAGGTTTGAAGGCCTATTCATCTCTGCTTGCACCTTTAATCATTTTCAGTTTTCCAATCTGTTTTTTTTTTAAATTTTCAGTTTTATTTATGTTCAATTAAAAAAAAGTGCATTATCTGTGTTGATGCATTTAATTCTTTGAAATGTATTACAAAAAATACTATCTGGGCCTTCTCAGCTCTTTTGGTGTCCTGATGATTATCATGACTCTATGAACATTAATGCATTTCCAGTGTATACATATACATATTCACACACAACAGCTCCACTGCTAAAATATATCCTTGGGATCACACTACAAAGTTGTGCATTGATAGACTGTTCAAACACATGTAAAAGCAGACAAATAGAATAAATGCCTACAATATAGTACAGTACATACTGTACATAAATGTTCAATTTATATAAAATTGTTTTTGGTATATCTGTCACGTATGTGCATCATCTTGTAGTTTTATTTTCAATCAGCAGAGGGAGTTTTGCATTTTCTGAGTTTCAGGATGAATACCACATGTGGTTTCTGCTTCCCTGCCTACGACAGTCAGAGCACGTGAAGAGAGCTCCAATGCACAGCCAAACATCCTGCTATGAAGAAAACACACACATACACATACACATGCACACGCACACACACACACACACACACACACACACACACACACACACACACAGACCCAGAGAGTGAACTCTGAGGAAACTGACAACGGACAAACATAGCCGAGCAACAACTAGCACATTGACAGTCCAGCTCTCAGAATGTTGTATAACAATCTCTGTCATCAAAATTGCCTGTCTTTATTATGTGTGTGTGTGTGTGTGTGTGTGTATGTGTATGTGTGTGTGTGTGTATGTGTGTGTGTGTTCAGCTCTCTGTGAGTCTTGCTGGAACCCTGTGTTCCCCTCACACTGTTCCCATAGTGAGATGTTCCTCTCATCCCACAGTGTGACTGACACACACACACACACACACACACACACACACACACACACACACACACACACACGCACACACACAAAATTCTGTTTATATATAAACATGCCTCATATCCTCCATCCTGTGGTGAAAACACAGGCAATTCACCCACAGTTTTACTTGGGGGAGAATGGGAGCTAACTCTGTAACTCTGTACAGTTCCTCCATGCTATTACTACTAGCTATTAACTGTGAATTGCTTGTTTGAAGGAATAGGGAGTGACATTTATTCCTTTCGGGAAATTGAGGCAAACTATTATATCCCTCCTGTTGTCCTGGGTTGATTCTGACCTGGGAGGACTACAGGTCTTTAAATGAGGCCTGTTGACCATCATTTTCAAAAATATATGTAAAACGTCTAACACAGAATTAGGTGATAATGTATGCTTTATTCCTTAAAAACAGTCAAAATAGACTGGGTCAGTTTTGACCAGAGAGGACAAATTTGCACAATTGATGGGGAGACAACAGGAGGGATATACATAGTTTTTACAGTCTAGGCTTTGGCATTTCTTTAGCTTACATTAGCTTCCCAGGCTTACTTGTTAGTCACACTCTATGTCACTATACATAGACTTCCATTTACGGTGTGACTGCATGTCCATAAAGTAGATGTAATGCTATGTTGTATTGTGTATTTGATGTTTCACAGCTTTTACTGTGTTTTGCACCTCACTTGGATATTTGCTCATCTCAGTCTGTGTGAAATGTCTTTATTTATGATAGCAGTGTTACAAACTTTGCACCATCGCTTGAATTTGTAAGTATTGCAATTAGTATGACAGCTGGGCTTGGATATAGCATGTTGCCTCTAAGTGAAGTCAGAAGTTAACTGGACCATCTTCATTCATTCACTCAAGCCTTAATTTAGATGGAGTAGGCCACTGAGAGCAAGCTCTTATTATAGTACAGATATAAAATATAACAAACAATAAAGATAAGTGGCAAAAAGAAAAAAAGAAAATATGAACACATAAGAGATATAATGTATAACAAACAATAAAAGCAATATATGAAAGCCATCCCACAAGCGTTCCAGAGTGGTTCTTTCACCAACTCCTTCCATCTCCCCAGGTCATTCTCAGGTGCTAAAGTCCTTTACTTACTCATACATATCCCTGCCATCATTGAGTGTCACCTACTTGCACACATAGTGATTGTGCATGTGAGTGCAACTGACTATGATTATGAACAGTGACGATTAAAAGCTTTGGCAAAATTCATATATTTTTGTATCTAATCCCCTCCATCCGGCGGACCTCTAAAATGACTAGCTTATCAATGGTTATGTAACTTTTGCTTAACATGTGGTTATGGCTATATTAGCCACTTTGACTCAGTCTGGAACATGATTAATGTATAAAAAAGTAAATGTTATAATCTCCATTACAGCCCTGGCTACAATCATCTCTTGCCATCTATCCAGTCTCGCATGCTGATGCTATGCCTCGGTTAACATAGCTTTGGCAAATATAACCAGACTCTTATTTCTTGATTTGCAGCATGATACCAAAATCAACCCTTACCCTTCAGCCCATATTCCCTCCTAGCCCACTCATTACTGCTGACCAAGCTCTCTCACTTGCCTTATTTGTTGAGCAAACCCCCCATGTATGGAAGGCCAAGCACGTCAAAAATGCTCTTCCTATCACCCCAATTCTGTAATTGTAAACCACAGAATACATAGACAGGTATCATCAGGGAGCTAGCGCCTGTCACCTGCAACCGCTGTGTCCTGCTGACAGGTCTTCAGTCAGGCTACATTGGAGGTCTGCTGGTTTGTTAGCGATGAGGCTTTCCCGCAATCTTGCCTTTTCCTGTCTGATTTTACTGAGTTCTTACCTTAGGTTTTAAAGTTGCACAGAGTGATTTTAACTTCCATGTTGAAGATGCTACCTCTAAGGTTGAATCTGAAAGTCTTTTAACTTCATACAATATGTTTCTGGGCACACACAGAGAATGGGGCATACTCTGAACTTAGTTTTTTCACTATGAATAACCATAAGTGTGTTCTTTTTTATACGTCATGTAATTTGGATCTGCTTCCCAATAAACATATGTCTAGTAGGCACATTGTTAACCAGAGCACAGCTGAAAACGTCACAGCATTATTTGACCATGATTTGTTGTCATGATGTGTAAACTTTGATCCATTTATTTAATGAACAGTTCTCCTCTTTATTGGGAATAGTGGCTACTTTTAATAAAGTTAAGGACTGTGTGTTCAATTGTTAAAACATGAGGTGAAAGCAGCTTTGGTTCTGACGGACGTGTGTGTGTCTGGTTGGGGCTACTTTCTGTGTCAGCCACATACACTCCTCACACAGGATGGGGTTTTTTGATTATATTGATTATATCCGCCTGTTAAACCCCTGCTGTCACCGCTCCAAGTGAAGAAAATCCCTCCAGCTGAAACCGAGTTTCTGAAAATGAGCCAAACACACAATAAACCTCCACATTGACTTTCAAGGAGGAAACTGACAACAAATAAGGAAAATAACTGCAAATCTCCGCCTGGAAGAAAATACAACAACAGGAAGAAGTCTCGGTTTAAACTAATATCAAAAAAAGTGAGGAGGAGTTGAAAAATGAGGCTCCCTGTCCCAAGCTGATTCGCAGTGGTGGACACCAGATCATTTTCAGTGTCTATTTTTTCTGATGGACAGTGTGTTAACATGGGCACCGAAATAAAAAAACAAGAGGTTCGACAATATGCATGTGCACTGCTGACGCATCCTGTGTCTGCAAGCTCTGAGAATGAACCTAAACAGTGAAGTGTTGCCAAGGAGAAGAAGCAGAATCACTGACAAACTGTCTGTCGCTTCTTCCACCATGCACGCCTCTTACATTACATCATTTGATACATTTTGATGAAAAATAATCATCGTAGCCCTCAGGTTATCTGATAGTCACGAAGCCTAGACAGTCGGAAAATTCCAGACTTTAATCCAACTAAGATCTTAACTATAGGGAAACAAGTATCCTAGTGCCCAAGTTTCTGCTCTGTCTGTATGTGCTGCAGAGGGATTTTTAGTGCTAAGTCATAACGAGGAACTATTCCCAGAGGAGCAGTTTTACAAAGTGACAGCTTCCTCTGTGCTTAGTTGCTTCCTGTGGGAAGCACTAAGTCAACACAGATCTTTTGAAGAAATGCTTTTCTGAATGGTGCTGATAAATGTTTTAGGAAACAGGTGTTCCCATACCGTTTCATAAAGTGCCTTTGAAGAATATTCACATAGTTTTAGTAAAATACACATACAAGTTAACCACAGTAAATGTGTGTGCTACAAGGCTGATGTAAACTGACCTGCCTTCAGAGATGGGTTCAATATCCGGTTGCGATTTGAATCTAGTTTGTGGTCTGCAAAATACTTGGAGTAGCAAAAATAACAGAAGCAGCAGATGTAGATTTAATTTATAGCATCATTTGAATCCGATAAGGACCGTCACTATTGGAATAAGTCAGAGACAAGAATACAGATACAGCTTGTGTTACAACTATACATATAACCCTTACATACTGTCAATTTTGACCCAATTTTACATCTAAGAGCGATAAAAACACTTTTTTCTTTTAGCCTCATATTTGATGTCTTCCCCTAATGTGACCCAGAATATACAAAAAAATGATCCAAAATTTCAAGAATGTTCATTTTTCACATTTAATATAATTTGTTGATGTAGGTCTCCTGTTTTATGTAACATTGGACCATAATATTGAGTTTTTGTGTTTTTTTTATCATAGAAACTAAAGAATAAACTCTCTGCTCTCTGAAAGCTTCATTAAAGATACATCATGTTTATCTATGACTGATGAGGAATGATTAGTGGTTCAGAAATTTGTTAAAGAAATTAATTATGTGAAGAAATACTGTTACGGGTCAGAATATGAACAGTATGTGAGGGTTAAGTAAAAGTTCTGTAGAAAGAAAATGACATTAAAAAAAATGTACTTGAATAAAAGTCAAAAGTAGGTCAGTTAGCACTCCAAATCAATTTTCTATAGATGGACACTTTGCAACCTTTGCACATCTGATTATTGATTACAAATACAACTGGCTTCCTCTGTACAGCCTTACTGGAGTTAACCAGAAACTCAGACAACTGAGCAAAAATGAGTATGAAAATGACAATTAAATAAAAAATGCTATGGACACTGTGGGCAACAAGCATTAAGCTACATTAATTATGTGGGCTGCCACTTTATGTGGACTCAGCAGAATAAAGCATCACTAAGGCAGACAACAAGGAGACATATAAACAGTATAAACTCCATAGTGGCTTCAGCCCACAAACACACATATTAAAGCTAAAAGAGAGCTTGCATAGTTTAACCCACCGCATCGTGCACACACACACACACACACACACACACACACACACACACACACACACACACACACACACACACATACACACACACACACACACACACACACACACACACACACACACACACACACACCACTAAGTTGCTATGCAACACAGTGATTGTTGAGTTTCAGTGAGCTTGTTGTACTCATCTGTCTGAAGGAAAGCTTTGCACCGTGAAGTCCTAACCCTAACCCCTAACCCTAACCCTCAATGCAACAGCTATAACCAGTCCAGTAGACCTCTATTTTTCCAATGCACTCCTCAAAGTTCTCAAACATTTGACTTTTTTTGACAAGGACAGAAAAGCTAACACAGAGGTTCTGCACACTTCACTGAAGATAAAAGTTTGAAATGTCAAATATCCACGATGAGCATTGTTACCAGACACTGCATGCATCTGTTGGTCAAGCAACAGAGCAAGTATACATTCCACCAATCGAAGTTGAACATACCTTCTACAGAACGTCAGCTGAGGGTAACGTGGCACCTCACTGGACATGGAGCTCTGCAGTCCTGTAGCCACAGACACACCAGCTATTTCTTTTCTTCTCCAGCCACCCATTTGTCTTCTTTGTTTTGGAACCTGACAACCTAATCTCAGGAATGTATATATATTTTGTATTTATATAATATATTTCTCCATGTAAATAGAAGAAAACTGGAGGTTACCAAGCTTGGACCTTGAGAGAAGCCTCAGAGGACCATTGGTAGCTAATGTGCCATGTTGACAAGCTTTTGACATGAGTTTAAAGGAATAATCTGAGTCTAGGCTC
The DNA here is from genome assembly GCF_027409825.1 of Scomber japonicus. NCBI lineage: Eukaryota > Metazoa > Chordata > Actinopteri > Scombriformes > Scombridae > Scomber > Scomber japonicus. The sequence continues at coordinate 28,842,640 of NC_070594.1, read as the reverse complement.
CAATGATTATTTGCCTGTAGCAGAATGGAATTTTCCAAACCAAATCTTGGGTGAATTAAGCCAATAGCTATCAGTCACGAAGGCCAGAAGAGAAAGATAGAATTCCTCTTCAATAATGGCACAAGTTGCATAAATGTTTCTTATTAAAATCAGGGCGAAGCCAGGTATTTTTTGCTCTGTGGAGGTGTTAAAAAAGTCTGACATACTGCATACTTTTTATACTTCATTTAGATTAAACATTGCCTCTGTACGACAGTAGACACATCGTGGAACCATCGGTACTATTCCTGCTTATCTTCCATAACTTTTAACCCAAGTATCTGATGGGATATGGAATGGAAATATATATAAAAAAGCAATTATGACCAAAGGTTCAACAACAGGAAATATTATTTTTGTTTATCTTGGAAAATTCAAAAATGTCTTTCCTTTTTTTCCATTACTGCCGACGGTAGGTTGTGGCTGTGAGTCAGAGGAATGTTGTACCAGCTCTGTAACATTTCCTGGTTACCAGAACCACAGATGGACCGCTGTGGCATTCAACATGCTGCTGCCCACACCAGAACTACGAAGACTACTAAAAGAGAGTACAATTTTATATTTAACCCAATACCAAACCCTGGAAAGGAGCAGGATTCAATTGTGTGGTTTCGATCAGACAATAGCAATGGAAAGATATGCATATTATTGGATAACTGCAGTGCAAAGCCATTTTTACTGCAATAACCACATAACCAGAATGGGTGGTATTTGTTTTTTAACAGCATACTGAAAGCATCCAGACAACAACATCCCACCAAAAAATTGTGCTGCATGACTAAAAGTGCTGAACAGATTGCAAAATGATGGTGCAAAGTATCAGCTGACTGTGAATAGAGTACAAAAATAAACATATTTTTCAATTTCCAAATATGTGTTGTGATTGGCCGAAAGCGGTTATGCATTTTATGCTAAATTCAATTATATGTAATCAAAGGTAGATGAAGCAAAACCTGCTTCTGGATGGGGTTTTTAACCTTTTTGCCTTCCTCCTCCTCCTCCTCTTTCCCTGAGCGCCTGTTTGCATGAGGGCGGTGCTGAGCCACACACACACACACACACACACACACACACACACACATTGACAACGGCAGCCCAGCGGAAAGGCCACAGAGGAGAGAATGACACAGAGTTTGAGTTCTACTTTACTCGAGTCAGCTTCACTGCCTTAAGTGCAACACAATCTGCTATTAAGGAAAACGCTACGGGCCATTCATCAAACAACTATTTGCATGTGACGCAAGTTTTTCTGTGACTTCTTACCCAACACTCAACTCACTGTCTCTTCTCATCCACAGCTGTATGTATATTTTATGTAGTGGATTGATATTAAGAAGCTCAAAATTTGACCATTTTTTTATTGATTGAGAGTAATTGGCTAAGTATATTTAGGCTGCATTCATAACAAATCTGACAACGCAGCCGCTCCCTGGAGGGTTGTGCAGAGGTTTTGGTGTGTTCATTTGTGTTTAAATTGTCATGAAACTATCCGAAAATCACTTTTGATTTCTGAGTCACTGCTTTGTTTTTGCTAGACCTCTCTTCCTTTACTGTCTAGCTCGCTTGACAACTGCTGCTCTGTCCCTCGCTCACACTCTCTTCCTCATTCTCTTGTCTTTAAAAAAAAAAGAGTCAGGAAGACAACAGCAACTTTACTTTGAACATTATCAAATGAAGACAAATGTCCTCCTCTTGTCCTAGTAAAGTTTTGTACTCCACTGTTGCTGCAGCCCTCGGGATTCATTTGGGGTGAAGCATCTTACCCATGGACACATCAACATGTGGACTGGAGAAGTCAGAAATCAAACCGCTGATCTTCTGATCATTGGACCTGCGCTACGTCTTGAGCCACAGCCACCGCAAGCCAGCTTTATACCTCTTCAGAACCATTGTTGATTATGGACTCCCAAATACCCCCAAGCAAACAATCAAACAGTCCAGTTCCACACTAATTGTTTCCTGAACATACACTTTTTTTCTCAAATCACATGAACTTCTCTCATTTTAAATAGCATTGGTATACTTTCAGGCAATAAATCCTTATCTGTATTTTTATTGCTCTGTACATAATTCAAATTCTTTAAAAAGTCACTTTAAACTTTAAAGCCTTCAGTTTATCAGAGTGAGTTTGATGGCAGTTTTTGCCACTATTCTTAAGTACACAATATTCAATAACTGTAGCTTCTTATCTTTTACTAGTCCTTTTCATTGAATGAATTTTACTTAACAGCACTTATACCAATACAATTTCTTTCCTGAACTCTTGTCTATTTAATTTCTTTGCAGGCAGGATTTTTGCAATGGTACATACAGTAGATGGAAAAAAGCAGTCCTTGAAATTAGTTTTATGAGGGAGTTGAAGGCCATATCCTTTTCACAGGTCACTTTTAGATTCCTGTGGGCCAGGGAAATGCCCTATCAGCTATATTATTAGATAATGCGTTTCTAAGCACAATGACATCCTTGTCTGAGTTTAGTAGCAGAAGATTGCAGGTCATTCAGGTCATTATGTGCTTCAGACATACTGGAGTTTGTTAAACTGATTGGACTCATCTGGCTTCATTGATAGATATAATTGGGTGTCATCTGCATAACAATAAAAACCTATGGAATGTTTCCAAATATATTACCTACAGGAAGCAGATATAAAGGGAATAGTATTGGTCCAAGCACTGAACCTTGAGGAACACCTTGTCTAACCTTTGTTTGAATGGAAGATTCATCATTAACACAATCTGATAAATAGGACTAAAACCAGCTTCATGCAGTTCCACTAATGTCAATTAAATGTTCAAGTCTCTGTGATATGGATCAAGGATCTTAGAGAGAAAGCGAAAATTAGATATAGGTCTATAGTTGACTAAAGTGCCTGACTCAAGAGCAGGATTTTTAAGAAGAGGCTTAATTACAGCTACTGTGGTACATAGCTTGTTACTAAAGATAGATTGATCATATTGAGTAAAGACGTGCCAACTGAGGGAAAGACTTAGTTGGGATCAGGTCTAAGAGACAGGATGATGATTTGGGTGATGTAATCACTGAAGTTAACTTAATAAGGTCAATTGGAGAAAAACAGTCTAAATATATATCAGGTTTTACAGCTGTTTCTAAGATTCTTGAGTTTGAGGATAATTTGGTGCCAATTGAGGGCGGGGGGTGATGAATTTTGTCTCTAATAGAATTTTATCATTAACCCTCGTGTCGTCCTCCCGGGTCAAATTGACCCCGTCTTATTCTTCTTTCCTCCCTTCCTTCCTTCCGTCTGTACTTCCTACACCCCCCTTTCTTCCCTCCTTTCATTCCCTCCTTCCTCCCTCCTTCCTTATTCCTTCCTCCCTTCCTTCCTCCCTCCCTCCCTCCTTCTCTCTTTCTTTCCTCTGTCCTTCTTTCATACCTTCCTTCTTTCCTTTCCTCCCTTCTTCCTTCCTCCTTTCCTTCCTTCTTCCTTCTTTCCTTTCCTCCCTTCCTTCCTTCCTCCCTCTCTCCCTCCTTTCCTTCCTTCTTCCTTCCTCTCTTCCTCCCTTCCTCCCTCCTTTCCTTCCTTCTTTCCTTTCTTTACTTTACTTTCCGGAAGGACGACACAAGGGTTAAAGAATCTCATGAAGTGATAACTACTGAGAGCAATAGGAATACATGGATCAATAGAGTTATGACTCTTTGTCAGTCTAGCCAAAGAGGAACCTGGGGCTGTTTTTATTAATAATGAGTAATAGGCCCCTTTGGCATTATAGAGGACCTTCCTATATGTACTATTTTGCCAGACTAAGCAAGATTCTTCCAGTTTTGTGGAACACCATAGAGGTTTTCACAGTATTTGCTTTAATTTGTAGGTTTGGGAGAGGTGAGAATTATTCAATGATAGTACCTACAGAATTATCAACAGTACTGATGCAGCACTATTACAGTAGATAGACATCTAGTGAATACACTTTTGTTTATTGGTGTGTAGACCTTAATTAATGTCTTCCTGCATTGGCATTAAACAAGGTCATTGGATGTAAATACTGAGGTGTCATGATGGATACTGGGCTGATTTGACATATTAACTTGCTGTAAAGATGAGCTGTTTAGGTGTTGTCATGGCTTCTGCTTTTGTTTTCACTGTTCTCCTCCTGCTTTAGGGTTGAAAGCCTGAATCGAAATTTCAGCAGCGCTCAGGAGAACTAATCCAGTGATACTAAGGTTGTCCAACTTCAGGTTCTCTCAGGGAGAAAGAATGCGACAGCTGGTTTGCAACATGGCAACTAATAATGCAGGACATTATTATCTGATGTGTTTTCCACTGTTTTCCATTCCGCTGGCACTGATATTTTTCAAAATCATATTTATTATCATAACATTTCAAGTACTGAACTATTTTTCTACTAGTAGAACATCAAACATTGCATGGCTATATTTTATTTTCTCCTTACAAATGATATCACTGTATCCAAAGTGTTTTTCAACTGTATGGAGCAGAGGTGGAGACAGACCAGCAGTGTCCACACCCTGCACTGGAGAGCTGGTCAGCAGGGTGGGAGCTACTCTGGAGTCATTCTTTCTGCTTGTTCTACCACTGTGGTTGGAGCTCTACTAATAATTGAACAATTCTGACATTTAAAAGTCATCACACATACATCTAACCATAAAGGAAAATCGGTGTTAATGCTAGTTTTTCCCACTGAAGCAGTATATAAAGAGGGCCACGTTTGTCCTGGTGTCCAGGCAGTGTTGCTTTTTCAGTGTAGTATATGCCATTATATAAGTGCCACCCCCTCCCCCCTGTACTTTCTTAATGTATCAGTTTGAACCCCCCCCCCCCCCCCCCCCCCCCCACTTTGACTGTGTTCAGAGCGTTGTGTCAGTGCTTCATCATCAAATCCATTCCGCTTGCTCATCGAGAGAATGTCCAAATCACTGAAACTCCATCCCACGTTTTCACTGCTACCTTACACCAAGGCAGATTCTCACACAACGTTGCACACACGCACACACACATAAACATACATACATAGACACACAGACTCGCACGCACTGCTGGCCGTAGCTTGTAATTGATGCTCAGATGTCTGAAGCTTTTTGTGTTTGTTCCAAAGTGTGTAGTATACAGACTGACAGCTGCCTTTCTGCTCTATTAGCTAAATGTTAAACATCTACACTGTAGTGCACCTGTTAGCCAAATGATGCATGCCCCCCTCCCAAGGTTGTCCCACCTACATTTTGAATGCCTCCGATGTAGTATATTTGAAACAAGGCAAAACTTAGACCCTACTAGGGTTAAATATCAGCAATGTTTCTATAACAGCTGCTGTGGTTGTTTGCTAAGGTGCTAAAAACAAAAGGCTCTGGAATGAACTGTATGTGTATGTGTGTGTGTGTGTGTGTGTGTGTGTGCATAAATAGTGATATTTGTTATCAAAATAATTTCATTCTCACAGCAACTTGATTTAGTCTTTTGGATACAATGCAAATTAGTTTCCATTATATTTTAATCATTTTATTGTTCATATGAGAATCTAACTTTTTTATACCATTGACTGACATTATTTCTGTCAAAATTCTCCTTCTGCCTAAATAAAAGGTCAAGGCAAAAAGTTGAACCTGCTTTCGTTAGTGCCGCAATGCAACATCATCAGCAAGGTACTGCATTGGCTGGCCAGATATGTGCCAGCTCACAATCATGGTTGCTTACTTTGCAACCTCTATTTCGACTTTTTACATCACAATTAGATCAACAAAATACAAAAAAATGCCACTTTGTTAAGTTTGCTGTTAAACTTGTAGATCTAAAACTCAAACTGGACTTCCTGGATTTGCCTCCCAGCCAGCATGTCCATGTGGGCCCCATAAGGGTTAAATGTGGACACTGAGTGGGCATGGGCTTGAACTGGGCAAATGTTTCGGATCCCACATGGTTTCAGTGACATGGGCCTCACATGTGAAGTCGACATGGGCTGACTGTATGAGCCCCATATAGGATGTAGGTGGGCTAAGCTGGCATGGGTATAAACAGGGCAAAGTGCATGGGCCCCATATTGTTTCAGAAAACAGGCCCTATGTGTGCTGGCTAAATGGTCCCCATTTAATGTACATTTTGACCCCATTTAGACTACATATGGGCAAACGTATGGGGCCTACATGGGTCTCATCCAGTGGGCCCCACCTGAAACCCAGTCAGAACCCACTTGAAGCCCATATGGACAAACACAGGTGGGGCCACCATGGAAACTGCAGACCCAAGTCCCAAGTGGGTTTCACTTGGGACCCATATTTGCAGCCCAAAGGTAATACTTATGGGGCCCACATGGACATGCTGTCAGGGCTGATACAAGTTCTCCTAATTAAACAATATAATACATGACAACTGCCTTTTAGAACCATACATCCTGCATAACTATTTCTTGATCATTCATCCAAAACCATCATTTGGTTAACAAAGAATTTCACAAGTTAACAAACAAATTTGACAATTTCCTAAAAACTAGATCATGTATGTAGATGCATGCAGGCAAAGTGGTGCTGTCTTTCTTTCAGGTCCTTGACTCTAAGGGGAGTGAAGCAACTGCAGAAGCAACTGAGTGACTACAATGAGTTATAAATAACTGTAAATCACTTAAATGTCCCAGTTTTCAACATACACCACTAAATTATCCTGTTTTCACCAACTCATGGCATAGCATTGTAAAGATGGAAGTTAAAGTTATATTTATGTTGTAGCCTATAAAGTTATTTATAGGCCACAAAGAGATTTGTGCCTATAAATGTTCCTCCCACACAGTTGTATCAAAACACTCTTACAGAGCCTCATCAGCCGAGTTTGTGGTCCAATCTTCCCAGGGGAGGGAGAGGTGATGAGTTATATGCCTCCTTGGTATTGGTATAAAATAAGTCCAGTGTTTTATTATAGTTTCTGGTGTGGCATGTCACATACTGGGTGAATGTGGGCAGTGTGGAGGATAGATGTTGGTGCTGTGTCTGCAGCCTGTGGAGCACATCACAGGCCACATCAGCTTTTCGCAGAGGGCCCTCCTGCTTTTCCTGCTCTCCGCTGTCCTGTCCTCTCTCGTATCAGCTGGAAGTCATCCAGTGTAGTGATCGCGTCTGGAGTTATTGTGGTCAACCATGTCTCTGTAAACAACATGATGCTGCATGCACTCCTGGTATTCACTCTGGTGCTGGGTCAGTGCTGCTAACTCGTCCATCTTACTGGTTGAAAGGATTGTTGCTGGAGTGTGCGGCTTTTCAGTCTCATGCCACTCTTAGTCACATGACCAAGCACTCTGTGGCTCTCTCACTGTCTTTACAGCAGAGGCAAAACAAAACTTCTGCATAATATATTTACGTTTTCTTGACAACATATCTTACAGGTCACACAATATTAAGTCAATGAATATGAATACTACATATGAATGAATGTACTTATTTATTTGCCAATTAGTATGTTTCCCACCACATTTCGGCCATTGATTTTTGAATCTGGCATATGCTGGCTAACATAAACCCTGCTCTATCTGACATTCAAAGGTTTCAAAACTCCCAGTATTTACAGCCTACAACAAAGTCTACGCTCTCGTTATGTAAAAAGCACAATCATGATTCAGAGCACGTAGTTTTCCTGTTTCATGCCATGCAAGCCAGGGATGTAATGGCAGGGCAGTATATGGGAAAATATTATTATCATTTTTTTCTATCTAACTCTGGTAATTAAAGGACTCAATGAGAACCGCCGTACTCGTCTCGATAGAAAAAAGCAACAAGACTACAGTCAGTCATTTTTATTGCACAGCCATATCCATACTGGCCATAGTCCATATGAAAATGATGTCTATTCTTAAACTGTGCATGCCTCCATTACATATTTTTATTGAAAGTGCTTGGTAACCAAATTAGAGGGATCATTGAAATAGATGTCTGTTTATAAATATATGTTCTGTATATATACGATTGTCAGCTATCAGGATTTTTTTCCTACCTATTATCGGTATTGGCATTGGACCCAAAAATCCAGTGCACTGGAGTTAAAAACTGCAAATAAAGAATGTTGTTTTATTGCTGTGGATGAAGTGGATGAAGAGCTGGACGCTGTTGCATAAGTTACATTTAACACACACTCGCCATTATTCTGTTCTGTATTCAGAGTTGGCAAAGCCTCATATAATTTTCTGGGAGAAAACAAAGTCAGGTTTACCAAAGCACCGCAAAGTTTGCTGCAGTGCAAAGTTTTCATTTCTGTCATTCTTTCTGCTTCTTTTGATGCTGCAGACTCACTCTGGCCCACCTGAGGTTTAACATTCTCTTGGTTTCTTCTTGTCAGAGGAACATAATTTATCCAAAAGTAGCTCAGCACCATGAGGTTTGTTTCAGTTTCCAATTTTGTTTTTATTGTGTTAAATTTGCCACAGACACCACACCAGCTGCCACTGGACATCGGTCAATACTGCAAAGCCACTCTGTGTGTAATCTCTGATTACAACATCATGAAATTAGTTTCTTCCAAATATATTGATATTTTAGTGTCTGGTTTTCATTATTAGTAATGAGGAATCAACTTGGCGGATGGAGTGTTTTGGTAGACCCCCTTCGACGGTCCTTTGAGGCGCCACAAAACAATGAGGAAAAATATTTAGTAGCTGGAGGTAGAGAGCCATTTTAATATAGAGAAGACAAAGCAATGTTTAATGTCATTCATATTGTAGCGACCAGAGGGGGGAGTGGTCACTCTGTTTGGGACAATTTGAGCTGGTTCTCTGGTTTGAGCTCAAAGGCATGGGACTGTTAATGTTTGAAATGAAAGCCATGTTTTAGTGATGTTGTGTGCATGTTTAATTGTGTTATGTGAGTTTCCAGGTTATATGGCCATACATAGTGTTAAGTTTGATGTTAACTGTAATTAGCAGTGTAGCCACCGCGACTGAGTCTCCTGGTGTGTTTAATTACCTCTGGCCAGTATTCATGTACAGTGGTTGTTAATTCTGATGTTGAATAAATAGCACCTCCTATGGTCGTGCGGTGTAAGGGACGTAGGTGTTGTATAAAGCAGAGATCTGTCTCAGTTTACCTTCTTCCATGTGAGCTCGCCACATTGGTGTCAGAAGTGGGATTTTAAAAGAGAAGAATGGAGAGACAGATTGAAAAAATAGAGCAAGCCATTGAGCAGAACTTTAAGCTTTTGGAAAGCCTGGAACAACGACAGAGAAGACCTGCTGAAGATGAACATTTTCTAGCCCACCCTGATGGTTCCAGTGCACCACGGCCTTATCACCCTGTAGAGGTCGGGAGTGCTACTACAGAAGAATTCCTGCCGCCTGCTGCCTCCGACCGCCCTCTAGTGACCAGGAGGGCTACTGCTGGTGACACCCTGCTACTTGCTACAGGCGCTGGACGTCGACACTCCCTTGCTGCCACTGCTGCCAATGAGCCGCCACCACTGGTAACCACACCCAGGCCGTCGCACCCTGCAGCCATGCCTAAGGCACCAGCCAAGCTTCCCAAGTACAACGGTGTGACACCACTGGAGCCATACCTCTCTCAAGTCCAACAAGCAGCATGGCACAGAGGCTGGAGCAACAAAGAAGCTGCCACCCACCTGGCCCAGTCTCCAACCCCCCTCCGAGGCCGGTACACACTGGTCGGCTGCTTGGGTCACACCAGAGGACTGTATCTGATTTGCCAACTTGATGGCCAACCCTGCCGGGCCCTGGTAGATACAGGGTCTGCCATTTCCCTGGTGCGACCTTGCATCCTCCCAAACACCATTGGCCCACTTTCAAAGGCATGGTCCCCAACTAGCACCCAACTGATGACAGTGACAGGAGAAAAAGCGGACATGAGAGGAAAGAAGGGACTGACAATCCAGGCTGGAGGCCATGTGCTGGTGCACAAGTTCTGGCTCGCCAACATCCGAGACCCGTGTATCATTGGGCTGGACTTGCTGAGTCGTCGATGTGTCGAAGGCAACCATCATCCTTGGCACTCCAGTCCGGCCGGCGGAAGAAGAAGCAGCCCAATGATCAACGTACCAGTCGCCAAGCAGCGGCTGCTCTGCAGGCACCAAGCCACTGTGTTTCACCATCTGCCAGCACCCCCGCCAACACACCCACCAGCGTCCCTGCACAGCCACAGCCTGCCCTTCTAGTCCAGAGCCTGCTGTCCCTCCCTCTGCCGAGACAACTGAGGCCATAAAGGACTTGTGGCAACGCAGCAAAGATGGTCTAAACCCACAGCAATGCCAAGAGCTGAAACAACTCCTCGAGGACTACATGGACATCTTCGCTGCGAGAGACGAAGACTGCAAGCATACAGGGTTGGTCCAGCATGCCATCGACACCGGCTCCGCCAAGCCCATCCGTCTACGCCCTCATCGGCTGAGTCTTGCTAAACGGCAGGTGGCAGAGGACAAGATCCACGAAATGTTAGCTGCTGGAGTAATTGAGCCCTCCGACAGCCCATGGGCAGCCCCAGTTGTCTTGGTGAGGAAGAAGGACGGCAGCTGGCGGTTCTGTGTGGACTATTGACTCCTTAATGCCATCACAAGGAAGGACTCTTACCCGCTCCCGCGCATCGACGATGCGCTTGACTACCTCCTGGGGTCCAGCTGGTTCAGCCCACTTGACTTGCGCAGTGGCCACTGGCAGGTGGAGCTGGCCCCCGACGCAAGACCAAAGACTGCCTTCACCATCGGACAGGGGCTATGGCAGTTCCGCGTCATGCCTTTCGGGCTTTGCAACGCACCGGCTACTTTTGAGCAGCTGATGGAGAGGGTGCTGGCGGATGTACCTTGGAGTCGCTGTGTTGTGTACCTTGATGACCTGCTAGTACACGCCAACGACTTTGACAGGGCCCTGTCTAACCTGCGTGAGGTCTTCACTACCATCCAACAGGCAGGGCTGCGGCTGAACCCGGCAAAGTGTCGCCTGCTACCTGGCTTCTGAATTTCAAGCACCCTGAAGGCCAGGTGGCCCGCTGGTTGGAGGCTCTCCAAGGGTACGACTTTGAGATCCAGCATCGAGCGGGGTGACATCATGGCAACGCTGATGCACTCTCCAGGCGGTCCTGTGCAGCGTTGGAGTGTCGTTACTGTCAGCGGCAAGAGGAATGGGGCCAGTTGACAGCAGTGGTGGCAACTGTTGACCTCACCACCAATGAGGAAGGGTGGCTCCCAATGACTACTGGACTACAGGCTGGTTGGAGGTGGGGCAGCGCCCTGCATGGCCAGAGGTGTCAGCACTGGGGCTTGAAATGAAGGCCTATCACGGCTGCTGCCCTCATGTTCGGGCGGGAACTCCGGACACCAGTTGACTTGGTGTTTGGCGCTCCGCCTGAACCCGAGATTGCTGGGGGAAAAGAGATGGACTGCTTTCGTAGGCTGAGGGATCGTCTTCAGGTGGTCCACGACTACACCCACCAGGCCCAGGCCAACTCTGGGGTATGGCAGAAGAGGGCCTATGACACGCGATGCCAGGGGCAGGCCTTCATACCAGGGTACAAGGTATGGATCTATTGTCCTGTCCGCAAGAAGGGGGTTTCCCCCAAGCTCCGCAGCCACTGGCAAGGGCCCGGCGAGGTCTTAGATCGATTGTCTGATCGATTGTGTACCGGGTGCGCATGCCCGGTCGGGGGCGCGAGGTGGTGCTGCACCGGGACAGACTCTCGCCCTACCTACCCCTTGCCCCGCTTTCAGTTGGAGAGGGGGACAGTAGCAGCCTCCCACAGGCCGATCAGGGTGCCTCTCCTCAAGTTGCTCCCCCTTCGAGCCCCAGACGGCCTGCCTGCCAGCGGCGGCAGCCTGGATATTTGAAAGACTTTGTGTTGAGTGATGGGGTTGCCGAGGGCGGCTGACCCCTCAGGTGGGGGCTATGTAGCGACCAGAGGGGGGAGTGGTCACTCTGATTGGGACAATTTGAGCTGGTTCTCTGGTTTGAGCTCAAAGGCTCATGGGACTGTTAATGTTTGAAATGAAAGCCATTTTTTAGTGATGTTGTGTGCATGTTTAATTGTGTTATGTGAGTTTCCAGGTTATATGGCCATACATAGTGTTAAGTTTGATGTTAACTGTAATTAGCAGTGTAGCCACCGCGACTGAGTCTCCTGGTGTGTTTAATTACCTCTGGCCAGTATTCATGTACGGTGGTTGTTAATTCTGATGTTGAATAAATAGCACCTCCTGTGGTCGTGCGGTGTAAGGGACGCAGGAGTTGTATAAAGCAGAGATCTGTCTCAGTTTACTTTCTTCCACGTGAGCTCGCCACAATATGTACTTTCTACCTTTGAACCATAGAAATCAATTGAAGAAAATTTGAAGTTGCCCTTTAAGGTTAAAAGAATGATCATGATTAATAGTTAAAAGAAACTTTGGTTTGTTGGTAGGAAGTAGGAAATAAACAAAGGCCTTCTATGTCAAAGTCTAATGTTTTGATGAACCAGCGTGCACTCAAAAAAATTTTGATTGGAAATAATCAGAAGACATTTATCATTGTTTTCTCTATAACTGTTCACTGTTCACTGAAACCCCCTACCAAGTGTCACCTGTCAATCAAAGTCACCACCTCTACCTGAAACATCAACGCTACGTCCGAGAGCTGTCTGCTGCTAGCTCGGCGGCTAGCTCGGCGGCTAACTCAGCTAACTGGCTAACTGTAGACTGTAGTAGTAGTGGTGTGCGCTGAATGTATTTATACCTCTACAGCAGCAGGGCCGGGTGATTTTCAGACCCGCCCACTAAATCCTGAACACAGAAATCTTGAAACACAGTGTGTGAAGTCTAGCTCCACAATTCAAATCTAAATGGTTGAAATGCTTTTTACAGCTTTTTTTGAGGAAAATGTCTGAATTCACTTTACACGGTATTTAAAAAAGCAAGAAGTACAATAGTGGGTCGTTGGGCAAGGCTTGTAATCAGTGTATGCCCAAACACTTTGTATCACCAGTATTACTTTTACACACACCAACATGGTAACACTATTATACATGGCAACCCCCCCCCCCCCCCCCCCCCACCCTCTCACCCCACACCTCTGGGCGCCAATGCCGTCGCCCCAAAGCTGTCAACCCTAAAGGAAACACTGCTTTATCTTAAAACATTAAAAAGCTCTACCAGGAAATACAAAATACATCTGTAACTAAAACAAGCTGAGAGAGCGTTATGTGTTATATAAAAAATTTATTTAAAACTGGAAATTACAAATTGGTAAAACATAAAGGATTAGACCTTTAGCTGCTCATTTATACAGTATAATCAAACCAGAAGGAAAAAAAAAACAAAAAAAAAACACGTTCTGCTCATAAAACGCAGTGTTCTGTGCCAGCTGGTGGGTTAGAGCACTGTCTGGCACACATTTTTTATTCCAGTTCCAATGTGCCAACATGTGATGCAGTGGGAAGTGTACAGTGTATCATAAGATCGTGTGTGGTAATTCAAACCTTTTCATTCTTTTACTATTTCAAAAAGGAAATACCTACACATTGACTAACACTTTGACTAATATAACATTGTTAGCACTATGTGTATTATAGTGTGCGACTCTGACACATGCAACTTTACAGCAGTGTAACACGAAACACAGCAAACCTCAGAAGAAAGTGAGGTTAGAAGATGTTTGTCACCTCACCTTGTTTCTGGATGGACAGACATATATTGGGCATGTTGACACTTGACTCCTACATATTCAGTATTTTCATATAAAACAACATCTTGCAAATCCAGTTTTTTAGCCAACAATGCTATTTCCAAGCTATTACAGCATACACTCATGTGTGGTATGTGTGTTTGACAGCAAGCGTGTATGTGTGTGTCGTGTCTATACAAGGCAGTTGAAAAGGCAGGAAGCAGGGTAACAGTGCTGTTTTCAATTAGCATGCCAGTCTGAAAGTCATGTCGGGCTGGGAGGACTTTACAAGCATCCACACAACATACTGCATGAGTGAGACAAGAGGGTGAGAGACAGACACCACCACTATGTGGAGGACACAGCTGAAGTTACCCACATAGTGTGTGTGTGTGTGTGTGTGTGTGTGTGTGTGTGTGTGTGTGTGTGTGTGTGTGTGTGTGTGTGTGTGTGACAGAGATACAGAACCCGTACAATACTCTACATCTAAGAAACCGACTGGGTGTGTCTACAGTCAGCTGAAGGTAGAGTGTCTGTGTGTGTGTGTGTGTGTGTGTGTGTGTGTTTGTGTTAGTCTAAATGAAAGCTTTTCATTTCTTCCCGGGTCAGGGCATGTGAGGACACACACCACCAAGCTGTCAGCAGATCTAAACCTACTCTTTACTTACTAAATCACTGTGTTTATGAGGGATTTCATGTTATTCTCTTCACTCTCTCCAATAATGATGTGCCCTCTAAACGCATGTTTTCTAAGCAATCAGTCAGCCTGTTTCAGTGGTAGTACTAGCAGAGGCTCAGTAACATATTTACTAGATGTAGCAGAGTAGAAGCTTGCTAAAAGTGTAAGATTTTAAGCAAAATGTAAACTTCAGCTCATATGAGCCTGCATTCTAGGTGATTAGATTAGGTAGAACACAAATAAAATCCAAGCGTACATCAACAGCAATGCATGAAAGACCCTGTACTGATTAACCAAACAGACTGTTTCCTGTCATAGATATATATTCTTACAAAAAGTACAGAGTGGAGAAACCTAAAAATATTTCACCTCATCATAATTTAACATAATTTTAATACTCTATAAGAATTGTGTATGAGAGGCCTAACAGTGAGTTGGATACTGGGGTCTAATTGACCCCAAAAATAATTAATGTCAACTTCATCAAATGTGGAAGCTCATTCTGGGCAAACGGAGTTATAATGTCAATGCTTTACTACATAAAAACACAATGAAAGAAGAATTTAACGTGTGTTAGTGGGACAGAAATAAGAAATAAATTATGCATGTGTAATATAGGTCATTCTAGAGCTTTGGCAACAGTATGTGTTAGAAAATAATCTGAACCCAAAGGTTCATAGTTGCGTCAAGAATGTCCCTGGTGTCAGATGTGATGTCATTGATGTTTCTTTGGCCTGATTGATGACATTTGACCACCTCCCAGTGGATGCTGGGACTAGTTACTGTGTTTTATCTTCATTTAGTCTCTTTTCCAGGGTCTTGCCATATTATTGTTAACTTTTAACCCTTACATACTGTTCAGGGTCAAATATGACCCATTTTTACATTTGAAAGCTCTAAAAACACTATAAAACATTTATTTTAGCCGGACCTTTCCTAATGTGCATCACAGTATACAAAAATGGGATTAAAATGCATCTCTTTTTTCATTTTTGTGCAAATACACATTTTTATATATGCAAATGTTCAAGTTTGACCAGTGCTTATTTAAAAAAATTCAAAAATCAGCATGAAAACACATTGTCGTATTCATCTTCAATAAAAATGTACCTCTATAAAATGTTCTCCTGAGACATAAAATAGTGATTGTGAATGTCTTTTTTCCATAAGATTAATCAAACTGTGAATGTGTAGAGTTTAATTATGAGTCAGAATATGAACAGTATGGAAGGGTTAAACCTGAAAACATATTGTTGAGAAGATTATGTCATAAAGCTGGATGTCTTCATTATTGTTATTAGATATATGACATTACATATGTGATTTTACATGAGGTTTCCTTACTACTGAAAACAATGTCACTTTAGCTCTGAGACTATTAGGCAGCTGCAAGGTTCCATTGCTTTGAATATAGGTTGTTGTATCTGGTGACATAATATAATCAAGTCTATTAGTTATTCATTTTGTATCTTATCTTTGGCACAACATATTCTCATGTAGAAGGAGAAAGAAAATCATTCAGTCACTTGAACCAACAGTGTATCTGCTGAAATGTTGTATGACACAATGTTTAAATAGGGGGAAGAACATGGCATGACATTTTTGTCTCTGCTGGTTACTCAAACGTAATTTAGAGTGATAATATGGAGTTCTGGAGTAGTGCATTGCCAGATAACAGAACAATGGGATGTGTAGCTGTGTCTTTATTTTAAAACTTATTGCTGTAACATACTACTGCTGGTTGCAGCTTGCCATCTAAATAACAAAAGCATTATATCCTAAGCCAAACAGGTCCGCACAATGTTCGAAGCATGTTGCCTTTTCATATAACAGAGTGCTGGGATTGAGAGGAGACCTTGGAGGGTTTCTGGGTACTTTGCTGTTCAGAGTAGGAGGCAAAATGAGCTTTTCATTCTAACTTTGGCACACTCTCTATCAAAGTGGGGCTTAAAAGAGGCAGTATGGAGGTTGGGCTTCTCAGTGTGCTTTTCACGTTTTCCCAGGCACATAGAAAATAAAACTCCCATGGTGCTTTTGTTGCTGATGGTTGCACAACATCGGCAGGACTACCAAGTGTTTGTTCATGGAATGGCACAAATGAAGGACTTGAGTGAACTCCTAGATTGCATAGATAGAGAGGTTGCCCTCAGTGAACTGAGTCTTCTTTCCTGGATGTGGACAAAAGACCCAACAACATGAAGCAAAACCAATCCTAAATCATGTGCTGCTGCATTGTAACTAAATCAGCAACTCATCAATTGTCTTCATATTTTTAAGTGAGAAACATTTGTGTGATGAGGATTGTGTGACTTTAATTCTCCCAATCAAATATTGTCAACCCCTTTTTACTGCATAATTACATTACATTACATTACATTAGAATAATAGAATACCCTGACAAAATTATATATTCCAATATAACATCACCATTAACTGCACCTTTCTGTCACACTCCAATAGTCACTGTCAAGACACATTAACAGATATACACATTACACCTACAGTAGCCTTTATGACATCCCATTCTATATCCATAGGCATTAATATGGAGTTTGTCCCCCTTTTGCAGCTATAACAGCTTCCTCTAAGATTTTGGGGCGTGTCTGTACTAATTTTTGCCCATTCATCCAGAAGAGCATTAATAAAGTCAGACACTGATACTGGATGAGAAGGCCTGGCTCGCAATCTCCGTTCTAGTTCATCCCAAAGGTGTTCAATGGGGTTGAGGTCAGGGCAGGCCAGTCAAGTTCTTCCCCACCAAACTCACCCAACAATGTCTTAATGGACCTTGTTTTGTGCACTGAGTGCAGAGGAACAGGAAAGGGCCTTCCACAAATCATTCCCACAAAGTTGGGAAAGTATATAATTGTGCAAAATGTCTTTTTATGCAAAACTTAAGATTTCCCTTCACTGGAACTATGGGGCTGAGCCCAAACCCTGAAAAACAACCCCATACCATTATCCCACCTCCACCAAACTTTACAGTTGGCACAATACAGTCAGGTAGGTAACTTTCTCCAGGCATCTGTCAAACCCAGACTCATCCATCAGGCTGCCAGACAAAGAAGAGTGATTTGTCACTCCACAGCACATGTTTCTACTACTCCAGAGTCCAGTAGCAGTGTGTTTTACACCAGTCCACTTGGGATTGTGCTTGGTGATGGATGCATGCAGTTGCTCAGCCAAGAAAACTCATTACACAAAGCTCCCGGCGCACAGTTTTTGTGCTGATGTTAATGCCAGAGGAAGTTTGGAACTCCGGTTATTCCGTCAACAGAGAGTTGGCGACTTCTATGCACTATGTGTCTCAGCACTCGTTGTCCCTACTCTGTGATGGCTGAGTTGCTGTTGTTCCTAAACACTTCCATTTTTCATTAATACAACTTATTATGAAATTTAACAAACTAAGTTATTGCAAAGGTGGCATCCTATGACAGTCCCACGCTTGAATTCACTGAGCTCTTCGTAACAACCCATTCTTTCACAAATGTTTGTAAATGCAGATTGCATGGCTAAGTTTTACCTGCGGCAATGGGTCTGAATGAAACATCTTCATTAATTGTAGGATTGCATTTCACCATACATGTGCAGCTAATAAATGAATGTGTGCATTCTTACCTGATATGAAAATACAGAGTGAACATGGGCACTTTATCTAGATAATTGGAAAATAAATAAAAACACAATTGCATGGGTAATGGAATACCTCACATCGCTAACCTCAGTTGGCAGAAATTGGTGACGTGGTATCCAAAACTATTTTAACCAATACTGGAGCACCACAGGGTACAGTGTTGTCACCCTTTTTATTCACCCTGTATACCTCGGACTGGAGGTCAAGTTTGGTCTCTAACTGTCACTTACAGAAATTTTCTGACGACTCTGCACTTGTTGGTTGCATCACGGGTGACAACCATTTAGCCTACTGAAAGGAAATCAACAGCTTTCTCAAGTGGTGTGTTAAAAACCAACTCATTTTAAACCTAAATAAGACAAAATAACATCATTGATTTTAGAAAAAAAAAGACACCAGTGACTCCTGTACTCATCAATGATGTGACTGTTGAGGTTGTTCCCTTACTACAAGTATCTTGGCGTCCTTGTGGATAACAGGCTGGACTGGAAAGAGAACACCTGAGACACTTTTACAAAGGCCCAGTCCAGGCTGTTCTTCTGTCATTTTATATCAGCAGGTCACCTTTAAATGTCATCAAAGTATTTTAGCTAGTGTGCTTTTTTATGCTGTTGTCTGCCGGGGGTGGGAGTTGAAGTCAGAGGACAGAAATAGGATCAACAAGTTAATAAAAAAGGCAGGAGGTCATGGAGAAGAGAGGAGGCAGAAAACTCAGTATCATCCTGCACAATAAGGACCAACCATTGTTTGGTGTATTTAGTGAACTGAAGCGCTCCGATAGTGCCAGACTAGTGATGCCAAGGTGCTCTAAACAAAGATTCAGAAGGTCCTTTATACCTGCTGCAGTGAGGTTTTTTAATGAACACTGCTGTTGATTGCTGAGTGTTGAGGGTTGTTGGATTGATGTTGATGTGGTGCTTTGCACTTAACTTGTACTGCCATATGTTTCCTTGCTGTATGTTAGCTGTTTTTGTGAGAAGGTGACATTCAATTTCCCCTCCGAGGTATTTAATAAAGTACTTATCTTATCTTATCTTAATGAACATCTAATCAATTAGTGAAATCATCAGCACAAACATGATCATTTAAACTAGTTTGTTTTTGGGCACTTGGGGGGTAGTATAACAGGCTAAAAACACATTGACAATTTGTCACCACAGTAGCCTACCTAAATTACTTTGAGTGACTGAAGTTTAAGCTCAGGGATTGGCTATTTCTTGCTGAAATTCCCCTTTGGGGTTGTAGTTAACTTTTAACCTTAGTTTTTTATGTACACAATCTTGTACTTCAGACTTTTTACCAAAGACCAAGATGTTTTTTTAACAGTGGTTCATCTTTTGTGCTCATGATTTAACTGGAATACCTACTCCTATTTCGCAATAATATAAATCAGTAAATCAAGATTCCATGCCATGGACACTAGGGATGGGTGATATCACACTTTTAGGATTCGATACGATACCGTTACTTTTTCTTGCAATTTCATCGATATTGATACCGATACTGATAATTTCCAGTCAAAATATTGTCAAATAACTGTCAAATAATCCAAATTGCAATATGGCTGAATCTGAATCACAAGAAGCTGCAGTTATTTTTTTTTTAAGTTTGTGATAAACAGTATTATAATTAATCAAATATTAAAATCATGTTACAGATTAAAACCAATATCACAACATCACAATTTTAATGTTTTTTTCCAATAGAAAAATAAAACTGTCATGTAAAGATGAAAAATCCCCAAAAATTGTATCTCATATTTTCTTATCTTTTTTACTCTGAGCCAGAAATGTTCAACTTCAGTAAATGTATTTTCACGAGCAAGGAACACATCACCAACGAGATACGTTTTAACAGATTTATTGACAGAATTTGAATGAATTGTGTATTCTTGATGCGGAATGATTCTTGATACGATGATTCTTGATGCGGTGTGGGGGGGTCGGACGAAGGATCCGCCGCTGCGCACGGGCAGTGACGAACCCCCAAAAACCTCCATTTATTTGAGACGTGCTCGTGCGGATCTTAGATCATTGAGTCTGAGCAGATATAGCGGTGATACGTTAATGAGACGTTAGTGATAGTCCAAGATACAAGCAAGACGGCACGGGTTGAAGTATGATGGTGACACAGTGAATTCTGAGCATCCAAGTTAACTGAAGAATGCTATATGGAATATGGAATATGAACATCGCTTTGAGGGTCAGGGCGATGTGAGGAGTTTGGTATCCTGAGCGAATGGTGTGTAAGCAAGTGGGCAGCAGTTCGGCGGTAAGAGAAAGCCGTTTGGCTGGTTCTTGGCTGACGAGACCAGCGAGAAGTGACTTACTTGGGGATGGTTTATGGCTGGGCTGGGATTACCTGTGATTAGTTTGGTGAAAAACTAGTACCACTGAGGTAGGATTTGATAGTAGGTGTTCTTATGTTCATGGCAGAATGAGCATAGGTGATGTAGCAGATGACGGTGGTGAGATAGAACAAGGGGGAAATGATGTTGTGTCGGTCATGAAAGTGTTTGAAATTATTCCAAGCTGTCCAGTAGGAGGAGAGTGTAGAAGATAAGCTGTTAATATTGTAGTTTTGGAATTCGAAGATCAGGAGTATTAAAGAAGGATTTACAGATTGAAAGTCAGTGCAGAATACGGAGGAACTGGAGTCGGCAGCGGTTTGGCGTGCAGA
Organism: Scomber japonicus; assembly: GCF_027409825.1. Classification (NCBI taxonomy): domain Eukaryota; kingdom Metazoa; phylum Chordata; class Actinopteri; order Scombriformes; family Scombridae; genus Scomber; species Scomber japonicus. The sequence continues at coordinate 28,822,026 of NC_070594.1, read as the reverse complement.
GCCAAGTTTCTGAACTTCTGGAACATAAAATGAGAGAGAGTCAGCGATGGTATTATGGTGGCCTGGGACGTGGGCGGCGCAGAGGATATATTGGTTAGTGACGGAGTGCCACGTGAGTGACGCATGAATGGCATGATTGAAAAGGAGTTGGAGCGACCTTGGTTAATGATTTCAATGACTGAGATTATCATAGTGTATAAGAATGGATTAACTAGACTATTCGTGTCCCCATATAACAGCGGTGGCTACTACGGGGGTAGATTTCGAAGAGGCGGAGGAAGCGACCTGGCAATTGTCCATGAGTTCTGGGGGCCATTCTGATGCTAACCATCTACCGTTGTAGAAACCCCCAAAATCAGCAGAAGGAGCGGCATCAGTGTAGCTGGATGTCAAGGGAGTTAGTCAGCTGATCATCATAAAAGAAGGAGATACCGTTCCAGCTAGAGAGGAGATAGAACCACAAGCGAAGCTCGGCGAGACATGATTGGTTCCGTGACAAGGAAGACAGAAGCGACGGGACTGAGGATACAATAGACCGCAGGTGGCTCTAAGAGTGTCGATAATGAAATAGTTATGGTGATGAAATAGGACAACATATATATGTTACGTTGAACATATGAAAGGGGCGTTGATAATGAAATGGTCGAAGTGACGAGAGAGAACAACAGGTAGTTTACGTTAAACGTGTGAAAGGGGGTGGTCTCAGCTGGCCATTTGGCAGAGAGCGATGCATCGTTCTGTCTGATGAAGTTGCGGGAGTAGCACTTGGGGGCAATAACATCCCGGTGTCACTGCCCGGGAGAAATGAGCTGCAGGGATCAGTGTAGTCAAATATGGGTTATCCTAGTACCTTGATGATGAGACAGCGGGGCACTGGAATCCCGGGGGCAGATGTTCCGGTTGAAGCAGAGTGCTGGCAGCTCTCGTTGCCAGGAGCCTTGACCACAGCAGGCTTCTGTGGCAACTAGAGCAGGATGTCCATGATAAAAGCTGCCTGCTGTCGAACTAGGCGAGCCAAGGTTGGGTTGAGTAAACGGCGGGGTCACTGACATCAAACATCCTGGCCGAATTGAAGTGGTGCAGATGTAGTGAAAAACAGCAGGGGTCATTGGCATTCTGGTGCTGATGTTCTGGTCTAAGCCGAGTGCTGTGATTGGAATGAAGGGATGGCAGGGGTTGTAGGTATCCCGGTGCCCGATGTTCCCGTTGGAATGAAGTGCTGTGGTTGGACAAATAAACAGCATGGGTTACAGGCATCCCGGTGCCTGATGTCCATAACTAAGCAAAGTGCTGCTGTTAGATTTAAGGAAACAGATGATGTCCCTTTCTAAACTAAATGCTGTGGCTGGAGTAAAGAAAACCGCATAGGTCGCAGGCATCCCGGTGCCTGATGTACACGACTAAGCGAAGTGCTGCGGTCGTAGTGAGGAAATGGCATGGTTGCTGGTATCACTGTATCTGATGTTCTGTCTAAGCAGAACACTGTGGCTGGAGTAAAGAAAACCGCATGGGTCGCAGGCATCCCGGTGCCTGATGTCCCTGTCTAAACGAAATGCTGTGGCTGGAGTAAATTAAACCGCATGGGTCGCAGGCATCCCGGTGCCTGATGTCCCTGTCTAGGAGCGGCGCTGCGGTTGGAGTGAGGAGACGGCAGGAGGTTTATGACTCATACAATATAGAAGCAATTTCAGGTTAGTTGTATTTGTGATAAATTGTGTTAGTAGCTTGCGATCCAGTGCTTTTAACGTGGACGATACGGAGTGATTTCGGTTAGTATTGTGATAACTGTGTTAGTAACGTGCAATACGATATGTTTAATGGCAGATGATGCCTAAAATGACGATTGACTCGATATACTGGCAACGTGCAACCTGGTGTTTGTAATGTTCAAGCGCGTGTAACGGTGTGCAATGGCAAAGTGACGTTAGAGTAGCTGCACGAGAAGCTTCCAGCTGGTATATGGAAAAGACAATGTGGAAGTAACTTTAAATTAATTATGAATATTTACTACAAAGTAGTGGAGATGGATAACGTATGATGCAGGACTGATGCCGTTGGTATAAATGCCATAGACTGTATAGAAGAAATGGACATAACAACGTGACGTCACCCACTGGTTTGTGGACTGCTGCTCAGAAGCCAATGGTTTCTAATCTGGGCAGCGCCATTGTGAAAATTCCAAGTGCATGCTGGGAAAAACAAAAACACGGATTCTACTTATATGGCATGAGGCGGGGCCATGGGTGGAGCAGGGAGGTTGCAATCAACCTGTCGATCACGACGTAGCCATGCCCTAATGCATACCCTGCTTTATCAAATATAAAATCAGGGATGTCAAATTTTTACAAATGATCATTCTGCATTGAAAAAGGCTTTAAACCAGCGATTGAGACCATAAACACATTTTGAAAATGTTTACTGAGGTTAGAAATCAAGTGAGAAGTTGGTAAATTCTCCATTGACCTGTATAGAGACAGAAGTCCTTTTGACACCAAAACGATAATACTGACAAGTCTGAGTAGAGCAATACTACCTGGCCCCTGCCAGGGGGGGCTGTGGCAGTGGGGCTACGGGGCTCTGTGACGTCACGCGTGCCGAACCGGGTTATGATTGGCTTAGACGAAAACCCGGAAGGCGGGAGCGCCGGTGGCTGTTGTTGACGCTGAGTAAACAATGAAGCTTTAGTTTAATGTGGCTGAGGTTGATAGGGAATGCATCCTATGCAGGAATCATTGGCAGTTCTGTCGCTGATGTCGGGGTCCGTTTGTGGATGTAAAGGCGGCCGGACGGAGAGTGCTAGTCCGGTGTGGTGGAGAATTATCTGGACTGTTGAAGCGGCTGAGGAGGGGAGAGTTGAAGCTGCTGCTCCAGCGGCTTTGTCCGTTGCTTCCCTGGTTTTTTGCCCTCACTAGTGGAGGAGAGGAAGCCGCAGATCTACCGGGAGTGTCACATCAGGGGAGTGTGAGTTGAAGAGCCTGCGAGGCTGGCGTGTCTGCTGCTGGGTGACGAGAGGAGAACCGGTTTCCCACGAATCTTCAGTCAAGTCGGACGGGTTGATCTGCAGTTCGTGATCCGTGGTGAGTTCACTCTTGGAGTAGTAATCGTAGCATTTGTTCAAGTTTTGTTGATGCAATGCGGGAAGTACGATCTGTTTCTGGGATGACCATGAAAGCTTGACTGAGACTGCCTGCACGTGAAATAGTGTTGTGTCGTTCGCAAACGTGTCGTTCGAACGAACGAATCTTTTGAGTGAACGAAGTGAACTGAATCACTTCATGAACTGATTCGTTCCTTTCTCAGTTCAGTTCAGTTCAGTTGAGCTCAGCCGCGAGCATGGCTGCCGGTCGGGAGTGGAACTGCCGCGACTCACTCACTCGTTCACTGCGAACGAATCACTCAGTGAACGACAGCGCCACTTTCAGCACAGTACGTGAACGAAATTCATGTCCTCAGCATGTCGTTCAATGATTCGTTCGCAAACGTGATTCGCCGTCATTCAGTTCATGATTCAGCCCACTTTCAGCACAGTGCGTGAACGAGATTCACGTCCTCAGCATGTCGTTCAATGAATCGTTTGCGAACGAATCACGTTCGCGAACTGCTGAAAGTGGCGCTGTGTCAGTCACTCACTGACTCAGGGCACTGAGGGCTGAGGAGTTGATTCACGTTCAGTACATGTACTGCTAACATTAGTGCTGTGTTGCTAACATCAGTGTAGCATCATGTTATGTTATTTTACTGTGCACAGAGGACACTTTCACTGTGTAATATTTTTAGTGCATGTATAAGCAGCGCTGCGTCTCCCGCGAATGATTGTATAATATAGTCCTTGAACGCACCGTCCCTCAGTAAGTGAACGTGAACCTCAGGGCTGAATCATGAACTGAATGACGGATTATTTGGCTGTTTATCAGTTCAGGGAGTTGGAGAGCACTGAACGATTCGGTGAACGAATCTTTTGAACGAATCATTTTAATGAACGGATTCTAAAGATTCAGTACAGTAAAAAGAACTGCCGTTCCCATCACTAACGTGAAACTCGAAAGCGAGAGTGAACGAGGGGGAAGCTGTTAGGTCTGTTTATATAGGAGCCGGAAGGGGTGTAATTGGTGTGTGTTCCCGCTCCTGAAACTGCGCTTATCAAGCTTCGATTTACGGTGTGGAAATCAAGATGACTTATTTCCTCTCTGTAGAAGCTTTTGCCTCTTACTTATTCACATAATAAAATAAGGATTTCATACCTGGCTTAATCAAGTGTTCAGACTTCTGAAAATAAATGTATATTCACACATATACTTTTTGCATATATTAGTAATTATATATAAGTAATTACTTAAGCAAAATATCAGTAGGCCTAAACATTACTAAAACAAATGTCTGTTTTAAGTCATCAACAACTCGACTATACTGGATATAAATATCCTCTTCACCTGAACTATGTTGTGTTAAAATTAGATTGTGATCATAAAGATTCAGGAACAGACACAACACAAGCGTTGTCTTTATCACTACACTGTCAAAGGTAACAGTGCTGTCTGTACCTGGATACACTTGGCCTTTTTGAAAACTTTCCAGCAAGGTTTTTGGTGGACAGTGGGTGGTGCAGGAGACTGAACTTTTTCAGCAGCTTGTCTTTTTTCAAGCTCACTGTGGCTCTCGGGATGTGTGGACTTCAGGTGTTTGGTTAAATTGGTTGTGTTGCTGCTGTGTGCAACTTTTTTGTCACACACCTGGCACCTTCCTGTAACTTTATCAACTGGTGAAAAATAACTTGCATTCGTGTTGGCTGTGCAGTGTGCACTGTCCGCTGAGTGGCTCATGTCTCAAATTTCCTTGTCACGTGACACGGGCCACTGGGACCAGTGCAATATGCTGCCAGGTACGGGGGTGTCTCGACACATAGTAATTGAAGTAAGCTATCTAAAACAGTTGAAAGTGAATCATGCACCCCCAATTCTTATTTGTTAGTTAATATCGATATTTGTTTAAGGAAATCTATGCCAAATGAGTAGCGTGTGAGTATCGTTATATCGATACCACAGGATCGATACGCCCATCCCTAATGGACACAAGTGTTTTGTTCCATTGTGGAATTTTCCACCTATATAGTAGATACATTTACCCTCTCAAATAAATTGCCAAAGGGTAAATATAGTGAAATATAAAGAAAATAGGGAGTGATTTGGAACACAGCCATGATGTACAGCTGAGGCTGAGTCATTTGTTTTGCAGGTATTTGTTCATAAAGCAAAGTTTTAGATTAATTAAGATTGTGACCTGATTATGGCACTAAATGAACAGTCAGAGGATCACCATAGTTATAACAATTCATCCTGAGGAACATGAATATTTGTACCATTGTTTGAGATATTTCATATAGTTGAGATATTTCAATCTGGACCAAAGTCGTGGAGGGTCCAGGACCCATCTCTGTATCCATACCAGTAAAATATTTATTGTGCAGTTCTATAGGCATTTGTCTACAATACACCATCTTAATATGAAAACACATATTTTAATCGTTTTGGTCTTTCACCTACACCACTAGTTCCCCAGTGGTTTTGAGGCATGAAACAAACCTACTTGGAATGCCTTGTTACAGGTTGCATATACCTGTTAACTGTGAGCAGTTCAACCACAGAGTTATGTCCCATACTCATAATCCTGAATAGGTAAAACTGACCAGAATTTAAAAAAGAAAATTGTAGCAAAAGTCCTTATCATCTCGTGACCTTTCAGATTTATTTGGGACTCTTGGGGTTCTCGACCAGCAGAATGGGAACCAGCAACATACATCATGCAGGCGTTTTATCACAAGCCTGGAGCAACTTCACTGGATACTAGTTGATTTGACACTAGTATCCTAGGGGAAAAAAAGCTGTTGCAGATCTAACTATTTTAGCGGCCAGATGTTTGAGAAGGCTGTATGCTCTTGGAAAAGTTATATCATCTCTGAATGTATTCAGGTTTGATTTGCAGCTACTGCTGTGTGCTATGGATACACTGATGTGTCTACTGTGTCCAAGTCTTTAAAATCCCATCAGAGTAGAAGATAACAAAGGTAGACCGATATTATCACCACATCTGTCGGACTTTTGTCTGGCGCCTGTTGAAGACACCACTATCTTGATGACCCAGTTTACACTGTAATCAACTCAGTTCTTTCAGTATTAATACCTATCTTCTTCAATAGGTGTAATCAGTTTATAGTTTTTGTTCCCGTATCAATTCTAAGAATCCACCAAAGGCAGCTGTCTACTCATCAGGCTGGCATGAGCCTTCATTTGGTCTTATCATGTCCGGTTTCCTTTGAACATTTACATTATGCTCTTTAATCTCAACACAAGCATTTAGGGGAAAAAAGTCCAATCATCACAAAGCAGAGGAACTGCCCAGCCTTCTGACTGGCTGACACAAAGCCATGTCAGCAGTTGTATTTTCTCTGGGCATGTTCACATTTATAATGCGTGCATGCAAATATAAAATAAGATTGTTGCTCATTGCCTGGGCTGTGCACCTTTGAAATCAGCTGACTTGAACTAGTCTCTGTGTGTACTTTATATTTATTATCTTGGAAAACAAAATGACTGATAATATTACTTGTCTTCTATAATATGGATACAGTGATTTTGTCCATATCAGGATCACAGTAAAATGTGACAATGATTGGTGAGTCCTCTGAAGTCCTCTAAAAGTCCAATCCTCTAAAAATGAATTTGCATGGTTAAAAGAAACAGATTGCTTGAGCAAAGGTTTTCACCCAGCAGCAACTACTGCGACTGGAGGCCGAAGCCAATACTGAAGTCCTTTGAAATGCAATACCACCAATGGCCAGTAAATGGCTCTAATAGACATCCATTCAAAAGGTTTCAACTTCTCTCCAGAAATACTAAGCCAGTCAAGTCAATCAAGAAATATAGTAGCTTTTGTCAATCTATCTGTGTGGGCGTTGATTGTGTCTCTGTCTGTGCCTTCTTTAAAAAAAATAGATCCCATAGTCTTTCATAGATTAAATTGATCTGCTGAAAAAATAGCACTGACCATGTTAATATCTTTTTGGTTAGAGCAATAGCTGCTTCATAGAAACTTTTAATCTGAAGCAACAACAGTTTGCATCAGCAGTAACTTAACTCAGCCAAGTAAACAGTTAACAGTTAACCCTAAGAAAAAGAGAAAGAGAAAACAAAGCATAAATGCAGTTCATATGTGTTGAGATGTTATTAGAAGTTATTGGATGTGTTAAGTTTAATATAGCATATAGAAATGCTAAGATAAGTGTAAATACTAACAAATGAATTCTACTGTATTTATTTGACAGTCTATAATCTAGTCACTAGACACAGATGCTGATGGAACTACAATGCTACTTCAAAGTACTGAAAAACAACACAGACATTATGATTTTCACACACTGGACATTATGGTATTAATTGAATACCCCTACTCTAAGCCTTGCACAACTAAGTGCACATTGTTTGCGCAAAGCACAGGTTATGATGATGAAGAGCATGACAAAGCAGCTACCTACTAAGTTATACACTAGATTAAAGTCAGATAGACCATGCAAACCACAGTATTCATTTTCTAACCTGGTTTCCAATTCCTCTGATATTACTTCAGCTTCAGTTGTTCAGTTAGTTGCAATGTTCTGTCCAGTCTGAGAGGTTAGTTGCATCCTCGGTTAGCAAAGTTGTATTCTTAACTTAGCTTCACTTCGTCCCCCAATGAAACTTCAAGAATCCCAGTATGAAAGACAGTATGGAATTTAAAGATTGGTACTAGATTGGTGCATCCACTAAGGAAACACAAACACAGATATAGACTGCCAACAAAATCGAACATCTTTGCATTAGAATTAGCTGTAGCGACTTCTCATTCTGTGTCTAAGACATATGGAACATTTTCTCATGCTTTTTCTGCAGCCCTGCTGATGGGTAGTGTGATGGCCAATCTTACATTCTTGGGGGCTTTTAGAGCTTTTGATGAAACAGTAGGGGAGAGAAGCTGGCGGTCTGGGCTGAGATGTTGGGGAAGGTAATTAGTGCAGAAATCCCACAGAAATGTCTCTCATTAAACTCCAGTAAGACCGCTGGCCTATCCCTAGCTCTCTTTTACTGACAACTGTTGGGGCTTTTATGGCAGTTCTTTTTCTTTATAGTCTCCATCAGAAATCCAACTGCTTATATTAATTCAAACATTCATTAAAAATCCTGTTGAGATTTAGTCTCCCAGGACATATATGTTACTTGAATAGACTCCCAGGACACATCCGTTAGTTGAACAGTACAGTTTGTAAAAAAATAGCAAACATTCATCTGTATTCATTTTATATTTTTCCTGCTGTATACTCATAACTACTCATAACATATAAGTCTATCACTGTGTAGTTTATATTTGATTAACCAAAATGTTCTAGTAATACAGATCTATAAAAGAAATGCTTAAAAAATATATTAGTAAGTAGAACCAGCCACTCATGATTCTGATAGGCTTGTTTGAGTGTCTAACAGGGCCTGATTGGATTAGATTTAAACAATCTCAGTAGCTTCAGACCTTTTAAAATATTCCCATCTTTGGTGATCCCACGCCTCTTCATTTAGCACCTTAATCAGGTCAAAATACAGAAATATCCAAGAGAATCTTACCTTATACTATTGTGTTTGACTGCAGACTCACAGGGCTATTAACATGGCTGTATACTGTGATGTGTTTTCTGTGTAAGGTATATTAGGACCAACGACTCAGCGGTCTGCAGTAAGACAGCACACACTGTCACCTGTTCACCAAGGCTGACCCACATTCTGTCACTGACCCATTCAGATCAACTGCCAAAAAAAAGGTTCAATCCATGTTACTGTGTCAGTCTGAAAGGGGTAGGATTTCTGTCCATCTCTTTAGCTTCTGGTCCTTTTTTAAAGATTTGACACCCTCTCTCCGAGCAGAAACAGCACGTTGTTTGATCATAAGTAAGTTACTGGAATCTCTGGATGTTGGCCAAAAAAGAGGCCAGAGGAACCCATGTACCCACACTTACACATATACCCACACACAGACACACACTTGTCAGCATCAGCCTTCCGTAACATGAAAGTCTCACACACACTAATCCCTGTTGGCGGCCTCTTTGTTTTCAGCATCATCAAACTTCTTTACAGGTGACTGAGTGACCCCTGCCTGGAGATTAACTAATTTCTTTAACAACTCTGAGCAGTGTGTCACATTTACTACTGTCTCTGCCCTCAGACATGCTGGAAAGAAAGGGAATTGAGCTCATATGTGTGCGCATGTATATGGGCGGCGGGGGGAGGGGGGGGGGGGGTTTATTCTAAATAGAAAATCGATCAAAAAATTAGCTTTCGATTTGTTTTTTTTTTAAATAAAAAAAGCAGGATCAGTGTTTCTCCCAGTCCTTTTTTTTTTTTTACTACTACTACTTATGCATGAAACTCGTTAAACGTTATAAGCAAAACTAGCTACAGCTTACTTCTAAATTAGAGCATTATTTATTATAATATATCACAGGAACTTGAAGATTGTAATTGATGTTGTTGCTGTGCCCAAACATCACACTAACTCTGTAATGATGCATGTTGCTAATTCAGTCACTTCATGCTAATCTCTTCAGATTAAAGCAAGCCTGTTGTGTGTTGTTTAACACCTTCCAGTTTGCTCTGCAGAACAAAGTCCATGACTTTAACGCCATTAATGATTATATAATTCAGATTAGTAATTTTGAGTTGGGTTTGCATAATGCATCTTTTGTAAATTAACTTCCTTTATTTGTTATGGTCAATGTTAGCCTTGACGACAAAGGTTCTGCAAAATAGGAAACTGACCATTAACAGTTAAATGTCTATTCACGATCATGTTATGTTATTAGTGGAATATTAGTACATATTCCACTAATAACATATATCGGTCAACCAATATTATTGGCCGATATTGACCTATCACAGAAAAATCAGTATTGTTGTATATGTTGTCTGTTATGTGCCGATATTTAAAAAAAAAAGTTATATAGGCAGTATTTCATGTATATTTGATCCTTTTTCCTAATTCAACTTTAATATATACATACATGGGTTTTTTTTGTTACATGTGTTTTTGTTATTTAGTTATAGTTAGTTAGTTTAGCTAGATATAGTTATTTATAATTATTAAATTCCGAGTGAGTTTATAGTTTCAATGCTCTGATGTCATTTTATACAAAAAAGTTTATTGTCAAATGGTAAAATATGCTTTCATTTCATATCTTTTTTGCTCCTTAATACCCAAAAATCCAGTATGGGTGGCACCCTACTGTGCACACACATTAAGATGACATTGTTGCTACCTCATGACGTCCCCTTGCCTCATCTGGGTTACTTCAGTTAAAAATTTTCAAGACTGCCCCTGAAATTGTGCTGCTCACATCTATCTATCTATCTATCTATCTATCTATCTATCTATCTATCTATCTATCTATCTATCTATCTATCTATCTATCTATCTATCTATCTATCTATCTATCTATCTATCTATCTATCTATCTATCACATAATTTCTTTTGTTAATTCAAACAGGTCATCACAGTTTGAATATTTAACCCTTACATACTATTCAGGGTGAAATGTGACCCATTTTCACATTTGAGAGCTGTAAAAACACCCTATACACTTTTCTGCAAGGTTGACTTTGTCTAATGTGACCCTAAATATACAAACATTTAAATAAAATGCATCATTTTTTAAATTTTTGTGCAGCTGATACACATTTTTGTAAAGGCCATCACCATTCAAACATGTTGCTGTATTCTTCAAATTCTACACAATGTTCTTCTGAACCATATAAAAGTGATTGTAAATATTTCTTCCCCCCTAAATAAATATAATAGACTATTCATTAAGGACTAATCAACTATTTATTAATGACTGATGGAGAATTTATGAATATGAATTGGTGCAGAGACTAATTAAGAGTCAGAATATGAACAGTATGTAAGGGTTAAGTTTTTAATTAAAGTTCTAATTCTGAATAAAATGACATCCGTAATAGCTAGCTCCATTCTCTTCACTATCACAAGTCCTGAGAATTCAGCGCCCACCAACAGAGGTAATGAGTTAAACAACGTAATTTTTGAAAGCATTTTACAGAGCTTTTTAACTGCATATCATTAGCATTCCTTAGGAAACAAGAGTTTGATCTTTTTTCATTACAAACGTAGTGTGGAATTTTGGTCACATGATAACAAGTGGACGTACATAAATAGTAATAAATCCACTCTAGGCTTCCTCTCAGTTGGGCGTCCTATCTTTGTGGTGTACCAGCAGGTTTGTAGTAAGGGCTGACTCCTTGTGGCTAGACCTTCTAATTGTTAAGCCACGTAAGAATGACTTGTCATCCCGCTTTTGGTCTGAAGTCGTGGCAAGATTCTAATCTTCCACTCGTTGCGTTTAGTCACCTCCCTGAACCTGTTGCACCTCCCTCTCTTTATCCTCCTTCCTCCTCCTACAACTCTTGATGTTGTTCTCCACGGAGGAGGTCCTCAACTCTTTGATATTGTAAGCGGCGGTCAGATTTCAAATGAAAACACTGGTCTGTGTGAGTGAGTTTCCTGTGCGTTGTAATCTCTTTGCTTCTATTGGCTTCACATGAACAGCAGGTGACAGCTCTTCCTCTTGATTTGTGAACTACCCATTCCTGATAAGTGTGTTTTGTGGGATCAGCTGCAATGTTATCTTTTCTAGAACAGGAAGCCACTGAATAACCAGCGCTCTAATTGAAGGTTATGTGGTCATGGTTCTGTAAAAGTATATTCCAATGAATTGAATCTATCCACGCACGATGTGACGCTACAAGAACCCAACATGAGTCACTCACTGTCACTTCTCCTAAATACCACCCCCCTTTGATAAAGTTAAATGCTTTACACACCTTTTTGTGCACCGTTCTACAACTACATGGCTATATTTGTGTTTAACTTGAGTGTGCGCTACTCATCTATGTGACTGCAAACAATACTGGGAAGCAGATAAATGAAGTGAACGGGAGGCAGGAAGGATAAGAGTTAATTTTCTTCCTCTCCGGTCATCAGCTCACAATGACCTGCTGGGAAGACAGAGAAAGAGAGTGACGGGCACCATCACAGCCAGCTTCCCTTCAGTGTGTTCACAGGAGGACTCCGTCATCTCCGCTCTAATTTCACACACCACACTGTCACACACACACACACACACAAAGAGTGAGAGGCCCTAGGAGTATCCCACTGACCATACACCAGTTAAGAAATGACCCCTCAGGTGTGGGAGCTGTTCCCACCGATATTAACACTGCTAATGTTTTACTGTGTGGGAGCCGGTGTTTTATTTTAATATACTGTATCCTCCCCTATCTTCACATTGGCAGGGTTCCAAGTCTCCAGTCCTCAGTACACTCTCACACAATGACCAGTGGGCTGGCCAGTGGAAAAGCTAACAGTGAACCGAGACATATTAACCAGACTGATTACTGTTTTTTCCACAAAATCCTCCTCTTCCATGTCTCTCCTCTCTATTTTGTCATACTGTTTCCCTTGCTTTGTGATTTCCTGGAGCTAGTCTGTAGTCTTACTGTGTTAAACTACTAATACAAAAGCTACTAAGCAAAAAACAAAACAAAACACAAAACCAGCTTAATAGAAGAAAATAAAAACAACAAGATTCCTTTTCAGCACTTTGGCCAGGCTGCCAAAGAGTCATGACTCAGTTGATCCATGTATTCCTATTGTCCTCAACTTCATGAGCTTATTTAACTCTCCTGTTGTCTTTGGGTCAATTGTTGTCAGCAGGAAAATGTGAAATGAAGGAAATGTTATTTAAAAATTAGGTATACTTTCATTTAAATGAGGCCTATTGACCATAATTTCCAAAAATATGTGTAAAACCTGTGGTAATAAGTTGGAATTGGTCTAACACAGAATAATTGTCTGTCTATCTATCTATCTATCTATGGGTGAGACATGTTTTGGGTTTTGCGTGTGTGTACTAGTGTTATGTGTATATATTTTATATCTTATAATTATAATTATTTTATTTTTTATACTTCAATTATACTGCTCAAATGGAGTTTCATTGTATACTTGCAATGGCAATACAGATCTATTCTATTCTATTCTATGCTCCACCACCAACACATTAAAAGGACTGCCTTTTTTCACCTACGTAACATTGCAAAAATCAGACACATCCTGTCTCAAAAACATGCAAAACTTTTATTTCTAGGATAGATTATTGTAATTCCTTATTACCAGGCTGCCTAGGAAGATTCTCAAGACTCTCCATGTACTGACAAGAACTACAAAAAGAGCTCAAATTACTCTAATTTCATCATTCCATAAAGAGCTCCTAGTTCGGTATTACCCCACTAGAACAGGCCCATTTGTGGTTCCTAGAGTCTCTTAAAGTAGAATGGGAGGCAGAACCTTCAGTTATCAGAATCCTCTCCTGTAGAACCATCTTCCAGATTGGGTCTCTATGTTTAAGTGAAGATTGAAAAAGTTCCTTTTAAAGCTGGCTCAGGCTTATCCATGACTAACACCTAGTTATACTACCTAGACTGCTGGGAGACTTCCACTGATGCACTGAGCTCCTTTCCTCACCACCACCTCTCCATCTGTACACATTCACGTCCCATTAATGCATGTTAACGAGGCATTTTCTCTCTCCCATAGTTCTGTGCTTTCATGTCTTTCTCCTCCTGTTGCTTACTGCAGGTATTTTGTCCTCCTAAGCTGTAGAATCTGGATCTGTGATTGCAAGCTGACCACTGCCCCCATGATCCTTGTCAACACTCACAGCTAAAATGATCGGGGAAGATACTGAACCCCAAATTGCTCCCGATGATGAATGTGTGTGAATGTTAGCTTCTACCTGATGAGCAGATTGGCAGCCCATGCCATCATTGACTTGTAGAGTCCAGAAAAGACCAGACCAGAAAAACACTAAAAGGTACATCCATTTACCATTTATACGTCTATATTTGGACCTTGCATCGTGCTATGCTCTCTTTCTTCCTCTCTCTCCCTCCCTTCCTTCTCCCCTCCCTCTTTTACTCTGAAATCCAACCGGTGGAGACAGATGGCCGCCCACCTAGAGCCCAGTTCTGCTTGAGGTTTCTTCCCATTAAAGGGGAATTTTTTTCTTTGCTGCTGTCGCCAAGTGCTCGCTCATGGGGGAATGTTGGATCTCTGTAAAACAAGTAAAGTCTAGACCTGCTCTATGTTAAAAGTGCCCTGAGATAACCTCTGTTATGATTTTTCATTCTATAAATAACCTTGACTTGACTTGAGGCATCTCTTTTTGCAGTCAAAAATAATGTCAGTGTCTTTTTTTTCTTCTTCCAATTAATATGACTAAAAATGGAAAGGTCTTGGAGAACTATCAGAAATGGGTGTTTCTCTGTCTGTGTTTGATTGACAGCAGTTGGCCAGCTGTCATAATGCTGGTGTTACATCATAGGGGACGAGACATAATATAACAAACTGCTTGGGGAGACAGTGTGCTATTAGCAGTGGTAAGAACTACACCAGCATCTAACAGGTCCAGAATGTAGCGATGTGGTAGCCGAACGCTTATGGTCACATAGCTGTAACGTTCCTGTTAAACCCCTACTGGGGAACCGTTGCATGCCTTTAATTATCATTTAAAGGCAAAAATGAACAAAAACATAATCTTAAAAGAAATGAGCTAACTAGACCGTAAATTAACATTAGCGGTGCATTTTTCCCCCAGTACATGTTAGTTTGGTGGCTCGTTCAACAAGTTGCAGGACAAGATGTGTGTGTGTGTATTTGTAAATTAGATAAGGAGACTTTAGCAGGAAAACTAATGTGGGTTGTTGCAGACGTAGTATGACCATCAGTAGAAGGCTGTGGTACTGCTTTATGCAAAGATTTAATTTGCTGTACGGAAATAAGGTCACCATCTACATAAACATTGTTGAATCAATGCAAAATTGAATTTTTCTCAAAAAACAACACAGGACAAGTGATAAAGCATATTTTGACTGGATGTGTTACCAGTTAACTCATTTTTGCAACATTATTGGTTTGAAAGTAACCATGTGTTTGTTTAACATGCATTCCTGGCATGGTTGGTATGGAGATGCAAACTGCATTCTGTATCATTGAATAAAACCAATAAATGGTCAAACCTGTAGGGAACTGCCAACAGTAGTGCTGGGTATCGGTATTCAATACCTTTAAGGTATTGACCGGAATAAATCGATACCAAGTAGTATTGAAACGTCTCCCATCAAATGATACCTGCCATCGATCCTTTTTGCACCCAGAGCTAGAAAATATGATTATTTGTATGAAGTTGCTCACAGACAATCAACATAAGTGTTCTTAGATTTAATGTGACATGTGATTGGCCCACTGTCATGTGGAGGGATTGTGGCATTTTATGCAATTTTATGCTTCTATTCACATGATGGGTATTAAATGTAGTAATCAATTGGTATCAGTATCACTTTAAGGATACCTGGATTGGTACTGGTATTCCAAGGCCCAGCTTTTAGCTGTCGTTTACAAATGTAGCCTTGGGTAGACTATTCCATCATTTTGGAGCATAATTAAAGAATGCTGTGCTTCCTATTTTCTTATTTACGTAAAATGTGTATATTTAAAAACCCAGCTGCGGATGATCTGAGATCACGTCAGGGATTATAGAACGACAGAGAGTCTGAGATGTGGGCCGGTCCCAAACCATTCAGAGCTTTGAAAACAAGTAAAAAAACTTAAAATCTATTCTAAAAGATACTGGGAGCCAGTGAAGGGCAGCGTAAGAGTAATGTGCTAATTTCTCCTTGTTTTTGTTAAAAGTCGAGAAGAACCATTTTGAATAAATTGCAGTTTGCCTTGTGACTGCTTTGGTAATCTGGTAAAAACAGCATTGCAGTAGTCTAATCTGTTAGAAATAAAAGCATGGATGAGTTTTTCAGCGTCTGCATGGCATAGGAACAGCTCTATCTTGGCAATATTTCTTAGATGATACAAAGAAGTTTTGGTTACCTTCTTTAAGTGTGAATTAAAATTCAGCTCTGAATCGATAGTAATGCCCATACATGTCACCTCTGGTATTTCTGTTTTATCTTCATTTAGTTTAAGGAAATTGTTGCTCATCCAATTATTGACTGCATCCATCCCAGCAGTCAGGCAGCTTAGGGCATTGTCATCATTTGGCTCGAGTTAAAGGTACAGCTGTGTGTCATCTGCATAACTGTGGAAATTGAATTATGTCTTCTGGTGACAGTACCTAATGGGAGCATGTACAAAGAGAAAAGAAGCAGGCCAAGACAGTTTCCCTGAGCAACACCAAACGGCAAATCATATTTTTCAGACACATGATCTCCAATAGTAACAAAGAATTTTATATTTGATAAATAATCATCTAAACCATTTAAAAACAGTTCCAGAGAGCCCAACCCAGTTCTCAACACGGTCTATGAGTGTATCATGATCAATCGTGTCAATTGCTGAGTTTAGGTCCAAAAGAATCCACACAGAGACCTTATTAGCATCAGCATTTAATCTGAGGTCACGGAGCAATTTAACAAGGACTGTTTCTGTGCTGTGGTTAGCCTGGAAGTCTGATCGAAATGTTTTGAGAATGTTGTTTTCACTCAGAAAGCAATTCATTTGGTTAAAAACCTTGCTTCAAAAAGACAGATTGGATATGGGTCTATAGTTACTTAAGACATCACTGTCAAGATTTGGCTTTTTTAGTAAGGCTGCAGTCTTGAAGGTGTCAGGAAAAATACCAGTTGCAAGGAATGTGTTAATGATATCCCTAACAGATTTAAAAACACAGTTAAAAGTTGTTTTAAAAAGTGCACTGGGGACAGGGTCAAGACAGCAGGTAGTGGATTTACTCTCTGATACAAATTTGAGTTTGGGTTCTGTAATCATTTGGAAGTATGACAAGACAGCCCCTTTTTCTTTTGGCTGACCATCATAAATGTGAGGGCTGGCAACAATGGATCACACATGATTGTAGAAGAAGGAAGCAAATTCATCACATTTTTCAGAAGATGCTTGACTGAGTACAGCACAGACAGGAGCTGTGCTAAATGAAAGGTTAGGGGTTAGGGTTAGGGGTTAGGATTAGAGTTAGGGGTTAGGATTAGGGTCAAAATGAAGCTGAAAATCTTACTAATGAAAGTACAAGTACAGCCCATTTACAAACCCACCTTGGAAACAGGTTTAGATTTCCATTAGGTTTATAACTCTGAAACACTGCTACTTTCTATGGCTATCATTTGTTTTTGTGTCACTCATTTATGTCCCTTAACACGAACATGTAAAGACAAGTTAATTTTATTTATACAAATCAAATCAGTCTTTCATTTACAGAGAACCAACATGAACAAGCACTTGATGAAAGCGGCACACTTCCATCTTCACTCAGAAACTAGTGCTAGGCAGCCTGCCTCACACCTTTGTGGTTGCAAGAGGCATATTTTGATTGAGTGCAGAAGAATGTGCTGATGGCCCGTGGCTCCAGGGCTCTACCGTAATAACAGCCACATTCCCTTTGGCTTCTGACCAGCAAGGATGGAATGCAATTAGCACCTATTAGAGAGAGCCTGGAGGAGGCCTGTCAGGCCCACTGGCATACCCAAGCTACCAGCTCAGACCTAAACCGGGCACAGAACAACCAGCCTGGCATTTATTGTATGACAAAACTACTTATCATCTACCTCTATGAGTACTTACACTAAAAAAATGTAACTTTGACCTGCTTAAGAAAACAGTAGAAAATGAAAAGTAAATACCTCTAACACTGATCATCATAGTGAGTCATTGGAAGTGAAGTTGAAGAAAATGAAATCATCGCTCCACCCTTTTTCAGTCTCCGACCCAGTACAATGGAAGGGAATGGGATTTCATTTTGTCTGTGGTGCTCAAAGTAGTGACAAATGACATTTAATGAATAATTCTTTAAAAGTACATTATCATTTGTAGTTTTTTTCTTTACAGAAACAATTCCTTGGTTACTCTGGCTCACTAACACTTCTTAGTTACTGACCTTGTTGGAACTACTTTCATAGAGACAAACCTGTGAGAACCATGTATGATCTGGGCAACTACAAATCATAAAATGACAGTACTACAATTCAATTATTTATTTATACGGGGATGTTTTGGGCAAACACCCTTCCTCCACGCACAAACTAGCAACAGAGTATTGTTAGAACATAACATCAAAAACCAAGAAAAGGACCAGGACAATACAACACCAAGACGTAACAGCAAAAAATAAATAAATAAACTTGACATCTAAGAGATACCTGTCCTACAATTATTAGTTTCCTGACATCTCCTTTGCAATAAAGATCACATGGAATTCTAAGCTGGCATGATTGTGTCTATTGCTGTACTTTCTAGTAACAGGTGGTTCTTTCTCTCCGAAACATTGTTTAAAACTTCGATCCATTACCTATGAGGTATTTCATTGCTGTACAAAAGGATTTTAGGAACTTCAGAAATTGCTGACTGAGTCACTGAGGTCAGAAACCCACTGCTACCTCCTTGTTTATCTGATTTGAATTTGAATTTGGGGTAATGTTACTTAATACTAAGAATGATAACACATTACTTGGCTCAGTGGTAATACCAACGTTGTCTTATTCACATGTTGTGTGTTCTTAGCTGCTTGCATTTTCCATGGGTTTCCCTACGTTCAGGAGTCACCTGATGTTAGTTTAGTTCAGAATAGGAGAGAGTGTGTGAATTGTGCAGCTGAGGTTGGAGCTTCTAGAGTACTGTGTGCAACCACTGAGATTACAGCAATGCTACATGTTGGATGGTCTGTAAACCCTTCCAAAATGTGTCCTGCCTTTTGTTAAATCACAAACTTCTCATTTTCTATTTCTACAGGTGTTACATATACAACATGCAACTTGTGGATGTGGAGGCTTTTGAGTTTTTTAAAAGGCATCTTGGACAGAGCTGTTTGTGTGTTACCTACTGATGGGCCAGTGGAAATGTCTGTACCTACAGTAAGTAAGAAGCTAAAAGCCTTATAGGAGTGTAATGTTAGTTCAGTGTTTGCAGACAGCAGATGTAACCCTAAACAATTACTATTTAAGCATTTGCATTTTAAATTTCACTTTTTTCATTGTGACTGTACATTTTCAAATGATCATTTTACATTTTCAATGTGCCTTTTCTTTTTAAGTTTAATTATGGCCTGCAATGTAAATAATTTGCCAAGGATTCTAATATTTAATTTTCTATTTGGATTTGTGATTAATTATGATGAAAAAAATATCTTTCATAATTCTCTCTGTGGACATTAAAGGAAACCATCAACATAATAGTCAATTCGCAGCAATGAGTGACATGGAATATGAATAATCTATTGTATTCAATTACAGTACAGACAGGCAGACTACAGAAATGTGTTCAGTTCAGAAGTCATGTTTAGAAACTGTTATTTTGCTTCATCAACATAACTAAATAAGCTAAAATGAAAACCATTTGGTTGTGACCTGAAGCTTCTGATGGCTCTTGTAACACGTTTTACTGCCACGGAAACAATGAAATTCCAAAACTCCTGAAGAGAAAGGGAAAACAAGTGGAAAGCATTCCCCAATGTTGACTGCAGGAACATTCTGAGGACTGAATCATTTGTCAAGCAGCAAAGAACTGCCCGTGCCACAGATGATGAGCTTAAAAAGACAGAACTTCCGACATGTGAACATTAACAGATGGATCTTTTGTGCTTCCTTCATTATGTAGACATCCATCAAGCTGCCGATGAAGCAAGAAAGTGAGCTGTTTGACCAAAATAGGTGATGTGAAGGATGTGGAAATACAGAATTGCTTTTAAAACAGAAGCAGCACTTAGTAAATACACATTACCCACAAATATGTAATGACAGTAAAGCCTAACACCTTGTGTATTTAGGTTAGCAAAGAGTCCACCACTTCATATACTTGAACTGTCTCAGTATGAACAGCTGGCTTGTATCCAGACTCTTACTTACTGTGCTTCGGGACACGGGATGTTTTCATTCTCATAAGGTGGGGCAGACACATGTAATTACTTTTCATGGTTAGATATTTCAGTCATACATAATGTCTGAAAAGCAAAGTAGCTACAGGAATAGCTAAAGGATGTTGTCACTTGACTTTTGTAGCGTTGCATTGTAAGATATGTGATTGTGACCGGTAAATGTGCAAACGTTGCAGAAATAACAACAGATGACCTCAGATAGGAAAGTGTCCAATCAGTCATTGAGATGATGGGATACAGCAGGTTCTGACAGAATAGTTGCCAGAATTGTCAGGTGAATCAGAGAGCACAGTGCGTCTCTTGATGGAGGCAGTCCTAAATGGAATCCTCCTGAATTCAGTGATGGAGACAAACTGAGATATAAAGAGGAAAGTTGCTATTGAAGGCAAATAAACGAGCAGGCGTGGTTCTGTTCTTGGTCTATGTTTATATGAACGTCATTGGTGTTAATCCTCATAACAGCAGGAGTATTTAAACTGTATTGACTTTGTATTTTTAATATTTGTAAAATAACCACTAAACAGTGTTATCATCCTTGCATAATCTCATATTCCAATGACTAAGACCATCAGTGTTGACTAAATAGAGTGTGAAGTCACTGGGGGCCTTCACAGTTCACAAACAGCTTACAAGGCTCGACTAACAGTTGGACCGTTTATAGAACCTTGACTATCTTGAACTTAACATTTATCTCAAGAAGCAACCTGGTCAAGACTCTAGAGTGAGATTGGTGGTGCAGATGAGTTTAAAAAATGACTTTAGTTAGGTGGCTCAACTCCGTAACGTGTGGTGAAATGCAATGTGGCATTCGCCTTAAGTCATCCTGAAAGACTGGTGTGAAAATAATTAATTTAATTTGTTTTGCAGGTATGTGGCCATAAGCTATGGAGTTTAGTCTTAATGTACTAAACACATTGGGCAACTAAACATTTGACCAAATGGTGCTCTGTATTGATTGTAAATGATTAGGTTGGGGTGATAAGTGGTGATAAGTGGCTTGGATACATGGTTGAAAACACATATAAATGGGTTATATGATGTACTTTTAAATTGATGGGTATAGACAGCATATTGATTAAAACAGGAGCATATTATTCAGACACATGAAATGACTAGCAAACAATGAATTAAAAATGTAGTTGAAAGGCTTTCTGTTGTAGACAAACTGTTTGCCTTCTTTCTAAAATGTAAGATGAGAAAATCTGTATCAACCTCATGTCTGTCCGCTAAGTATGGAGCTGTATTCAGGAGGCTGACTTAGCAAACAGACTGGAAGCAGGCTAAACAGCACAGTATGAGTAACTGTATAATTACATACACTGATAACTAATGGGCTATATTTTCCTGCCAGTGCAAAACCAGCGCTGAGGCAAAAGCAATCTTAATGCAACTTTTCTCCAATGCAAGTCTGTTTTTTTGGGTTTGTCTGGTAATTTCCTGGCACTAACTGAGGTGGCAGGAGAGATGCAGCTGAGGCTATGTGGAGTGACATTTTGGTGCTCGATTAGGCATATTTAAAAAAAAAAAACTCTGCACACCTGAGGGTTTGACAGCCATATCAGAAGAAAGCGCAACTTTAAGACAACTCACTCAATGTATATGTGTCACCAATTTGAAAATAGCATTAAAACATACAAAATATTCATGTAACCTAAAAGCTCTCCAAGGGTCAAACATAAAAAAAGAACTACTGAATTAAGAGCAAGCATATGTAATTTCTTTTACAGTGTAATCTTAAAAAATAAATAATTTCAATAAAAAAATCAAAAGGGAAGGTAAATTAGAGACAAAAGTCTCAATTTGTCATTTACAGGTACAACATATCTCCCAAATAGCATCACATAGTCACAGGTCAACAATGTGCTATTCTATAAATGATGACAATGGAATGGCTTAGAAAATAGAAGAATCTAGACATATTAATAAAAGGATTGCAGAATAGACATTCATTTATATTTCATGCTTTTATGTTAATGCCTAGCTCCAGAATACACAAACTGGTAATGGAGAAACTCAAAAAATTAACACTCGATGTTGCATATTCATAGATTGGACCCTGCACGTCCTTGTGAAAGTTCAGAAGGTTAATATTATAGCATTGAAGTGATCAAATACACCTCCAGTAATTAAATTTAATTCCAACAACTAACCAGTATCATGTTGAATCTGTCACATTTATAACAAGCCAAATTTAATAAAAAATCCATTCAGAATCATGTGAGTTACAATCAAGCCGAGAGGAATAGCACCGGGTGCTCCTTACCCGTTCGTCTAAGTTATCACATCCCTCCCTCCCAAACCCTTTCTAACATCTTCTCTCTTTTGTTTGACTTCAGGAACCATAGGTTCTCCATATAAGACTGGACTGGAAGAGAGCGCTCCCCCCACACTAGTTATCCACTACGAGACCGGTACAGCATCCCACACCTCCATCCATACACCTGATTCATCCTGATTCTGACCTCATTTCTTCATCCTTTATCCCATCATCCCTCTCCCCTTACAGTATCCTTCATCTCTTCATCCCCAACCCTTTGACCCTCATCCCTCAACTATTGTTGCAATAAATCTTTGAACTCATAGATAAGTTGGCATGGTCTTTGTTAGTGAATATATTGATTATAGGGTCATCACCATTGTAGAAATAAATAAAAATTAAGTTGTAAAATATTGGCAGAACTTTTTTGAGAAAAGGTTGTGCGAGTTGGTTAGAAACTTTAAACATATCGTTTTTGTCTTTTTTGCAAGAGGAACATTATCCATATCTCCTCCACAGTCGCCATGTTTGTTTTTGAGTTTGTTGTCGTCATAAACTCTGGGCTGCCCCCTGGTGGATGTATTGGTTAACATCCATGCCAACTTAAAGGACGTATGGAAGTATGTAACATTGTTTGAAAAGGATACATTTTCATACATATGTTGAGCATAAATGGGCCTTAATTTGGGGCGGCTGTGGCTCAGGAGGTAGAGTGGTCATCCTTGGGCAAGACACTCAACCCCAAATTGCTCCCGTTGCTGCGCCAGCGGTGTATGAATGAATGGTTAAATTCCCCCTGATGAGCAGGTTGGCACCCTGCATGGTAGCTCCTGCCATCAGTGTATGAATGTGTGTGAATGGGTGAATGACATGTAATGTAAAGCGCTTTGAGTGGTCGCAAAGACTAGAAAGGTGCTACAGTCCATTTACCATTTACCAATACCTTGTCATATTTTTCAAAGACACATTTTCACTTGAGTAGTTATGACTTTCATTATCTTAAGCAGCACAGTGTTTAACTTCTTTTTCAGTTTCAAAGCATGTCTCTAAAAATATTCTTGCTTTTTTCTCTCTCTCTGTTGCAGGCTTGTGTTGATCTACTTCACTTTATCTGCGAATAACAGTCGGCCGTTTTACTCCTATACATCTCAGCACCTGCTGGCTCAGTGGGTGCAACAGCATGCAGCCGGAGCTCAGTGGTGACTGCACTGTTATTCTGCACTGACAGGATTCACCTTATTGTTATTATTGTCATATCAGAACCCCCTCTGCAAGCTGCTGGGAGGGAGATAACAAAGCTCTCAGGCGGGTTGGATGTCTCACTCTGTCAATAAACAGTGTCTGATCTTTGTTGGACACTGCTCTTTGAGCAGATGTGTCAAGGCAAATAAATAGAAGGGAGAGTCCATTAAATCCAGATTTTCTCTGTAAGGGAGAGAGCAGCAACAGGTGCTCAACTGCAAAGTAGGAAACATGTTTTTTTGCTAATGTTTGAATGGTGTTAACATCAGAGGTACAAAGCACTTAACTCAAGTACTGCACCAAACATTTTCAAGGTAGCTGGATGTTTTCCAACTGCAGATTTACTACACTCTCTCTGGGGGGACTATTGTATTCTCTAAATGCTAAAGGATAATTCCGTTTTATTATAATGTAGGTCGTATTTTCTTTGTTTTGTCCATTGTCATAACAACATTCTACTCTCCAAAGTAATGGCTGAGATCTATAAACACTAAAACAGTCAAAAACAGGCCAACAGTTTATCCAGATTATCTAGACTGATAATAATCCCTCTTTGCACAGGTAAAGTAAGTAGGCCAAAGTTGAAGTTGGGTTTGTAACTGGGATGTTTACAGCACACCATTTTGTTTATAATGTTACTGTTTTCCTTTGTTTTCTCTTCTAAATAAACCTCAAAGTCTAACCTTGAGCTTTGTTCCGGACTCGTCAGGCTTTGGTAAATCACAGTTATTCTTATTCCCAGACCTTGGCTTTCATTGGGTGTGTGCAATGTTACTGTTACTGAGAAAAAAAGGAAAACACTACAACAATATGATAGTTGTGATAAGATAAAATTGTACTTTGAGAAAAGCCTGAAGATGGAGCACATCACATATGCAATAATAAAAACACAATGTGAAACAATAAAGACAAGAGAATGCTTATAAGATGACTTTTACATAAGTGTGCACTGTAAGACAACAGACTTATATAACCATAGAAAAAAAAATTGGGGCACCAAAATGTTTATATGCTTTAAATAATGTGTCTTTTTGTGGTTTTAAAGAAAAACTTGCACATTCAGGAAGTAGCTTATGGCTCTATGATGAAATTGCACAACAAATGAAGAGCATTACAGAGAAGACTCTCAGGGAAAGCCTCTGATGAAACATCAACTTGAAGCTATCACACACGCATAATGTATGGCACAGCACGGGAAGATGCCCTGCTGGGTATTGCTGCCCAGTCTATGAGAGTTTTGTCCTCTTCCACAGCTCTTCTCACAGAGGCAGACATCTGTGCAGTGACGTCATGAGCTTCACTTTGTCCTTCTATTGGTTCTATCTGTGTGACATGTCTGAATTTCCTCTAACTCATTCTCTGTTGAACATGCTTTGTGACCAGTAACCGTTATGTATGCTACAAGCTGCTATATATTTAAGATGTGTTTTAACTTATTTGTATGAGTCTATGAGACTCCCTGTCTGCTCTTCCAAAATAAATTCACTATGTGTGTATGTGTGCCTGATGTACACACCTACACATGTCATGTGATATCGTCCTCTACTCACACCACAGTGGATCAGTCAGTTAATTTGCCCTCTTGTTCCAGCTCTGCTTGCGTTTAGGACTTTTAAAGTGCATGAAGTATAATGTTCTTTATTTTAAACTGCATTTTAAAACTATAAGATATTAATCCCTATTTTACTGTGTAATATGCTAATGCTGTCTAATGTCTTTTTTCTGTAAATTTCATTGAATATAGTAATTTAAATAGCTGCAGTTCATGTGTTTTTTGGAGACTGGGATTTAACACCCAGTGTGGGACTTGATAATGGGACTTATTTTAACATGCTATTAGCCTAAAATTAGAAATGTAATGGAATAACAGCATTGTTACACCTATTTCCACTTTTATGCAAATACAAATCATTTTGCTGCCTCAACAAATTAACTGTTAGATTCATAAATAATAGAACAAATGTAAATTTTAAGTCATTAGGAACCATGCATGTATGTACAAAATGTGCCAACCCATCCATTAGATGTTGAGATGTTTCACTTTCTAAATGAAGACTTTGACCTACTTGGTCCACTACAGGAGAAGTGATATGATGACTAGGGTCTGGGGGATCCTTTTGTACAAAATTCCATCTTTATCCATCCAATGTATTTAGTCTGGTCCAAAGTGCTGGACAAACCAAATGACCAACCAACAGACATTACCATGCACAGAGTCATACTGCTAGCAAAGCTAAAGAAAATCCTCTTAGGTATGATTACATACCAAGGGTGTAACGATGCACAAAATGAACAAAGTTTGGTATGTACCTCGGTTTTGTTGTGGTTTAGTTGTACCACAGTGGAAACTAGTATTGAAACAATTGTGCTGCAAAGTTTTCTCTTTCTGCAAGGCATCAGGACACCTGCTGAGAGCGGTTTCATGCTGATTTATGGTCTAAATGTATATAAAGTAGCTCAAAGTAGCTCCACCTCCAGCAGCTACAACAGTGACATGCTGCTCTAACACTGATGTTTCAGTATCAATAATATAATGATGTGATTTATCATAATAAACAATAAATGGAAATATTTAAAGTCATGTTAAAAGTCTGTGCCTAGTGCAAAGTTTTGGCCATGATGGTACCATGACAGTTCGAAACGATTACATGTAACATTACACCCCTATTGCATACCCTTGAATCCTGTCTAAATTAAAGGCTAATTTTCCTCTGCAGTGATGACAAAGCTGTAAGCTGTTCAAATGGAGATAAAATCTGTGTTGTGACAAACGGAAGCAGATGGCTGAACTTTGAGCTCACTGCAGTGTACTGTGGTGTGCAGACATCCCCAATCATGTTTAGAAAATGTTTCTGGATCTTGCAGGAGGAGCCATGTGGTTATACACGTGTGCACGCAAATGCATGCAAACACTAACCACATCTCTTACCCTGTATACTTTTAGCTTGGTGTCCTGATACTCACACTACTCACACTATCTAATATGCATGATTTCAGTTTTAGTATGTGTATGTGGTTTGTGTTGCCTGTAGCCTGTAATGGACTGCATTGCGGTGTAAAGGGAACAGTGACGACATAATAGTGTCATTTATATACTCTGGTTCACATTCACTAAGGTTTTTGCACCGCTTTGTCTGATGCTTTTATCATTAACACTACTTTAAATGTTTCGCAGATCGCCCCATTATGATGTTTTGTCAAATCGTTGCATACAGAGTTGAATTTAAATCTGAAAATCTCAACTACATGGCTTTAGAATGTCATATTCAGGTTAGTTTGACTGAAACAGATGTGTCTGATATGTTTGAGGCAGAAACTTGTCAGAGGGGGTCACTCTCACACAGAGTCCAGAGTTAGCATGGTGTCGAGTCCATCCTGGTTTTATTGCCAGTATTGAGCATAGGGACAGAGGGGAGCTTGGGAACCACTGACCAGCTTTGTTCTCTGCCATTGTTCTTCTTCAGGATGTCCTTCAGGAATGTTACACAGGAGGTTAGAAGAGCAGCTCACTGTATTACTCTCTGGAACGAAGCCAGAGGGCCCAACTCCTCTGATGTTCCTTGAAGATTAGCAACATAACAGGCCACTTGTGCTCCACTGGGGTACAAACTGTTCATGTACAATATATATGTGTAATAATATACATCTCTAGGATTATCAATTATAATTCATTTAAAGGGGACATTGTGAATGTTTCAATCAACGCTATGGCAATCAAGTGGGAGTCTAGGAGTCCCTGCCTTATTTAAAGAAGAGAAATCTGGGTCTTCACTATCAGCTTCACAACATAGTCTTGTGGAAGTATGTCATGGCCCAAACAAAGAAGATTTCTGGGGACTTTAGAAGAATAGTTCATGATACTCACCAGAATGGAAAGGGTTACAAAACCATTTCCAAAGAGTTTGGACTCCACCAGTGGACTGTCAGGTAGATTGTATACAGATAGAAGACATGCTACGCCATTGTTACACTCTTCAGGAGTTGTTGAACAACAAAGATCACACAAGGAAACTAAAGGTGAGTCCGCCATCAGGAGAACATGGAACATCAATAGTATGTATGGCAAAGTTGCAAGGAAAAACTCCAAAAATTACATGCTGTCATCTATGTTTTGCACAATACCACATGGATAAGCCAAAAAGTGATTGGAAAAATGTCGAGTGAACAGATAAAACCAAAATTGAACTTTTTGGCTAGAATGAAAAGTTTGGTGTTTGGTTTCCAACATAAGAACCTTATCCCATCTTCTGATTTCTACAGGAACCAAGACAACAAACCCAAACACACAAATTGCTCTACCAAATAGTTACAGCAGAAAAAAAAGAACCTTTTGGAGTCAAAATCATGAGACCCACAAACACCCAGAGTTGAGGCTGTTCTGTAAGGAATAATGGGCTAAAATTCCTCCAAGCCGATGTGCAGGGCTGATAAACAGCAGAGACGTTTGGGTGAAGTAATTGTTACAAAAGGGGGTCACACCAGTTACTGAAAGCAAAGGTTCATATACTTTTGCCGCACTCAAGTATCATGATGATCATTTTCCTCAATAAATAATGAAAAAATTTAATGTTTTGTCTTATTTTTTAAATTGGGTCCCCTTTATCTAGTTTTAGGATCATATTTTTAGTCATACTTTTAGTCATTCTAAAGGGTGCACAAACTTTCCAAGCATCACTGAACAATTTCACTGTCAGTGCCACATAAAGCAAATGGTATAGTTTGATACCACTAAAAATAAGTTTGTTTTTTGCAATCAAGCCGACTCTGGCTGTCAAACTCTCTGTATCGCTAGTTTGTCCTCTGCAGTCTTTAGAACATTTTCAGTCAGGAAGTTGTTGAGATTGGTCATAATATATTTATTATGTGTTGCTCGTGACGCAAGCATTTATTATGTTTACTTTTTTAACTTTAAAAAAAACAAAAACAATGCATATTGTAACTGATGGACCACATTCAAGGTTAGTCAAGACTATCACCCAGAGACCCTGCAGATGTTGATTTATTTGTGGAAACAACTTTTATTAGAACAACGATTTTTGGACTGTGGATTTTTATGGATTTCCTGAGTGGATAGCCCTCTCAGACAATAGGCTCCCCCATATAGTTAAACGTCCAAATTACTACCTGTGATGGTTGGAAACATCTGTCCTCAGTGTGGTTTCCTCTGCTCTCTGTTCCCTGTTAATGAAGCCTGTCTACACTGAACCCAGCAACAACGGAGAAAAGAGGGCAGGATTTTATCATTTGAGTTTGTGTGTGTGTGTGTGTGTGTGTGTGTGTGTGTGTGTGTGTGTGTGTGTGTGTGTGTGTGTGTGTGTGTGTGTGTGTTGTATGTGTATATGTGTGTGTTGGGAGGGCAATTACATGAAGAAGCAATCCATGACGGCATTTACTGTTCTCATAAGCAAGGCATAGAGGAGGAATGAATGTGACTAGGCAACCCAAAGAATGTCAACAAACACACGCGGCATGCTTGCATCTTTGTGAATACACACACACACACACACACACACACACACACACACACACACACACACACACACACACACACACACACACACACACACACACACACACACTCACACTTCCATCAATTTATGAGTATGCATGTGTGTAGCTACACGTTCTCCTTTTCTTCCTGGTCTATCTTTATTTTTGTGTGTGTATTATCATCCAGCCTGGGAGCAGTAATTATCTCACTACATGGATGTCAGTGCAAACATCAAACCCTCATTTAGGGCATGGCTAGCTGCTGAGCTCACACTGTAAATAATGATAATTCTCATTTGATATCCTCACGCACCTCTGTTGTGGCCAAATCTCTAATCTTCAATTCTAAGTGGCACTTAAATCACTGAGATAATTACTATCATCTTCTGAAGGCTTTATGGTGCATTTAAAAGCTGGAACTACAATAACAGACATTGTGACAAGCTGAGGTTGTGTTTTTCACTTCAAACCCAAAACAGATTTAAGGCAGTTGGAAGGTTGGAGTTTGCAAAGTTCCACATGTTGAAATTTTAATCACCATTTCAGGATTTCATCATTTTGTTCACAGTAAAATGGCAAAAAGTTTAACAGCCTTGTTATTTAGTTCTTGTAGGATTACAATACAGTATAAGCAATTCAGTGTATTTTTGGAGTAGTCTTACTAATTTACCTTGACTATACCAAGACATGACTGTAATTGATTTATCTGCAGCCTCATGGGTTTCAAAAGGAATACCTACTGTGTTTTTGGTTTTATCAATCAATCAATGTTATTCATATAGAGCCAAATCACAACAACAGTTATCTCAAGGCATTTTCACATGATCATACTCTTCAATATAATTACATTTTTCAAGCAGGACAGGGCTCTAGGTGGGCACTCTACCTCTATAGCAGTATAACTAGGTGCTGGTCCAAGGCAAGCCTGGCCGGCCCTAACTATAAGCTTTATCAAAAAGGAAAGCTTCAAGCCTACTCTTAAACATAGGGAGGGTGTCTGCCCGCCGGACCAAACCTGGATGATGTTTCCCCATGAGAGGAGCCTGATAACTGAAGGCTCTGCCTCCCATTCTACTTTTGTAGACTCTGGAGCCACAAGTAGGTCTGCATTTTGTGAAAACAGTGTTCTAGTGGGATGATTGGGGACTATGAGCTCTTTAAGATATCATGGAGCCTGAACATTAAGGGCTTTGTAAGTGAAGAGAAGGATTTTAAATTATATTTTATTTTTTACAGGAATACAGCCAATGCAGAGAAGCTAAAATGGGAGAAATATGATCTCTTTGTATAGTTTTTGTTAGTACATGTGCTTCTGCATTCTGGACTAGTTAGATAGTCTTCAGACTTGGTTGAGTAGGTGCCTACTAGCTCATATATTTACGACAGATGTGTGATGATGATGCCTATTGAATGAATTGAAAAAAAATCAACTTAGGTGCTTCTTAATTCAGCTTTGTCTCTCATCAATCCAAGATACACTATCTCACTGTTCTTATAAATTTCATAACCTTACGTGTTTCCAAGCTATGTTCACCTAACGTCAGTAAAATCAATAAGCATTCATGTGCCCATCTCCAACACTGCTGTTTTGTAGTGAGTTCTTTAGTTTTAAAAAAAGTGTGATGAAAAACTTAACTTGACTGGAAAACTTGTGTAGATGTGTTTGCGTTACATGCATAGAATACCAATCCTCTGATCACTTTTACATTTTCAACTCAACTCTTGTTTTATGTGTTAAACATGATCAGAACAATGACAACAATGCAACATTTAGGAAAAGTAGATTAGGCTTGGCTGCGTGCACCAGCCTGGACAGCACTCAGTGGCATTGTCAAACCACGCTATGATGTTTTCATGCAGGAAGCTCTCGATGTTGCCTACATAAAACATCCTAAACACCTATGGGGAGAGCCTGAACTTGGCCAGGCAGTGAAGGGTCCTTGGTAAAGTGGACACCATGATACTTGAAGATCCTCAACCTCTCCATTACAAACCTGCTCATTGTGAGGGGGATGTAGTCCCTGCTCTGAGTCCGAAACCAGCTCCTTCGTCTTTGTGAGAGAAGAAGAAAGAAGATAAATGGCAGATGAGAACCATGCGAGAGTTCCAGTCAAGATTTCTAAGAGGGCTGTGATTAAATGGTGGTCAGTCATGCCTCTTGTATCACTCAAAGAAGCAAGTAGGGTGTGTTTTCACTCCATTTTTTGGTTTGGTTCCTCAGCTCAGATGACGATGGGGGGTACCTTCTCGTTCTGTCGGCAGGTTTCACGGCGACTGATCCTCGGTGGAGTTGGGATGGAAACAAGAATAGCCATTTCTTTGTTATCAATCTTCATGATTTCTCTTATGCACATGGTGTATGAGGTCCAATGATATTAGTCCGTATGACTAATGGTAGCTCAGTAACTACTCAACCAAAACTTTCATGGTATAGCCAGAGTCAAGGATGTTGCCTTTGATGCCACATCTAGACGTGCCACTATTACAGCCAAAGATTTACATTCTAATCCCTTGAAGATGTAGTGACTTATTGTTTGGGTACCACTTTTTTAAACAATGAGATGAAGATAATGACAGCCACTTGACTATGAAACAAAGTACATATTAAGTTTATAGGATACATGTCTGTAGGAAACCTATCCCAGGCCAAACATCCATCAGTTTGAGTGTGTGTGTGTGTATGTGTCAAAAAGCATAGAAATAATAGCTCAAACACCCAAAACAGTTGCAGTTGCTGGCAAAGACTCTTGAACTCTCTTCACCCTCATCCACAGCAGCTTTCGCCACACCTACAGGTCATGATCCCTCTTCAGAAGTCAGAAAACCGGCTCCACATAGGGTTGACCCACCTGATCCACGTTTTACAATAATAATACAATAATAATAGGAGGTGTTCTGTCCAAACACACTGAACAATGACTTGCAACTGGCAGATGTGAATTTCCTGAGCTCCTCTCATGCTCTATATAGTCAGCTGGTCTGAAATAACACTGAGGGTGTACATTCATGAATTTAAAGAGTTTATGTTGTTTAACAAAGTAGTCTTCCATAGCTACCATGTCCAGTTCCTGCAGGCGTAATTTCCTCAGGTAGACTCTAGAGCAACAATGGAAACGACTCTAGAGCCAATTACAGAATGTCAATACATACACTGAATGTCTAGTACTGCTGGAAAAAAGCTGACCAGTAATAAACACTGAATTCTAACATTTTCTTCTAAACACATTAAATAGGTCATAAATGTATTTCTAAAAAAGGTTTAAAAAGCTAGTCACCGAGTGAGCTAGCGGCCGAGTTAGCTGATGAACTAGCCACCAAGCTAGCAGCTGAGTTAGCCACCGAGTTAGCAGCAGAAATCACTTTCGACGTAGCGTCCATGTTTCAGGTAGAGGTGGTGACTTTGATTGACAGGTAACACTTGGTAGGGGGCGGGGTTTCAGCGAACTCGGGCACTCCCACAGCGTTTGGGAGTAGAGAAAGTGGCTGCTTTTTACACAACTTTGAAGCCTAATTTCATATATTTGGCAAATGTTTTAATCATTCAAATTTGACAGGGTGGTTAACAACACACACAACTTTTCTGTGGTATGTCAAACTCAGAACACATATTTATTCTTGTAGCAGTCCTTGGATTGAAGACAACAGAGCCCCGACTGATGCGTAAGGTTTTTCTTTTATTTCTTTCACCAAACAGCAGGTTGATGCCAAGCTGCAACTTTATTCTTTGAGTCCTTTACGCACCGTGAAAACTGTATTGACGACATACAAAAAAAACATTTCACACATATGTTTCCACAATGCACATCAATATTACGAATGAAAGTCACTTTAATTATACTACAAAAAGCTAAAAAGCATACACAAATATTTCTACATGTTATAAATATAAACAATCAAAACATCATACCTCGCTGCGCTCTCCAAGGAAAGCAAACATGAGATACGTGTCCTTTCTTCCGTCATTAAACCTTCAACTGGCAAATGCGATCGTCCCTTCAATCGTGATCATGTGAACTGACCAAACAAAAGCTCTAGATTGTGCGAATTTAGCATAAAGTGCCAACAATAATCTAACAGGCCCGAGCGGAGTATTCACTCACCGCCGGCTGCCATGAAGACAAAGCAAAACTCCCGCTGTGCCGCCTACGGGACTGATTTCAATGGTACTGGATAGGATATCCGGTCAATTCACACATACAGATCATATTAAACACATACAAATTCAGAATATTTAAGTCGTTACAAAAAAACCCCCAAATAAATAAATGAAACACTAAGCTCATAACCCATCCCATGTTATTATCAAAAAATATCGAACCAGCACAAATACAAATCTTAGTATGGTCCTTTACAATTCTTACTTTACACGGACTTTAAATGTTATAATTCAATGATTATAACTTTATGTTGAGAAGGCATCATCATCATCATCACCATATTTCATATAGCAGGTCTGACACATCTCTGAACTATGAACTTGATGAATTCTCAGTGGACTCAAGTCTTTTAGTGACAGCTGGTCTCAAAATTGTGTAGATTTGGACACTAGTTCAATTTAGAATATACAGTATTTTTGCTCTAGTTAAATAAAGGTGTTTTATGGAGAATCTAGTGTGAAGCAATGAAAGACAGATCTTAAATGAAAGAAACTGGTGCCTCATATTGGACTGTTTCTATTCTGACCAAGACAGAGTTAAATAATTGAGCATAGTTGCCCAGCATCTAATTATAATAATCAAATTCAGGAATAATTGTCTAACTCAGATTATGAAATGTTTCCATGGATTAATTTGTGTGTTCAGAAAACTGCCAGTTATTGTTTCTTTGGCCACTAATATTTTTTTTTGGAAAAACTCAAGCAAAAGAAACAATTACCCATGCCAGAGATATCTAAACCAAACAGATAA
This sequence comes from Scomber japonicus, assembly GCF_027409825.1. Classification (NCBI taxonomy): domain Eukaryota; kingdom Metazoa; phylum Chordata; class Actinopteri; order Scombriformes; family Scombridae; genus Scomber; species Scomber japonicus. Next base: position 28,788,091 of record NC_070594.1, on the reverse strand, counting down.
AGTCATTTCTGATGTATTTATACTGATCCTCTAAAATCATTTTTGGCAGCCTTAGATGTGACCTGATGTACAGACAATCATTTCATATTGTTTTAAGAATTACAACAATAATATGTCATCTGTTATCTTAGCGTTTGGCTTGTTAGCGGCTGTGTGACAACAGTGTGGTTTCTGATAACCGGCTGAGTGTCCCTATGTTTCCTCACACATGAGTAGACCAACTTGATGATGGCTAGAAAATGTTGTTATTCCACAAAAGTTTATATTTAGTCCAAAAAGAAACACAAATTGTGATTTTAACCATTTTTTGTATTGTGAGACTGTTTATCCAGCTGTGTGTGTGCACATGTGTGTGAGTGAGTGTGTGAGTGTGTGTGTGTTATATTTCTTCCCCAAGTTTAATACACACCTTTAAAGGATATAAGTAGAGCTAATATGGAGTGTATTGTTTATCATCTCCTTCCTAAGCTGTTATTGTTCATGTGTGTATCAGGTTTATGTAATGAGGTCAAACTGAAACTGATCACACCTGAAATGAGATTAATAATGCTTCGCTGTGCACATAAACTGTGTGTACAACTACTGTAAGTAAAGCAGGCCAAAGTTGAGACAGGAAGTGATGTCACTGTGGTCCAACATCTGTTTGTTTTTGTTTTTTTTAACTTGGCATGTTTACAAGTGTGTGTGTGTGTGTATCTTATCAGTATGTGATGCAGTGGTCAAAGATGCCTGTGTGACTGTAAAGGCAACACTCAGTAATGAAACACAAACACACACTCCAACGCAGCTGAATCAATCAGCTGAATGTATTGTGACTGGCTGTAAGGTTTATTAACAGCTCTATATACTGTATGACATAACTGTGTTATTGATTGAACTGCTGCTGCTATAAGTGCACTTCATGGTTTCTTTGTTCTGTGGACAGCTGTGGACTCACACACACACACACACACACACACACACACACACACACACACACACACACACACACACACACACACACACACACACACACACACACACACACACACACACAGACATGTCTGACACAATAAAAACTTTCCCTGTTATACTGCTGACATGCTGAGTTAAAGCGTGTTATCTCACTTCTGTTTGTTGGCTGTGTTACTGACTGTTACAGAGGTGGGAAGTATTTGTATTTCGTTACTGTACTTAAGTAGAATTTCCAGGTATCTGTACTTTACTTGAGTATTTGTTTTTCTGACGACTTATTTGAACACAAATATCTGAACTTTCTACTATTTACATTGTCAACCTCTGTGACTTTATAAAAAGAAGATGTGATCGTGCACAGTTTACAGAGGTCTATTATAATGACAATATGTGACAGTGAGGAGTGTGATTAACGCAATTTAAAAAACGCAGACAGCAGTTATATATATTATATATATTTCTATATATTGTCTGAAATTTTCTGTGCAGGTTAAAACTCACTTTTGTTTGTTGTTTTGTTGAGTTATCAGGAGAGGTATTGTGTATCATTAACAGTAAAAATAATAGTAATAAGTCATTATTACTTTTGTGCTTAAGTGCATTTCAGAGCCTTTTACGTTTACTCGAGTAAAGGAGTTGGATCAGTACTTCTTTTTTTACACAAGTATCTGTAATTCTACCATAGACTGTATAAAAGCAAGTATAAAAGACTTCTACTTAAGTATAGAAGTACTTTTGCCACCTCTGATTATACATTACTAGTTACTTTCCTTTGAAAGTAATTAAAATATTACTTACTCTGCGCACAGTAATAAATGATGTTACTTATTACATTACTTTTGCACTAAAAGTACCTAGAGAATCTGGGTCTTGCCTTTTTTTCTCTACATGACGGGTGCGTGTCTCAGCATCTGTTGATAATCATATTGACAAAATACCTGCCATATTACACCTTTCAGTATAGTGTTTGTGTAGAATATGTCACAGACAGGAAGTTACAGTGGAGCTTCTTTCTTCTACTGCTCCTGGCTTTCTGTGATATAAGTTCAAACCAGGAATCCTGCCTTGTTGTTTTACCTTCTGTCAGACATAAGCACCTCCATGTGCGGACTGAGAACGGCTCCTACCACATGTGAATATATCGCTCACCAGGCCTGTTGATGAACAGCAGGAATGACACCCTCACTGATGGCATAGCGTCCTCAGCGCAGAGCAAAACATCTGCAACGAATGCCGAGGTTCCTCCCGACCGCAGTCTCAGGAGAAGAAAGCGTCTGATGATGGCAGGTTTGGTTAAGCTTGCCCGGCTAGCTTACTTCACAGTCAAAAAAACTAAACATAACACTCTTCCTCTGCAGTAAACAGTCCCAAACTCACACACATCAGAGCATGTTAACCAGCAAACAGTCCACAGTGCAATATTAAACAATACACAATAAATACTACATTGGCCACTGCTATTTCTGGTATAAATCTGATTTATTTTTGTCATAAATAAATAATATGAATACAGATACACCACAGGCCTGTACTATGAAGCTGGATTTTCTCTTATCGAGGTAACTTCAGGGTTAACTCTGGGTTTTCCGTACTACGAAGCTGGTTCACTTCTTACCGAGGTAAATCACCATGGCAACTTATGCTGAACAGCTAACCTGCTCCGGAGCAGGTTATGTTCTGGATAAGAGATCAACGAGTACAAAAGCACCACCTCCTGACCAATCAGTTCTCTTAGAAAATGACCTGTCCATTCTTAAAAGATCCTGTCAACATTGGTGCGTGGATCGCGAGAGGAGCGCTTAGGAGAGAAAGAGTTTTTAGTGATAGATGCAATTTTTTAATTGACCAAAATATATATTTAAAAAATAATCCTTGAGGCACATGTTTTGACATCATTCACTCAAATGGTTGATGTATAATAGGTTTGTATTTTGAATGTTGAATATTAAACTAACTTAATGTCTCTTATGAAAGGAAGGGCACTGAGGAAGCGATCTGCCCCAAACGTCTGTGCCGTGATAAAGTGACATTGTGTGATCAGAGTGCTGTCCGTTAAAATTGTCTGATAAATTAATATTGTATGATCTCATGAATTTACACATTAACAGAGTCATTTTCTGCCAACATTCCTTCCTGGTTTTTGCTGCAGCAACAGTGTTGCTTTTGGCCTGGATGATGTTTGAATTCTTCATATTTATGAAGAATAATTGTCTGCTCCTCCATGGTAAAGTAGGCTGCTCTGCAGGGTTTCTCCATGTTTGTGATTGGTCAGACGCTGCAAACACCTCCCCTTTATGTGAGCACGCAGAGATCCAGATTGGAAAACCCTGGGTTCAATTACCAAGTTGATAACCAGCTTCGTAGTAGGCTACAGCTTATCCTAGATTGCGAATGTCTGGGTAAGTCAACCCAAGTAACGGAGAGATATCCCGGGTATGTTAATCCAGCTTCGTAGTACAGGCCTCTGGTTGACTTGTGTTGCTCCTGCATTACAAACATATACAATGCAGCCCACCCATACATGCTGCATATGTTGTGTTATTTCTATTATGTGGAAGTGCTGAGTTCATCACTATATGAAAATGTCAACCATGCATTTAAAGAAAAACTTCACAACGATAGGACGGATGGATGAAGGACAGTGTGTGACAGATGTGTATGCGTAGCTGTACATTTAATATAAACACACAGCTGACATGGAATGGCGGTCATTTGCCTATTTCCTGTGCTCAATGATGACATGGATGACCTGTATGTCATCTGGGGATTCACTCTACATACGAAATGTTTATTTTGTGTGTGTGTGTGTGTGTGTGTGTGTGTGTGTGTGTGTGTGTGTTTAGGCATGCATGCAGGCCTCTGAACAGCAAGCAGTATTGGCCTGTACACATGTACACTGTATGTATGCATGCACTTAGATTGGAAGAATGCTCTCCACTAGTAATTTGATACTTTTTCTCAGTTTTATTTTTTCTGTTGTTGTCTTGTTACTTGCATGTTATTGCAATTTCAGCCACAGAAACTGAAGATGTTCGCAATGCAGCATGTGTGTTTTTTCAAGTCTTAGTCACCATGAGGGACACTGAGGTCACATCCTCTTTATTCTTTCTGGGAATGTAGAGCTTTTTAGCAACGCTGTAATTAAAAACCTTTCTAAATAGGCTGATACCATACTCAATATATTTAAATTTGACCTATTTTAGACCGACAACCCCACCCACACCAACCTGTACCCATGGGCACAATATTGTTTTTAACATCTGGTCTGTTGGTTTGTCTATAACAAGAGATGGAGATGCAATTAAAGGATTTGTTTTGGTGCCTTGGAGTGAAATGAAAGTGACCAGTGTTTTTTTACAACTGCTATTTCTCATCATAAAGTTTTCGAGTCACGACTAATTGCTTGTTTAGAGCTCCAGGAAGCAAAAATAAAAAGCATGCACTCTCTCTCTCTCTGTGTGTGTGTGTGTGTGTGTGTGTGTGTGGTCTGTCATAGGCTACTTTTAGTAACACATTTCAGACTTAAGAACAGTTAATTGGGGACAAAAGCAGTGTAACCCCAATTAAGAGGAAGCTTTTGGGTTAGTGGACTAGTGGTGATGGTCAGGGTGGGTTAGGGTAAGTCTTCAGGAAATTAGTCTATGTAAAGTCCCCAAAAGTGACCATGGTGTGTGTGTGTGTGTGTGTGTGTGTGTGTGTGTGTGTGTGTGTGTGTGTGCGCGCATGAGTGTTAAGGGTCTGATTTCTACAAACTCCTCCCATTCACACAGTGTCTGTATCCTGTAAACTGACATTTGACTGGATGTTTCCATAGCCAGAGGACTCACACATGAGTCTAACAATGATCTTTATTAGCTTTACATTAGTCTTTTTTTCTATTCTTCCTGTGTTTTTTATCCTATCTTAAATAACATAACTTGATTAATGTGCTATTTGCTGCCTTGTTTTAAAATTGAAATCAGCATGATCCACATATTTTCAGTAAGAAATGCTGGTAATTACACATTTTATTGACATTGCTCATATCCTCTAAGGAACCTACAATGAGATTAATCAGTGTTGGATAGAAAAACCTAAATAGTGTTGCGTGTGGACAGATGGTTTTATTGTACTGTCTGACGCCAAGGATTAAGATCAAATTAACCCACGGAACAATACCAGCCTGTACCATAAAGCAAGATTCTTGGTTAGCCAGCTATTTAAAGGATTAATTTAGGATTGGTGAAACTTGTCTTGCAGTCATACAATACATCTGATATACAGTACAATAAGAGAGGGGTATAATTGCCTTTAGGGGGTTACCAGTCCATGGAATAATCCTGGTAATTTGCTGGTCCTCATGGTTGTCATGGTTACAACTGTAGAATTACTGCTGCTACCTACTACAAGCACTGCTCCACTTCTTGAGATCAGATGAGATATGAGGTAGATGACTTGTGGTAGTCTGTTATAATGACCCATCAGCTCCATGTGGTCTGTTTATTCCTGGAATAGTCAGTGATATTAAGGTTCATCGTGGTTCATGTCTACATGTTAGTGTGACATGGATGTGATATCCTTTTACACTCTGATGACAGTATCTGTCCAAATGCCTGAACTGATTATCAGGCCGTTGCTCTGACACTCCTCTACAATATTAAAGGCTGAACTACAGTTAACTAGCGAGGTCCAGCACAGTCCACTATCATTCTATTTGATGCTACCCCCTTTTCTACTCTAAGGTGCTGATCATTAGTCTGGATCTTTAAGCATCTCAAACTGTTTTCTTAGTAGATTTACATGGTCAGGGTTGGGAAGGTTACTATGGAAATGTAATAGGTTAAAGATTACTAGTTACTCTATTTAAAATGTAATAAATAATGTAACTATTTCAATGACTTCATCAAAGTAATGTAACTTATTACATTTGATGACTTTTCGATGACTTTTATAATTATCTAACCAATATTTTCAGCTGTTAGGATAAGTGTTACCATTATGCACCAAAATGTAAGTTAATCTGTTTTTCATGGATACTGACATGATTTATAAGAGAGATCATTTTTTATAAAGCAACATTTATCTCTCATTGTAAAATGTATTCATTAGTTCATGTAGATTTTAGAATATAAAATAAAGATATTTGATGAAAAAAGTCAAAAGTCTGGCATGAGCTAAAAACAGCAGTTTATGTATTCAGTAACATGTTAAATATTGAAAAATGAGCAAAATGTTAAAGGTGTGACTTCAGATGTAACCTCTTTTATAATCATCAGCATTTTCATCAGTAACTGTAACAGATTACACTTACATTTATTTTGTCATTAAATTACATAATGCTACTACATGTAACTACTTACTCCCCAACACTGTACATGAACATTTATTACACTAAATAGCTCTCAGATTTCATAATGTTCTCCAGCTCACTGAAAATACAACAAGTTTCAGTTACATTTGGTGATATCAGCAGTTAGCTGGCAGAGAATTTGAATATTAGGCAGCTGTAAGGTGCAAAAACAAAACCATGCAGTTTAACCTTGTAGTTGATTTTTAGATGATCAAATTCACTTTTAACCAAAGTACAGTATGTTATTGATAAACAGAGTAAAAACTCAATTCAATTCAATTAATTATCAATTCTAAACCAATTCTTAATTCAGTAAAAAGAAAATGGGCTGCTACGTCAGTGCACTCGGTTCATTCATGATTATTAAATTGCAATATGAAAAATAATCAAAGTTCCCCTGGGTGGTCTTTTCTGGCAGAGAGATGTGAATTGCATTGGCATCTGTTCCTATATAAAGACATAATTGGAGACTCTCCAAATGACATCTCTTCATTATTGGAACAGACCTCTTGATCCCATGGAACAAGATCCAATGACTGACTTAAACTCAGAGTGCCAAGAGTTCAGATTTAACTTGGCAGATGTGCCTTTGGCTATACTCTGCTTCTGCTTCAACATGTACTACAAACTAATCAGTAATGGACTTAATGACTGCAGTGAATGGGAGTCAGTTGGAGCCAGCATCTAGCAGACAAGTTGTAGTAGCTTCTCCTTAGCTTGATCATTTCTCCTCACAGTGTACAGTAGCTCTCTGTTATCACCATGGCACCATTCTTCACTTCCTGTCACCTCACTCAGTCATTAGTCAGCAAGATGAAAGAACTCTCTTCAATGAAGACAGGGAGCTATTTGAATGTGGGTGGGGAATGTGAATGTTATTACATTACAGAGGGGAAACATACGTATGCACTCAAAGACCTCAGCTCCACTCTGCAGGAGTATGTCCAGCTGAACAACGGAAAGGAGTTCCTCTCTACTGTAATAACTCAGGATGAGCACTGTTTGTCAGTATAGAAACTACATTTACATGATATCTGCTTTATATATGTATTTCTTATGTGTTATTCTGGACATTTGTACTGAACAGTGAGTGGAGATACAGGTAGCATATATTATATGTGTTAGCTATTATAAGGTTCCAATGAATCGCTACATATACAGTATCAGAAATAGAGGGAAACAACTTCTTCTTGGTTTACAACACCAGTGATTAAATTCAGGAATTATCTACTATCTACTATCTATAGAACAATACCAAAAGTCAATGAAATCAATGAAAATGAAACATCCACAGAGAAGAGGTCTAATGTTTAGGTACTGGAGGTATTGTATGCAAGTGGAGAATATGAATCTATGTATTGTAGCCAGCAATAAACCAAACAACTCTGTATCACATATTTATCTGTTTAAAAATTGACTTTCACAGATTACAGTCTTTATTGTTGTTTGTCCAAACACTTAAAATGATCTTTATTCTTTATATAGTCACCTGTTGTTGTCATATGAATAACAACTCTTCTCTTTGCATAGTGAATGTGAAACAAGTGCAACATAACACCTGCTATGAAGGGTTAGGGTTAGAGGTTGGAGAGGATGACTGGGAATAAAGTATCTGACTTGAAAATGTAAATGGCATCATCAACAGTACCATGACAAACACAACTCCCTATATGACCAGGTAGTTTCAGGCAGAGGCGGTCCTGGCTAGTTTTGTGCCCTGGGCGGACCGACCATTAGATTTTTCACTGACAAACACATATTCTAAAGGAAAGAGGTCTATTTGTAAGATCAGTCCTTTGAGAATAAAGTCATTGTCTCACAGTCAGCACCCTGCAGTATCATCACATAAGACATGTTAATGCGGCCAGAGCAATGAAGGATTAGAAAGGACTCTTTAATGTGTGTTCCAAATGTTCTGTGGCCTGAGCAGCCAGCCTGAGCCCTCATTACTGTCCTCCTACTAATTAACTCCCAGTCTCACATACCAACATAAGCAACATCTTGTGTGTGTTTTTACTTGAAGAGCTCTTTTCCAAAACGTGATAAACGCCAAATTTTTAAAAAATGAGTTTGTCATGCCATTTTGCTGTGTACTGAACCTATTCACTGTTCCACCAGCGTTTCATGCCAAATCGCTATATTTCCTTGTTTAAAATGTACGGCAAGATGCAGTTCCTCTCCAAACCGCGACAAGCGCCAAACCTATTTTTAGCCGGAACGCGATATGTCCTCTCGACCAATCAGCGTTCGGCTGGCGGGAAGTTGAAGCGAGAGAGTTTTGTTTATTAATTTGTCTTCAAAATGGGTGATTTTAAAAGTATTAACAATTTAGATGGTCTGGATGAGCCAGTGAGACGTACACCTGGGGGTAGGAAACGACGACTAGATAAAGAAAACCACAAAAACAACAAAAAAAGAAGGCTCGTTACTCCGGTGGGGCTTTGATACCAGCTGTGGGATGTAAACACACTGCTGCGACTGGTTTCTGTCAGGCTGAGAAGCTGTCGACGACCTGATGTTGAATTTTAGTAAGTTTTATGAAAAACCAAATAAGCTTGAACAGGACCGGGCCCTGCTTCATCTTATGAACATTACGCCGGTGAAAAGGCACTGTGCCAAAGTTCAGGACGAAAACAAAAGAAAGGATCGCAACCTGTCAGTGAGGTACAATCTCCTGTGTAACAGTCACCCTGAGAAGGTGCCTGTTTGCAGGTGAGTATTTCATTTCAGAATTGGCTAGTTTAATACCGTTTTGTTTCTCCCTTGTCACAAAGATCTTTTTTCTGTAAACAAGCATGCTAACATGACATGCTAAGTACTGATTATGTTTGTCCATGTGTCAGTAGTATGATTCTCCCCTCCTGCCATTATGTGCTGATGTGCTTGTCTTGTTCACTAAGCTTAAAGTCCGTGTAAAGTAAGAATAAATAGTGCTCTGAGTTTGACATACCACAGAAAAGTGTGTTGCTAACCACCCTGCCAAATTTGAATGATTAAAAAGAATCGCCAAACATATGAAATTAGGCTTCAAAGTTGTGTAAAAATCAGCCTCTTTCTCTGCTCTCAAACGCTGTGGGAGTGCCCGCCGAGTCCACTGAAACCCCGCCCCCTACCAAGTGTCACCTGTCAATCAAAGTCACCACCTCTACCCGAAACATGGACACTACATCTGAGAACTTTCTGCAGCTAAATCAGCTGCTAGCTCGGCTACTAGCTTGGCGGCTAACTCAGCGGCTAACTCAGCTAACTGGTTAACTATAGACTATAGTAGTAGTAGTGTGTGCTGAATGTATTTATACCTCTACAGCAGCAGGAGCGGGTTTATGCTAATCACCGCCACGGAACGTAATGCGGCAGTGATTCAGACTCGCCCACTAAATCGTGAAAACAGAAATCTCGAAACACAGTTTGTGAAGCCTAGCGCCACAATTCAAATCTAAATGGTTGAAATGCTTTTTACACAGTTTTTAGAAATACATTTATGACTAATTTAATGTTAAGAAAATGTCGGAATTACACGGTCTTTAATGTACCTTATGCTATTGTTTGAGAAATGTTGATATAATGGCAAGAAGACATGTTATAGAGTAATTTTCATCATATGAAAACTTTTTTAACAGACCAGCACGTTTTGGCTGGTGGCCTTCATCAGGGTTACAGCAGCATTTATATAGTATATTTAAAAAGACTGAAAATGTTCAAAAAGATATGCAGATATATATGTATGTATGTGCATGTGTGTATCTATATGTATGTGCATATATATGCATTTGAATGCATACATGTAGCCTAAACCAATATGGCATATCAAATAGACACAGTTTAGATTTTAGGCTGTACTTTATGGTGTCACCATATTATTTATTGGATACTCCCCTCGCCTCCCTGCCCGCCTGGGATAATGATTGGCCTGAAGTCACATGACCATGTACCAAACCCACCTTGGTGGATTATCCATTGGCTGATATCTGGATGCACATTATTGATTTTTTTTGGTTTGTATTCTTTTTTTTCTGTTAATAAAGTCTTTCTAAACTGTAAGTGTTGCTGGAACTTTGACCTTCTTCACACTCCACCCTGTTTCTACAAGTTCATTTACTATGTAAGCATTTTGTGGCCTTCTCTGCCTCATGTGTATCCACATGGGTGTTGCTGAATAAAGGAATTCCATTGTCAGACATTCCAGAGCAGAGTGGAGATCATGGTGGGAGCTGAGCTTAGACCTCCAGCAAATCAGTCTTCATGACAGGTGCATACTACATCTATAGGGTAATGTTAGTTACAGCTATGGTTTCTCTGGAGAAGCATCCTGTATTTTACCACCACTAGTACACTTTCCCCTTGTTCAGTTTTTGTTGGCATCATCAAAAAATAGGATAATTCTACTTTCCGTTTATGATTGAGGTTGTAGTATGTATTGGTCTACTGGACTGTATAATATTAAATGCACTCTAGACAACCATCATCACATGTTCTCATTTGCCAATCATAATTAGCCTTATGAAGAAGGGATCCCACAACAGTAAAATTCAAAATAAAGTCATTTCATCTCACTTAAATTCATGTGTTCGTTCCTCCTTCTTCCCATCCCCTTGTATCAAAGTCTGTTCCCCTTCAATTAGCATCCCCTCCCATTAGAATGCTGTGGTACCCTTGTGACTCAGTAATGCACCAGTGTCCTGTAATTACATCATGTGGCATCAGAGGTTTGCAATATTTACATACATACTGTAGTTCCCTCCAGCATAGAATATAAAAAAAAATTCAGCAGCCTTGTGGGTATATATTGTAGTGTGTGATGCGGGAGGTAAAGCGGACTGACCACTACCGCTCAATGCAGCATTAATAGCAGTGTAAAGCTAACTAGCCACAAAGAGCTGTTATGACAGTCACTACAAGCACGTGTGTCAGCCTTTGTAAAAGTTTCTGTGGGGTAGCTGTGTTGTAGCTAAGCTAGAAGCAGAATCAGTTTCTTCACAATATGATATCATATCGATTCAATGGACAATGATTCGATGTTTGCTGATATCACAAAGTCTGCCACGATCCAATTTTGATATGAGATGATATCACATTGTAATTCAACACAATCACTTCCATTCATATCAAATCACAAAAGGCAACTAAAATATCATTTGAGATTTTTATCAATGAGCTCAACCAGACATTTAAACGAAAAACATTAAAAATTAGACTTCCTGTTCACTACAATGTGCCACATTTAAAGGTAGAATATGTAGAATGAGCAGAACAACGCCATCTAATGTCTCGAGATTGTAGTCGCAACAACCAAAAAGTAATTCCCAGCAGTCGGGTTGCCAGGTCCGGTGCCGGATTTTATTTTAGCTCTAACTCTGTACATATCCCACTTTATCCACATGTCTAACCTTTTTAGGCGAGAAAGTAGCCCTTTAGATCCACAATGTGACGCTAATTTGTCCAAATAACATCTGCTTAAAGTTTTGTTCCTGCGAATTCGGAGCCACTCAAGTTAGCCGTAGCGAGTAACGCACTTCCGGTCATTTTCACAAAATAAAACACCCGTTGCCTTTTATTATTAAGAAAACCATAACGATAGAGTTGGTGCTTTTATTTTGAAAGCAGGAAGCGAACATACCCTCGCTGTAACTGACTTGAAACCACCGAGGTACATTACATTGTAACGCCAGTGGGAGTAGCAGTTAAACCTGGCGAGCGTACCTATGTTCCCCGGGTCCTATGTTCCCCGATCGCGGCTTACTCGGTTGCTAGCTCAGCGGCTAACTCATCTGCTAACTCGGCTGCTAACTCAGCGGCTCACTCGGCGGCTAACTCAGCTAACTGGCTAACTGTAGACGGGATCATCCCTATGTTCCCCGGTCACATACAAAGCGGGGAACATAGGACCCGGGGAACATAGGGATGATCCCCTAATTATGTAGCAATACAGTCATACTGCACATCAAATTAAATAGGAGAAACTCCGCTACAAGCACGTCATTTTTACACACACCAAACACAACTCAAACACCAAGCATATTAATGATCAAATATCAAAATCCGAATAGCGTCAGAAAGTCAACCCACTCTCCACATTTCCATTGCTACCGTTTTGATACTTCATGGTACACAAACAAATAGCATCTCATATGAAAGCTAAGACCCTGGCGACTTCAACAGTACCACTATTATTGGGCTAAAAACTCAGTGAACCAGCAGCCAAAGAATACAAAGGTAACAACAGACAACCCTGGCAACCCTCAATTCCAGTCGCTAATTGGCTGGTACAGTGTACACAGAACATGTCCGAACGTCATTGTCGAACCCGTCAAAAAAATGTTATTTTTTTTTTTTATGGAAAAGCAATACTTTCATTCTGTACCCTCAAAACGCCCCGTGGCTGTATTATTTTTTTTAAAAATATAGCTTTTAATAAATATTCTACATATTCAACCTTTAAGTTTCGGTTTTTCTTTTCACACATTAAAGTAGGATTTTTGCTTCTCTTTCAAAATTGCAATGTTTACAGTGCTGCGGAGGAAACAATGACATGACCTGCCTCATATTACCCAAAAGACAAACAGCAGCAGCACATTTCAGACAGTTTAAAGTCTGTCTGAATCATTTGATGATAGACTGGCCTCTAATCTGGCTATGGGCATGTTGCTGGCTGCTGCAATGTGAAATCACAGCAGTGATACTCATCATTCTTTTAGAGTTGTGGTTTAGTTTTTGTGGAAAAAAAGCTTCTCAGGATCTTCATGGACTTTTGTCTGGCTGTTGCCATGGTGACGCTGGCATTTTGTTTGGAGGTGTGCGTGCTCAGCAGGAGACCAAAGTGCCAAGTTCAAAATAAACATGTCTTAAAGATGATGATCAATGTGTGATGGATGCTTTCATTTTGCATCAATGCTATTGGTTATCACGGTTAACAGTAATGTCATTAGCCCTGAAATAAATCTTTCTTCTTTCTCCTCTCTGCTGTCTCTTATCAGGCTTGCTAGCACAGCAGCTGACACACCAAATAGACTTCAGGGTCCTGTCATGATGAGGAGGGGCAGAGAATTTGACTGAACAGAATTTTCAAATCCAAGCAGACACAAATTTATTATTATTATTTTTAAGTAGCAGAAACAGTTTTTACACACAATATTTTATTGTTGAAAAAATATATGCCAACCTATTGGATTATATATGCACATATAAAAAAATTAATAATTATTCTTTAATATTTGTGAAAAAGTTTGTTTGCAGGACTTTATTTGGAATGTTTTATACTGTTATATTGTTAGTTCTAAACATGTAATCTGAATGATAATCTCTTCAAACAGTTTGAAGTCATTTCAGTTTACTAGATTCATTAGAATCCAGGGTTTTTAGGGTGCCAGTGTACCTGTAAGTGCAAACAGACTGGCATTATTTGTCTCATTCTGTTTAAGCTTGAAATGCTGATATTCATTTCTAGCGAAACTGCACCGAGAATGTGGACTTGTAAAGGTAACTTTTTTTTTTCTTTCTAAATTGTAAAGTTAAGTAGTAAATGCATAATTCATTATAAGACTGGGGAGGAACAGGAGCTCCCTTTGAACATGTCTCTCCTCCTCCTCCTCCTCCTCCTCCCTCAACCCCTGACAGGCTTCCAGTAAAGCTCAGAATTCAACTAAAAAGTGCTTCATGAAAGAGTAAGAGAGAGAGAGCGGGAGAGAGAGAGAGAGAGAGAGAGAGAGAGAGAGAGAGAGAGAGAGAGAGAGAGAGAGAGAGAGAGAGAGAGAGAGAGAGAGAGAGAGAGAGAGAGAGTTGTTTGTGTTTAAAAGATAGACAGAGAGATGGAGAGGGAGAGAGACTGAATGCATGACTGAGCCATTTATTGTGTAAGAACCATAAAGTGTAAAATTTACTACAGAAACTGCACCTCTGGAATGGCAACTCCAAAAACCTTCTGATAATACAGGATTAGCTTGGCTCAGCACAGGGACAGTTCTATGGCTGATTTATATTAATACCATAACCAGACTGAAGTAGATCTAAACTAAGCAGCTGCCTTTAAGAGACACCTAAAAGGACAAGGGTGAAATCCTCTGTTCATTTTGTTCATATAACAGCACACATGCTCCTATTTTAATCTATGTAGTCTGTGACTTTTAATGCCTTCTCTGCCTCGTAAATGCCCACGTCTCCAGTTTGCGGCACCCCACCCTTACCCAATGACAATATTATGACATCAGTACTTTATTACTGTTGTCCCAAAAAGGGAAATTGCAGTGTTACAGCAGCCACCATAACAAGTCCCCCATTTAAGATGTATAAATAGTATATCAACTTTTCAAAAAAGGTTTATAATGCATAGTATTCATCAACATTTATAACTCCTTGTATGAAGACATTCTTTATATCATTTCAGCTGTCTTATTGTATTGCCATTGACTGTTTATATAGCAGTCTCCAGTTATAGATGCCCACAGGAGGAGATGTAGACACTGCCATGTCTATGAATGTTAAATAGAATTGATGGCACACTGAATATACACTTTGTATAGTGCATTAAAATTATATCTTTCATTAGGTATACTGTACTGTACCGAATAAAACAGTGATGTAATAGATGTGATGAATAAATGACATGATAAATTAGAGCAATGCCCATTACATTAAAGCTAATTGTTGTTTTTAAGTTGTGCACACTACACAGTATGTCACATTACATTTTTAAAAATTTGTTTCAGATAGAAAAAACACTGAAGTGGAGCGTCTCATCAAAACACACTATTGAGTTGCATCATGGGAAATGTAGGCCAGTAATTTTGGAGATTCAACCACATCAAGATATCTGACATTTAGTCCATGCTGCTTTATATTTGATCATTTGTTTTCTGTCTGTCTCTACCAAGTCCCCGAACTTATGGAAATACAATGCTAAATCACTTCAATTCAGGTATATGCTAATATGGAAAAAATACAAACACACACACACACACACACACACACACACACACACACACACACACACACACACACACACACACACACACACACACACACACACACACACACACACACACCCACACCCACACACACACACACAGATTATTCAAAAGTATCTTGGCCCTACTTAAGAGGGCCAAGAAGAACAAATACAAGCCTATTCTGTAGTTTCAAAGATACATTATTTTAACACACACACACACACACACACACACACACACACACGCACAGAAGAAGAACGACTGAGAAAGCATCTCTGAAAGCCCACACACTCTCAGAAGTTAGAAGGACGTATGATGTTTCACAGCACAGACTGAATGTATAGTAGATCATTGTTTGAGCTGCTTTCTACACACAGGATGCAGGAGAAAGGTTTCAGCATTGTCTATTGAGTCAAAAACACAGACAGGATAAGTGTGGGCTTCACTCTTTGTTTTCATGCAGACAAGCCTATCATTCATATACTAAAGGATTTGGCTGACAGTCTCTATATTTTTCTCATTGTCAACAAATCTCATGTTTGGTTCCAAACCAACAATTAATCCTGATTGCAACTGTTGATATGTGTGTGTGTATGAAATATGTAATTATAAATATTCTTCTGTGCTGTAGGTCTCTGATGTTATCCAAAAACGATTAAAAACACATCCATGAGCCATCCATTTGTTCATTATGAAGAGTTATGGTCATGTTAGATCAACAGACTTTTAATAGCAATCACATTTTCAGACACCACTGAGCATGTGCAGAACCATTGTTCATTTATAGATCCTCACTAGTTGGTTGAGCTCCATAACACAACCTCTTGAAATTTGTAATTAAGTTCTTTGAGGGAAAAGTACAATGTTTGGATCAGACTTGATAACCTGAGTATAAACATACATTTGAAGCACAGGAAAGAAAAAAGAAAAGATGGGATATAATGTACTCATTGAAGTGAAAAAGGATCTGAAGGGATATTTTGCATATGTAATGGTGTGGTTTGTATCACAACCCACAACCAGGTACGGAGCACTTCATTTTTTAAAGCTAACTTCATACGTTATCATTGAAAAGACATGGAAAAATGTAATTTTAAAGTTTACAATACATATGTATGCATATGTATGTAAAAAAAAAAAAAAGAAGAAATCTCCGGCCATATCCTTTAAGTTGAAGCAGCATGAGTGAGCATTGTAGTGGTCAGTATTACACCCCAGGCACAGCATCCATCCAGTCCAGCCAGTCAGTTTACTGCTGGAGCGACTCGCTGACTCAGTCTTGTTTGGGAGAGTCAAGCCAGGCCACAAAGAGAGAGAGCTGCAACTTTCTCATGTAAAACCACTGGATACTGTACACTGTGTGTGTGTGTGCGTGCGTGTGTGAGTGTATGTGTGTGTGTAACAGGCTGTACACATGGCATAGCTTTTTCTGCCGAGTCAGTGCTGTTCTCGAGCATGCAATTGATTGTGCTGCGGCTTTGCCAGCCAAAAGCAGTTAAAAATACCCAGCCCAACCAAATGAGGTGCAATTTGTTTGTTTCTCTTCAAGCCTGTAAAGTGGAACCATGTGAAGCAAAGACTTATATCTCCTGAAGGTTGTTTCCTTTCTTGTCTTCTTTGAAAATAATTGGAAATCTCGATATTCTAGTTACCACATTTCAAACATAATTACAAGCTGTAGGCATTGTTTTCTTGTCTGATGTGGTCCCATGTCTTTTTTTCCCTTGGTATAAAAAGGCTAAACAAGCATGAATAGTTTATTTTTTTCCGTCTTTGTCCTAATTTCTTTCCAAACTGCCCTTTTATTAAAGTACTGTAGGCCAGTAAACGTTGATGCAAGCCCCAAAACTCGGTTTATCGACTGAGTTTTAGAATGCAGAGTTTTGAGTGACTGATATTAGAAACAGACAACTATTTCCTATCTTCTTTTAGGGTTCATGATTGTGGATGTTGGAGCCTACATTAACTATAGGCTGCACTGAATGTCAATTTAACCTCATACCATATGTTCCTGTTATCCAGAACTGAAGGTGTGAAGGAATCAGGACTCCACTGCAAGACAGATCATGGCTGCTCTGTGGACAAAGCCCCGGCTGTCTTAGTGTGGTGGGGTGGCCAAGATGAAGCCCTGCAGTAACCGTATTGTAAACTATAATCATCAAAAACTGTAATTATAGGCTGAGGTTTGGAGCGGGGTATCTTCTGTCCTCTGTCAGCCTCAGAGCATTTTCACTAAGGAGATAAATGGGAAGCTGGCTGGTGTTTATGGTGTGGTTCCGTTCTCAAGATCTACACGAAGGATGAAGTACACTATCTGTTAAAAGGTTTTATAATTTTTGATGAAATCATCATTCAGAGATCTTTGATCCCAATCCTTCTTGTTTATCAAAGAGCTGAATGAGGAGATAGTGGAAGTCTGCTCCTTCTGGACTGCTTTGTGACTTTTTCTCCGTGTGCATGTGGAATAATTTCTGACAGTGTTTGAGTGTTTCACTGGATCATGTGGCCCAATATTATTTGAGAAAGACTTTATGTTTTAAGAAAGATTGTTTCATATGACATATCTTCTGCTACATGTTCCTAGAAATATAAAATTAAATGAGCAACTTCACATTTTACAATCACAGGCTATAAAACACCTTTGATTTACAGAGATAGTGGTATTTGGATTTGGTTTGGTTTTGGTTTGGATAGTACAAGTTGCTCTTTGTGGCTGATGACAATAATCATTCATAGTCTCTTATTCATAGTTCTCATTAACACTGAGTCATGTAATTGGTATCAGTGGACTGTTTTTGCCTACATAGCAACGGATCATGGTTAATGTAATGGTAAATGGTAAATGGACTGTACTTATAGAGCGTTTTTCTAGTCTTTTGACCACTCAAAGCACTTATACACTACATGTTACATTGACCCATTCACACACATTCATACACTGATGGCAGGGGCCATGCAGGGTGCCAACCTGCTCATGATGAGGGAAGTAACATTCAAACACTGTTGGCGCCAACTGGAGCAATTTAAAGTATCTTGCCCAACGACACATTGACATATCAACTGAAGGAACCGCTGATGTTCTGATAGGTGGACAACCACTCTACCTCCTGAGCCACAAACTGACAAAAAGACATAATAAATAAAACCGATGGCAATAACATTAACCTATCGTATTGGGAATTATCAAGGACATTTTTTAATTTTTTTGTTATTGTTTTAAGAAATGTTTCAGATATCATCAGAGGAAAATCTTAACATGGCAATTGACATCCCACACTGCTCTGAGAATCATTCCATTATACTAAGATATAACAAGGCCTCACAGGTCTTATCAGTACCTGAGTGGGAGCTCAGTCAGCAGCACTTTCACACACTATGAGAGAGATATTTTGTGTATACAAAATATCTGCAAAGAGTACAGGTTTTCTTTCAAAAGACTAAAATGGATATGAACCTATAATGAATATTATTTCTCTACTACAACAGTCAGATTTCCACCCCTTGGTTCTCAAATGTGTTTGGGTTAAAACTGTGTCGATGGCTGCAGCAGTTGTTGGAGCCTGGTGTATCTTATACCACCAAAGGGTACCAGGTGCATCTGTATGAGCAGTGTTGGGCACGTTACTTTTGTTAGTAACTGAATTACTCCATTATAAAAGTAACTAGTTACCAGGGAAAGTCACTATTGCGTTACTTTAAAAAATAATATTTAAAATAAAAAGTATAAATATGTCTGTGTTTTTGGCCACAAGTTTTGTAGTGGCATGTGCCGTTGAGAGGTGCTTCATTAGGTTAGAGTTGCTTGTAACGGACGTGGACAAATACTTCGCTCTGATACATAATGTACATTTCACATGTATGTTCCCGCCTTTTACCTCAAGGAGATTAAAGTAGTGTCTGTACTTCCAGTTTAAAAACGCAACCTTTTCCTCCCAACTCGCCATCACTGAAGCTTCTGCTAGTTTGTTTGTGTGAGGCTGCTATGTGCATGTAAACACTGCCTCCGATTGGCTTACCATGAAATCTTACTCTGCCTTTAACCAATCATCATCATGGTTGTCTCACCCTCCCTTCTCCTGTTCCCCTCTCTAAAAAAAAAAAAAAAAACGGCTTTGCAGCTTTTGTGGCTGAGAGCAAAGTTAGATGAGAACAGGTTCACTGAAGTTTGTTACACGTTACAAACTGAAGTTTGTAACTGAAGTTTGTAACGTGCCTCATTTAATTAAGTAACGTAACGGCGTTGTAACGATGGAAATAGTATGGAAATAGTAATTAGTTACATTACCCGTTACTGAAAAAAGTAACACCGTTAGTAACGCTGTTTATTTAAACGGCGTTATTCCCATCGCTGTGTATGAGATACCAAAGGGCACTGATATTCGATGGCCTGGGAATTAAAATGGGTTGTCTACTACTATGGCTGTCCATTACCTACTCCATAATCACTAGCTGCTTTAAGAAAGTCTGATGTAAAGTATATGTGTTCAAGGACATATCAAAGCATTCAGGTAAATGGAGTTGACTCAGTTGCCATCAAATGACTTAAGTATGGGAATTTGGTCATATGATAACATATGGGATGGTTATCCCTTGGTACATACAGATCTCTTATTTCATCACTCTTCAGTTGAGAAGACAATCTTCCATCTTCCATCCAGTCTTTATCTTCTTCATCAGTAGCCTGTTATCAAACCAAGACTAAGACAGAGCCAAATAGCCTGATCACAAGGTCTCTGCTTTTTAATATGCTAGAATTCTTTTTTAGCACATATATGGATATTTTTTTTTACAGTTCCCTGATTAATAAGCATTTACCTGGTAAATTATAGTATATTACTGGGTAATTAACACTAGTAAGTAAATACAATTGAAATGCTATGGCAAACCTCCACTATTACCCATTAGCTCAACTAAGTGCTAGTATTAGATTGGTAATGACTCAGATATAATTGCATACTTTCTAAGAAAGTAGGAAACCAATTTTTAGAAATACTCCCTTGGTTTACATGGTTGACCAGACTCTTACCACGTCCTTTGTAATAGAATGTTCCATTGTCCATGCAGTTAACAGGAACCTATCCCATTTATGTTCCATAACATAACTAAGTAAAACATGATCATTTACTCATAAAGTACGCTGAAATGGCACTGTAAAACGAAGCCTTGTTTGTTTCTGTGGTATGGTTTCCACGGAATGGTATTTCCGCCGCGTTACCACGCTGCTGCCACGGCTGTAAACACTAGGTAGCAGCAGAGTGCCTGAATCCTGTTGACAGAATGTTACTATATACCCCCTTTGACCACAATGTGGTCAGTAATGGCAGAGTGGTGCTGACTGTATTTCTGCTGGTTGACTACACAGGTCAAATTGGTTCCAAACCTTTTCTGCAGGGCTTTTGTAGATAAAACTATTTTCTAGCCCACCCACACATACACCTACATGGGTTTACATATTGTAAACATACTTTCAGACTTGTCCTTTGCTTTCAATTACACTTCTACTATAGTTGTGCAATATTTTCAGTGACTGAATTTAGAATTTGCTCTATTTCTTATTGACATGCCAATTAAACAAATGAGACAAAAAGCTTATACATGTTCATCATAGAGGCGGCTGTGGTTCAGGAGGTAGAGCAGGTCATCCACTAATCGGGAAAATCGGTAGTTCAATTGCTGGCTCCACAAGTCCACATGTCGATGTGTCCTTGGGCAAGATACTTAACCTCAAAGTGCTTCTGATGGCTGTGCCAATGGTGTATGAATGTGTGTGTGTGTGAATGTTAGATTCCTCCTGAGGAGCAGGTTGGCACCCTGCATAGAACCCCCTGCCATCAGTGTATGAATGTGTGAGAGAATGTGACGTAGTGTAAAAGCACTTTGAGGTTAAAAGACTAGAAAAGTGCTATATAAGTACAGTCCATTTATTGAGGAAAATGATCCAATGTTATGATGATTATGTATGTTAAAAGTATGTGAACCTGAAATTAAGAATTGGGTGAAATATGGTGGTGGCAGTATAATGGTTGCATTGCTGCCTCTGGACCAGGATGGATGTGTATCTATCTGTGAACTGAAGCTCAACAGAAAGTGGATCAATGCAGTAAAACCACAACCCTAAACACACAAATCATCCTGACCTTTTGCCTCACAAACATATAGGTCATATTTATGCAGAAATAGACAACATTCTCAAGGTTTCACAAACTTTAAGCAGCACTGCAAATATTACAGCAATCCTTTTGAATTTGAGGTCCAGTATTTTTCTGTTCAAGCATCTGAAAAACAGGGTCTATTATAACCATTATCATTATTATTATTATTAGTGGAAATCACTTACCATTTGTCTGTTATTGCCAAATTCCCCAAATCTTGGAGCCATGGTCTGCTGCACTTAAGGCGCCATAACTCTTCAATACAGAATTGGATTGCAACCAAAATTATGTAATGTTTAACTCAATGTGACATTGCAGAAGTGTGTGACAATCCATACAACACTACCAAAAGGAGGCGCTAAAGTAACATTATAAAACTTTGTAAACAAATTCTCTGTAATAATGTGAACAACATATAGCACCAATGGCCCCACCTTATGACCATAGAGGAAACACCATCAAACTATAGTTAATAAACTGCCGGCCATTTAAAGCAATAATTCTACAGCTGGACCACAGTTCTCACTCATGTTATCTTTGCTCTTTATTATTTACTTATTATTTATTAATCTTCTGTATGTTTTTCGACTGCAAACTACTTTGACATACTTTCAGCTACAGAAACTGAAATAATTAGTTTTTCAAAATAAAAGCCCCAGATAATAATTGTAACTTAATAGGCAACTTAGGAAGTTGCCTATTTGCCTGTTTTTCAAAATAAAAACTCAATATAGTAAGTTTTACATAACAGGAAAGTCAGAATGAACCAGACTTTTCAAAATAAAAGCCCCAACTGTCACTCTACGTCAACAGAAATATACTTGGTCCTGGAAATTTAGTGTCTTAGCCACATTTAAGTTGATTTCCATTCAGGTAATTTACTGATTCTTTTTCTTTTTGCCATATTTATGTTTGTAAGCAAAGAGTGCATCCTTTACAGGTGTGGATGCAGTCGCAACACTACAATAAGAAACTATGGACACTAAAACTACTGCATTTTCCTACAATCCTAGGAAATAAGCAATTGTAAAGTCATTACAAAGCTAAAACGGCAATAAATAATAGTGATGAGTACACAGTCACCGATGGGTAATTTTTTTCTTAGTATTTCAACTATAGTTTCTCTGTATTTACTAACTTATCACAAATGGTAATTACCTTGTAATATACTATAATTTATCATATATTTACAGGATAAATACATAGGAATTAGTGGGTTGTAAAAGAAAGGTTGCACCTGTATTTATGTCTAAGTGATGGATACTAGACGCTAGCTCAGTGCACCATAGGAAGTCTCCCAGCAGTCTAGGCCAGCAGTTATAACTCGCGGCTGGTCCAAAACAAGCCTGAGCAAGCACTAACTAAAATTCTTATCAAAAAAGAGAGGGTGTCACTGTCCACCACCCTGGCCAAAACAGGCAGGTGATTCAGGAGAGGAGCCTGATAACTGAAGGTTCTGCCTCCCACTCTACTTTTGGAGATTTTGGAAACCACAAGTAAGCCTGCATTCTAGGAGTGCACTGTTCTAGTGGGGTAATAGGGTGGTATAGAGCACTTTAAGATATGATGGTGCCTGACCATTAAAGGCTTTGTCGGTGAGGAGAAGGATTTTAAATTCTATTCTGGATTTTACAGGGAACCAGTGCAGAGACGCTCATACGGGAGACATATGATCTCTTTTCCTAGTTCTTGTCAGTACACATGTGCAGCTGCATTCTGGACCAACTGGACACTTTTTAGAGACTTACTAAAGCAGCAAAAAATAACAACTTTATAACACACTGTTAAATGGCTCCTCTTGTATTTTAATTTAAAACAAACAAGCTGTTAATTTAATCTTATTCGACTGACTTTATATGCACTATTAATGTCAAGCCATTTCATTTCAAACATGTTTTAAAAAACATTTAAGCAAAGTTACAGTAGATTGCTTATTATATTTGTTGTAAATACTATGAATAACTAACAAAATAAATCCGTTCAATTTCTCAAACCAATTTTATATATTTGAACTTTTAGTACTTTTTAGGGTTAGGGTTACATATTGTACAGATGTGCAAGTCTTTATATATAGGATTACAATTGTTTAAATACTGTATGTGTGAAAATTTAAAACATTCTGCAATAGATTCTATTTATAATTATGTATTTATACGTCCATGCATGAATTTTGTAAACTGCATTTACTGTTCCGTGTCATTGTGAACTGGAGCCGATCCAAGCATCTATTGTGTGAGAGGCTGGGAACACCCTGACCTAACCTGCATCTCTTTGGACTGTGGGAGTAAAAAGCACACATATACAAACAACAAACTCAGAGAAACAGCCAAGTTAGCAGGGTAGCACTTATTAAATGTTGACTGTGACTGTTATCTAGAATAAACACATAAAACACGTCCAAACATAAAATAAAAACTACATTATAGTGTATTTAGTCATTGTTTTCATGCCCGCATCCATGATTTTCTCACTGTGCTTTCATAGATTGTTTGTTAAGAGACGAAATGTGTTGTATACACAGTCCTGTGTGCGTGCAGCGAGACAGGCGTGCAAACAGCCAATATATATACCAACCAAAAGACACTATGGCGTGTGAAAAGGCGAAAAACGTCTTTATAGTCAGCTTTTCACAACAAATGTTCTCAGCCACGGAAGATGTTATGTCATCATTATACAAACAACTGACAGATAATAATGGAGTCTTTGGAGTTGCTAATCTGTTGTTTGTGGTTTGGAGACAGCCAATGACATGATGATATTTGCTGAATGCTTATTTTGAGAGGAAACGGAGAAAAAGCTGAAAAGCTGAAAGCTATTTGCTCCCTACATGGCAAGTACCACAAGTTTGAGGCTGGAGCCAGTGTGGAAGTACCCATAACTCATCAATTCCTCTCTAGAAATACTAAGGCAATCTTTTTTTTTCATCATGGTTTCATTCATTCAAAAATACTTTACCTCTAAACAGAATCCAGGCAATGGTGACATTCGCCAATGTGAATGAGAAAACGATTCAACTGTACATGAATGTAATTTCTACGAGATAGGGTTGGAAGCAGCAGCCTGTGATGAATGGTTCAGGCTGTTGGATTTGAGGTAGCCAGTGGTGGCGTTGCACCCTGCTGCCACACATTCAACACGCAGAACAAACGCTTGCTGTCTGAAACTACCTTCAGAGCACTAAGTTAAACTTCAAGCAGTAAACTAATTACTGTTACGATTAGATTAAAACAAATTTTAGGGTAATCATTTTAATGTTTGCCTCAGTCTTCGCTTCAAAATAGTGGTTTAGATAAGATGAAGTGCTGAGACTGTGGACTTTAAAAGTTGTCTCAGGGCTTGTGGTGCAGTAGGAGAGAGATGCCTTTGAACAAGAGAGAAAGAAAGAGAAGGGGGAGGTACAGAAAGAAGGAATGGCAGGATGTGTGTGTGTGTGTGTGTGTGTGTGTGTGTGTGTGTGTGTGTGTGCGTGCCTGAGTGTGTGTGTGTTTCAACAGCCAAAAACACTTAGCTATAAAAGGGATAATTTCTTTGTTTCTGCTTCATGCTGACTGCACTGCCTGGAAACCCCACAGAATTTCACAAGGCATTTAAGACCCAGGAACATGATAGCTAGGAACCCAAATAAATTGCCTCAGCTCCAAACAATCGCTTTCTCAAGATTTTTCAGACTCTTTCTAATGACTTCACCTCTCAACCTTTTCAAAGCACACATATTTTCTTCTGTGAATATCATGTTAATTATTGTCTTGCACAAATCGTCCCATTACGACTACTGCTGGTAGCCCTGCTACCGTGGAGATGGCAGGATTAATCATTAGCTTTATGCATTTTATACATTTTTATGTTTGTAAGTTGTGGCCAAACATTGCCTGTATCTGCAAGGGGCAAGTACCTATTTATTCAGAAGTTAAAATCAAGAGTGACTGCGAATTCACTCAACAATACAATTGCAGGTTGGATCTGTGTTACTTTAACCTTAAAGTCCATGTTAAGTAAGAATAAATATGTGTTCTGAGTTTGACATACCACAGAAAAGTATGTTGTTAACCACCCTGCCAATGATTAAAAAAATTGCCAAATATATGAAATTAGGCTTCAAAGTTTTGTAAAAATCAGCCTCTTTCTCTTCTCCCAAACGCTGTGGGCATGCCCGCCAAGTCCGCTGAAACCCCGCCCCCTAACAAATGTCACCTGTCAATCAAAGTCACCACCTTTACCAGAAACATGGACGCTACGTCTGAGAGCTTTCTGCGCTAACTCAGCTGCTAGCTCGGCGGCTAACTCGGCTGCTAGCTCGGCGGCTAATTCAGCTAACTGGCTAACTGTAGACTGTAGTAGTAGCACTGTGTGCTGAATGTATTTATACCTCTACAGCAGCAGAGGTGGGTGATTCAGACCCGCCCACTAAATCCTGAACACAGAAATCTTGAAACACAGTTTGTGAAGCCTAGCTCCACAATTCAAATTTAAATGTTTTTTACACCTTTTTTAGAAATACATTTATGACCTATTTAATGTGTTTAGAAGAAAATGTCTGATTTCACTTTACACAGTCTTTAAAATGTGGTTTAGGATTTTTTTCAACCACTTCTGTGATGTTATCTTTAAGAACTACATTAGGTTAGGTAGGTTTTCATCAACATTCAGCCTGAGTTTGTGTTTCAGGGTACAAATATTCTCTTTTACTCAAGACATAACCTCCATAAGTGCTCTCATGTGAAGCTTTCAGTTGGTAGTTCGCCTCTTGTGAACATTTCCTCTGCAGACAGAACTCTCTCTAAAATATATGCAACTCACAGTGTAATTGCTATTTACAGTGAAAACACAGTGGCTTGTGTCAGCTGATTGGGTCCGTTTCTGAGGCCAGAGACACACAGTAGAGCCGCCCATAAGTCTGACAACAGAGCTCAGGGCTGGTGGTCAGGAGAATGTAGTAGAGCGAGAGGTTTACACATAGTCTCAACATTCAGATAGAATATTTTCCACCTGACGGGGCCCTGAACATTTAGGGCCAACAGCCAATGACAGCACAGTAAGTCAAGGCAGACATTAGTCACCAGGTGATTTAGCTCTCAGCATTAAAAACTGGAATCATTGTTTCCCATCCAGAATGCAGCTTAGTCACTTTAACATCTATTCTATTTTTGTTTCATTTTCCTATGAATATCTCATCAACATGTTATTCTTGACCACATTTTTACATTCCATGCAAAGTTAAAACATTGGCTTTAAGAGCAGTTATGATTTAAACAGAGATTGACTGTAGCAGACCTTTGCATGAAGGTGTTTTTGTGTCTTTGTAGGTGAACTTCATATAAGTTTTTTTTTATTTGTTTTTTTACATACACACTCATTTGTAGGATTTCAGCTTGGGCAGGAACTGATTTCAGGAGATGGACACTGTACTCCAATTGTTTCAGGCTCTATAGCACAGGAAAATAAGTGATTAGCTGAGAGGTTCAATGTAAATATATTCAGTCACTATGTACAATTGTGATGTACCTTGGACATTGCTACATCGTCACAAGATTGGATTTGGGCTTTCTGGGAGTCCTGGTCTTCAGTATGTCTCTATAATGTTGCCTTAAGCAAGTCAGTCCTTAAAAAATATGCTCAATTTCCACAACATGGTCAGTAGTTTATTGTACAATTTACATACAGTAATGAAAAGCAGGCTGCACACACAGCACCCCCAGGCTCTACTCCTTATCTAGGGGTAAATTAATCATGCCTCTCCATCCTCCACACTCATTCACCCAGTATGTGACATGCCACACCAGAGACTATAAAACACTAGACTTATTTTATGCCAACACCAAGGAGGCATATAACTCATCACTTCTCCCTCCCCTAGAAAGATCTGACCACAACCTGGTTCACCTCTTGCCTGTGTACAAATCTTTCATACACAGGCAACCAGGCGTCACCCACACTGTGAAGAGATAGTCTGACCAGGCTGATGGAGCTCTGAAGGACGGTTTCGATACAACTGCATGGGAAGAACTCTGTGATTCTCACGGGGAGGATATCGACAGCCTCACAAACTGCATCATAGACTATATTAACTTTTGTGTGGTAAACACTGTACCCACCAGGACTGTACGATGTTTTTCCAACAACAAACCATGGATTAATCCTGTCAAAAAAGAGTCTTTAGATTAGAAAATAAAGAGGAGCTGAAGGCTCTGTGAGCTGGGGAGAAGGATCAGGGAGGGGAAAAGTCACTACATGAAGATGGAGGATCAGCTGTAGCAGAACAACGTCAGCAGAATTTGGAGAGGTCTTCAAACCATCTCTGGCCACAGCGAACTCAACTCCTAGGTTTGGGGAGGATCAGCAGTGGGTGAATGATCTGAACTCATTCGTCAATAAATGCGATCAGACATCTGCCCCTGTCCCAGATTGTCTCCTCCAATCTGTCCCTCACAACACTCAAATTGAGGAATCAGCTAAAACAGATTAAGGCGAGTCTGCGGGTCTGGACAGCATAAGCTCCAGGGTCCTGAAGTCCAGCATAGACCAGCTGTGCAGGGCAGTTGAGCTCATCTTCAACCTGAGCCTGAAGCTGGGGAGAGTATCACAACTGTGGAAAACATCGTCCATGGTACCTGTGTCCATGACTCTACACCCCAAAGAGCTCAGCAGCTACAGGCTAGTGGCACTAACATCCCACCTGATGAAGACCTTGGAGGGGCTGGTCTTGGTTCATCTCTGCCTCCTGGTGAGCCCATTAATGGACCTGCTACAGTTCGCCTATCAACCTGGCATCACTGTGAGAATTATGTTTTTTTGCTCCAGTCCTCTCAATACAATACAGGCGTGTGCTCCTGAGGGACAAGCTTGAGCACACAGAAGTGGACCATCATCTCACATCCTAGTAATGGACTACCTCCCAAACCAACCACAGTATGTGAGATCATGGGTCCACAGTATAGGGGTCCCACAGGGAACAGTTCTGGCTTTGTTCCTCTTCAGCCTTTACATCACAGACTTCTCATACAATACATCCACGTGTCACCTGCTGAAGTTCTCTGAATACTCTGCAATCGACTGCCTCATCACAGATGGGGACGGCAGGGAGTACAGAGAACTGACTCAGGACTTTGTAGACTGGTTCCTGAGAAGCCATTTCCCCCTATCAATGCAAAGAAGACCAAAGAGAGCTGGTGGGTTTCTCTCCTCTGACACCATTGACACTCAGGGAATGGACATTGAGATGATGACATCGTACAAGTACCTGGGTGTTCACCTGAACATTAACTGGACCGGGCAGACAACACCACTGTACTTTATAAGAAGGGTCAGAGCAGACTCTACCTGCTGAGAATACTGAGGGGCTTTTGGAGTGCAAGGGAAACTCCTGAGGAAACTCTATTCATCAAATTAATCATTTCTGGAGTGGTCATCTATGTCCTGGGATGCCCCCTTGACCTGGTGGAGAGTGATGGCCACTCCCACCCCATAAGGGACACTCTGACTGCACTGGAGAGCTCCTTCAGCAAAAGACTGCTTCACCCAAAGTGTGTGAAAGAACTATATCTTCCCTGCAGCACTGCTCCCAGTAAACCTCACACACCCCTGACCTAGACTATTGACAACCCGATCTTTTTAATGTACCCTACGGTGCAATATCAGTATTTCTGGTATAATATATCTTCACTTCAAAATCTGTGCAATATTTTTTTTCACTTCAAAATCTGTGCAATATCTTTATAAAACCCAATATCAAATTTGACATCTTTATTTTTTTATTGAAGCTCTTTCTAATTGCTATTGACTGTGCTGCTGTAAAGTCCCATCCTTTCATTTAGAATCAATTGTAGTTGAAAAGAAACAAGACCAGACTTTACATAAGGTCTTAATTCCCTTTTTCATATGAGGGCACTCCAGCTACATTATTGTCTTGGCTACCTCTCTCTTGCTGACAGTCCAATGATCCTCTATGTTCAATGCCAGAAGAGCTCTCTGGCATTGATCGTTCTCACTGAATATCTGCTCATGCTCAAATACCACATCATTTTACATACTAGTTTGGGGTTCATACCTCCATGTCACCCAAATTTGATGATAATATTAATAACAATGTATCAGATGACAGTATTTTGTGTTGCCAGTTTCTTGTAGTGATGAAAACCTACAGAGAATTGTCAGTGACTCTGCAGCTCCCCTCAGATTTATGGAGCTTTATAGTGATATTCAGCTCATTGTTTAGCTTTCCAGCTGCAACTTTACTGGTTTGGTTCACTCTCAGCACTCCATTGTGTCATTTTTAGCCACAGCAGGCAGCTGTTCTCAGAGACAAAGCTCTAAAAAGCTACTGTACAGTACTTGCTCTGCATCAAATGGCATACAGACATAGATATCTGTGGACTAGCTGGTGAACATAGTGGAGCATTTATCAGTTAAAGAGCCAGATATTTCCTACAGGAGTTGGTAAAGAACAAAATCAGAGATAAAAGATAGTGAACTTTGGGCAGAAACACGACTTCAAATGAATGATAGTGTTGCTCTATTAATGTATAAATAAGTAAATGCTTGCTAAGTAGTTCAACTTAAAACTGCTGTGTTCATAACTTGTTGGGCAAAAATCAGTTAATACTGGTAAAAAAAAATATGACAAACCTAGATTAAATATGATAAATTAAAATAAATAATCACATGCAGTAGATCAGTTACTTTTTACTTTCAAGCCCTGCATAACAAATTCCTATTATGATAATTCTGGTATTTTTTAAATTTGTTTCTACTGAAACATACAGTAGCTGTGTCTTAGTCACAGGTCATTCCAGCAGGACATTGACCCCAAACATACATCAAAATGTTCTGAAGTGGCCTGCTATTAGTCATGTTCTGGAGAAATGTAGAAACAAAATTAGAAACCTCATTCAGAGTTACAGTAAGAGCTGTGCTACAAAACATTAGGTTAAGGGAACCAATATTTCGGCCATTTATTTTACTGTATTAAATAATGTGTTAAGTTGTAAATTCAAAGCAAGTGTCTGTGAATGTGTGAGTGAATGTATGAATGAAGTTTCCTCCTGATGAGCAGGTTGGCACCCTGCATCAGTGTATGAATGGGTAAATGTGACATGTAAAAGCACGTTTAATGGTTAAAAGATCTATGTATCTATACTATATCATAATAATAATGTTACTTTTCTGTAACACTGCCTAGGATTTGAACTGTTTGAATACATTAAACAACAACTGAAGTAGTATTAACCATTAGTATACTTTATATACAGTGCACTCAAATACAACCACTGTAATAATGTTTTAAAAATGTCTAAGAAAGTGCAACAAAAGTCAGTCCAAGAAATATACTTCATAAACCTATATGAGAATATCATAAAAATACACCTGCAAAATTGTTCTCTGAGACTGGGTTGCTTCACAGTAATGTATCAGTATAATGCAGTAGTATAATATATGGAATTGTTTAAAAGGGACCCATTTATTGTCTAGAACAACAAATTCTTTTCTTGGACAATGAAACTCCTTTAAACTATTTTTTCTACATTAAAATGGTCTAAGATGCTGCATGTGTACTCTTGATACTATAAGTTTATTCTTATACTGTAATTGTGTAGTTTCACACAAGTATAATTCTGACTATAGAGAAGACTACAGTCAAACATATAAAGATTTTGAAATCATGGAACCATGAGGAGCTCAGGAATTTATATAGGCTATATATATAATTACAGCCTGTTGAACAGTGTGAACTCATTGGCTTAAAGGGCTGCTTCATAATGACAAAAAATAATAATGAACTGATATTTCAACATTATAAGAAAACAACAAAGCAAATGGAATATGTACTTCTGAGCTGGAATGGTGTTTGTTTTTGAGCCACCATAAGAGAATCTAGTGTTTGACAAAGTCTCTTGCTTCAAACAGAGAGGCCGACAGGCCAAAAGGAAGGAAGGACAAGGAGGAAGGTTATTTTTGGTTATGTGAAAGGGGAAATGTATTGTATGTTACACACATATGGTTGGTTCACACTGGTCTGTATAAATGGATGACAAGGTCAACTGGGTTCACTTTCTTTTCACAGTGAAAAAAATTCAAGCAAATCAAACTGCATCACTAAAAGCCAGATGAGAATGTCCACTCTGCTCATTGATTACATGTGTGAAGTAAGAGGGTAACCATAAAACAAGAAGAGGGTCCTGAAGAACCACCCAAATATCAAAAATGCTCAAACTATATCTTGTAGTTGGGCCAGATCAAGGTGACATCACGTTTCCACCACAAACAAACCACCAGAATTAGTTTTCTACTGAACTGAAATTAACTAAAGCTCTACTCAAGATTTGAAGACACAAACAGACCTTGATGTGGAAGGGGAGGGTTGCAAATGTAGAAACTTTATGTCACCAATGGACAACATACAGAGCATTCCACTGAATATTCCTCAGTAAAAAGTATACAAATATGCACGCAGAGATGCTTATGTAGTTTAGCTGTCCTGCCAAGAAACAGTCATTTCAAACACGTATATCCAGGATGTCATTCTTTCTGTGAGTGTTACTGTAATGGAAAAGATAACTTTTAAAAAGTTGCTTCATATAGCCTTGACTCTGACTGACCTTCTCAGGTCTTCACCAAAGAGCCAGTAGACGATTACTGATTGTATGCTAAGTAACCCAATTTATTGCACATTTTTTTATGTGCAAAAAATTGACAAAGAAAAAAGAAAAGGTAAACAGTTATGGGACAGTTGTTTTGTATAAGTTACTTTTGTGACCCCTAGACCAAGGGTTGAACCTCCTGTAACTAAACTCCAATGCTCATTTCCAACTGCATGTTTCCATATCCTCCTTCCTTTACAAATGGTCTTGTGTTTGGACTTAAATGTCATAATCATTTGGTTTAGCCACTTAATGCACTTTAAGCCATTTTCCGACACACGTATACATGCATAGCCTGAAGGTGCAGGTGATGAGGATAGACTGAACTCTGCCCTCACATGACTGATTCAGTCATGTGAGGGCAGATGGAAAGGCATGTCATGGCCTGCAGAAAATAATGGAATGGAAAGTATTTAGGGATCTGTAATTATTGTAGGAGAAGACTGTAATTTCTGCAAGTCTTCTTTTGTAATTGTCTTGCCTCTAATATCATAGATACAAAGCAAAAAAGATTGTTGTGTGGTACAAAATGAAGTTTATTGTTGGCAAAATATTTTTGACTGGTTACGCTTGTTGTTCTATATGTCAATTTACACACTAGGGTTGGGTACTTAACTTGTTATTTCACATTGGATTAATCAGTGCCAAATTATAGTGCCAATGAGAGTGAACATCCAGCCATAACAAACAGCACCAGGGTTTGAAGCTAATTTTGATATAGTGGTCAAACCATGTAATTACAACATGATGCTTGGATGCCCAAAAAGATTTTCTCCCCATAGACTTACATTGTGAATGAGATGTCTGTAAATCATCCGCTACATTTTTTGAGTGTCATAATCCGCATGAAATAACTATCACAAATGTTTTGATGGTTTGGATGATTGATTTGTGTTATTCTGGAGGGCTTAGAATTCTCTACTGAGCATGCTCCGTGGGCACATTGGGCCCATAATGTGTGGGCAGAATGTTTCTATTCAGATGTTTTTTTATATTTTTTATTTTATAGCACATAATCCTATGGTCTATCTCTAATAAGAAACCCAGTTGGTGTGTCGAATGATTGAGACCGATATGCTGCCAATAAGTGTGGTAGAGTGCAAAGGATTTGAAAACTTAGTTCAGTGCCATACTAGTGTGGAGAGAGCCAGTGTGACTAAATGCATTGAAAACACTGTTTTATGTGTTCTGACCACGGACAGCTCTCACAAATAAAACCTACATTGCAACTCTTCTTAAAAATTAACTGGTTAGTTATAGGTGAATGGGTGTCAGTCCGAAAGCATAATAAACCAAAACTGACAGCCCTGGTTGAAATGCTCACAACATGAAGCAAAAAGTGGTGGATAGAGTGGCAATTATTGTTTACTTCCAGTGGGTCTTTACTATAATAATAGGCTACTGCTATTCTCAAACATACTAACATAATAGCTGACTATCATAAAGGTTTGTAGAGCTTTTGTTAACTTTAATGTCATGATAAACTCAGACAGTATACATGTGTTGCTGAGTATCTACTGTATATTGTTAGGTTACATTAACATTTCACCCATTCAGTCACATTCTGAAGCTCATGCTTTTGTGTGTGTAAATAAATGCTTACAGTAAAGTTTAGGTTAGGAAGCACTTTGATAAGTTCAAATGCTTAAATACATCTTGCCTTAGCAGCAGGAGGTCATGTTAGTGAATCCACTGGGAAGACAGCACAGTTAATACAGCTCTTAACATCTGACTGCCACAACCAACTCCTGTCACTGACATATTAATCTTGTACAACAGGACATGTAGGCTGAAACTGTGATGGCCTGCAAGTAATTACAACTGCTTGGTGCTGGTAAAGCTCAAACTAAAGTACATGCTGGAGATGAGGTAAATGTTATATTTTGATGGTGTTTACAGTTGGAATGAATGTCATTTTCCATGGACTTTGGATCTGATTGGCTGCCTACCTGTGGCTTATGGACCACCCATGTTTTAATAGTATATCTGAGTGGACTGAACTTACAACCTGGAAAGACAGATTGATGTATCTGGGTTGGACAATACAAGTTATTCCATGGAAAGTGTGGGTTTTCATATCATATCTGGTCATTATGTAAAAGCTTCCCTCCGTCAAGAGGCTAGAGTCTGTCAAAACTAAAACCTCACGCCACAAAAATACTGGGGGGACCACACTATCTGTCCACAGGAAGTTGGCCATTTTGATTCAAAGTTGCAATTTTGGCCCTATTGTTTGTCGTTTTCAGTCCTAGTAACTGTATCATCTACAGACCTTGGAGATGAAAACTTCAAGTCAAAATCTAGTGGGCATGGCACTGCGGCACATTCTGATGTTTCGCCACGAAATTCCAAAGCCTCATAACGTGACTCCACATTGTCTGATCTTTTCAAAATTGTATATGCTTGTTAAAGGCTGATTTATGCTTCTACTTTGGGTCTACGTTGGGTCGACGTTGGGTCAACGTTGGGTCAACGTCAGGCCGATGGCATACCTACGCAGAGCTCTCTGCGTCGCCGTGAACCCCTACGCCTTCCCCTGACGTGCACCTCCCCTGAAATGTAACTACACGTTGAGGCAATGCAGGCCACAAGGGCTGTGATTGGTTTTCTTGGAAGCAATGTATTTCCGGTATCGTGAAATTAATTCTGGTCACCTGCCTCTGCCCCACCATGGATCAGCAAGGTAAACACAAACACAATGGACCAAGTTGAAGAGCATTGATTCGAAAAAGTTAGGAAGTATGAGAACTTGTACAATTCGTCATTTTTGCCATTGTTGTTGTTTACTGTGACCGGAAAAGCCGGAAGCTAAACAAAGAATCAACTACAGACACCGATAACCATTCAGGAAAGGAGTACATCCCCCTACGCTCTGGCAGTGAATTGCCCCACGACAAAACACGGCGCGATGGAGAGACGCAGAACTTCGAACGGAGCATGATGGTGTCGGGGCACCGGCTTAGTTACGGCGTGGAGGTTACATAGAAGTATAAATCAGCCTTAAGAGTTCTGGTCTGAAGACATGTACAGGCCGATATACAGTGACAGTGACATATAAAGTGCCACCTACTGGCAACAGGAAGTAATAAGCAAAACATCAAACCATACTTATATGGTATTATATTATATTTCTGCCAAATCTGTTTAGCTAAACGCCATTAAATCCTAAACACTACACTTTTAAGGTTTTTCCAAATTAATTTGCAAACATTTTGACTGTTAACTTTAACTATCAAACAATGACAGGGACGACAACCCTTCCACTCTGAACACAAGGACTTCAAAAGTGAAAAATCCATGTGGATTGACCATGTGCACTCCAGAACAACACACAGGACTGTTTATTTTTTGGTGAACCTATTGTCATCAGTCAACAGGATGACACCATTTGTTTGTACTTTCCAAAATTGTTTCAAATCACTGTTAAAAAAATAATACTGTTAATAATGCCACAAAACTGTGGGTGAGGTCAATTTGGCCATCATTCATTTTATTATATCTCCCAGACAAAATCCCCATCTCCATATACATCAGTGTTGTTTTGTATGAATCATTACTAACACTGTCGGTACCAGCATAACTTGAATAACAAGAATAGTGAGAAACCCTGAATGTGTGACACTCCACAGGGTAGTATAACTCATATGAACCCAAGACAACAGGATGAAGTGAAACTATTTATGTTAAGACTGACGTTTCTGATGTCTGCTGTCAAAAAACAATGAGGATGTAATTTTAAAATAATAATTCTGTTTGTGTCTGGCAATAAATCAAGAATGTATTTGTAATGCATTCTGATGGTATGTGGGGGAAAAAACAAGCACAGGGAGAGCCCCGTTTCCATTAAGGAAGTTCCTGGTAAAATTGAGATGTGAATGAAGTTCAGTATGCATATATATCATGACCAGACGCACAAAAAAGTCTCCTGGAGTCATACTCTAACTCCAAAAGAAAACTCCTCCTAGAGATGTAATCAAACCAACTTCAAGTTCACTCAGTGTCATCTTAAGACATTGGAGATGAAAAGTTATCAAAATCTTTCGCCTCCATTATACCTGCTTATGAAAGGACGCTATCCCTTCCATGGACATTATATGTCATATTAAGATAAAATACGATAATCTTATATTTGCACATCTGTGATCTTTGATCTAGACGCCATCTAGCGGACTCGTAGTTAGTGAAGCAGGTCAGATAAGGTTAATCTAAGGCAGGTAGTTATTAACTCTAAGGAAGTGCTAACTGTTTTTCAAGTAATCATTTTAACACAAACAATGTTCTTTCCCTAAGCCCAATCAAATAGTTTTTGTGCATAAACCTAAGCAGACCTACAGCATAATTAACAACATCATTTTTTAATAGTGATCTGTAGCCACATGTTAAAGTTGATTTATGATAGGTCATTTGACAGTTTTGAGTCACATGATGTTTTCACCATGATGACCAGGACTAGTTGAATTATCTAATATTTACAGAACATAATAATAAGGAAACTCAATATCCATTATTGAAAACTATAAACTCTATGCACAAGATGAAAGAAAAGTGTGGCAGTGGTGCTTGAATGGGTGGTTCTGAACTGCAGGTACATATGTATTGGTAATGGTAATGTAATTTGGACTGTTTCGGACAAATTATTTTGTTGTTTTGGTTTTTATTGTATAGCTTGATTAACAAAAACGGACAAAATGACAGTTACAATGTAACAATGTTACCTAAAGTTTACTAATTTACTAATCCACTGCTATAGTAAGTTAAAGTTATATTTGTGAGTGATTTACACAATACACAAAGATGAAAATTATCTTATCACTTATTTAAATGGTAAATGGATGGTACTTATACAGCGCTTTTCTAGTCCTTCAGCCACTCAGGTGCTTTTGCACTACAAGTCACATTCATCCATTCGGGGTTCAGTATCTTGTCCAAGGACACTTCGACATGCGGACTGGAGGAGCTGTGCCTACAATTTAGCCTCAACACTAACTGTCCAACAAGAACTGGTGGGTAAAGTGGACATAGCCTTTGGCAAACAATTAGCATTTGCATTTCTGATAATTGCAACCATGCTAAGGAAAACCAATGTATAGATCTGCTAATGTGACAAAGTCAACAGCTTTGGGACTAAAGTGACTTGAGATATGTTGCAGTTCTCGAATGAAGCCTCATTTCTGCTGAGCATTTTTTTGGGGGGAATATTTACACTGATAAAGTGACACCTCAGCTTGTTTGCCTACCAACTTCAGGGCCTCAAGTGTTTGCTAATGTCTGTGCCTGCTACCTGTCCATATCTACTGGTGTGGTGGAACTGTACAGCTGTGCTTCTCAACACACATGGCAAATCTATTCAGAGAGATTTGTTATTGAATCAGTGAAGGTATATTCCGATGTGACAAATGTCAATAATGTTATGACACCAGTGTACTTTTTCTCTACAAATAGGAATACATTTTAAATTATCATTTTGCTGGATTAAAACGAAAAAATCTAGGTATGCAATACAGTTTGTGAAAGCAGTTCACAGTGTTTGACCTGTAATTTTCTACTGCTAAACTGAAGAAAGAAACTGAAGTTGTAGTGCTTCACCCTAACACACCACCTTACAAACTCATTATCTAATAATATACACTAGATAGCTTCCTGACTTCCAAAATGTTACTGGGTTCATGGTCGGTAAAGTAAATGTCATCATATAACAGCAAATGGCACTTTATAAATATAAAATGTGTAATGTATGTAAAGTTTAAATTGTAAATGAAACAAGTGGGTGGACAAAATTCATGCCCTTAGGCCGTAGTATGATTCATAAATAATGTTATATTGAGTTACCATAGTAATGCAAATATGAGAATGTACATTATTTTTGTGCTCTTTCACAACTACACCCAACATAGCCAATGTAAGATCTTTACCTATTAAAATGGTACATGTAGTTACTATTGTGTTTTTGTGTTTGTCAGACATGCAGAAATACAACTTTTCAGTATGTGGATGTGATAAGGAGCTCAGGCTGTCGGCCAGGTAAACAGTCACCATTCATACACTGATATGAGGGCACTATGAGCCTATCAGAAAGAGTTCAATACAACATTCATACACAGACCCTGTCATGCAGGATTACAGTATTCAACCTGTGTTTGACCTATTCATACCAGATTGCTGGTGCTGATTAATTCCTGATGGAGCACAGCTGCAGATCCACACACATCACTGGTAAACTATAGAATATGTACAAAAGCTTGCATTAAAACAGGCCTGACTGCAGAAGAAAGATGCCAAAAGTACACAAGAACGCAGATTTAACCCAAATGTAAATCAGGGTCCACTTGCTAGTTTTATATACCACTCAGTTACATCTAAGTGTCTTTGTCACTGGATGGAGTAAAGATCATCATAATCAGCCAAAGACCACATCTGTTCAGAGGCTACACACCCCTTACACTGCCAAACCACTACTTCAAAGGTCAAGAATGAACTTGGGAGCTTGACATAAATCAGAAGTACCCTTTTCTAAGTAAACGTTGGGTGTATCTGAAGTAAGATAGATTTCAAGTTGGGCATTCCTTTATGTAAGATACTTTTTTAGTTTTAAATTCTGTCTGTCTAACATGGTGCATGGAGAAATTGTTTTGACAATCCGTGACAACATACCTGTACTTAAAATACTTGCCCCTGTCATCATTGGCATTATGGTGGTAAAGAGCAAAGAGCAAAACTTAGTCATCATTTAATTTGGACATGAGAAAGATGTTTGGAACAGTATTGAACAGAACATACGGCGATGGAGCTAATGTTAGCATTCCTGGCTGATGCTGTCGGGGCTAAGCAGCTGATGGAGACATTTGCCCGATGGTTTGAAAGTGGATCGGTTTATGCATGTCAAACTTGAGAATTACTCCTCAAGTGTCTTTGGAACTAAAAAGAGGACACTCACGTCATCATGGTCTCATAGTCGAGAGTGGCTTGATATTCCATCAAGTGGGATGCTGCTTTCTGTTCTACATAAGACATGTGATGTGATCCAGTTTTAACTCCCAAAGGCTTCATCAACTGGAAAGCAGTGATGGCTAACAGACATGGGACTTCCAAGGAACATTTGTTTTATTTCAGTTACTGGAAAAAAAGTCTCCATAGTTGTTCATTTTCTCAATGAAAAAACATTGGAAATAACAGAGCAGCTAGTGATGGTTTCCGCAGTTCATTACCTACATCATTCTGTCCAAATTCAAATCAAGTCAAGTCAAGGACTGAGTTCAACCACAAGGTGCTTTATGTTCACTGCCTGAGCCGTAACATGCATCTGGTTGTCCATGAAATTTAAGCAGAACAAGCCATCAGTTACTTGTCAATATCTGTGACAGTTTATACCCCTCTTCTATCAACCCAGTGTTGCCATAGATTAGGGAGGTGAAAAACTGAAACATGGACCAGGGGTGGATGCATCTAGCAACTGTTGCTATCATTCTTCATTTCAAGACATCAAATCACTGCTTGCCCATATTGATGCTAAAAGGAGCCATGGAGTGGAATTGTGGATGGAAGCTATCAGGCTGTTACAGGAGGTGTCAGAGCAAAGTTTTATGCTCATTTAGGTACAGGTAAAAAAATATCCATACTCTTCCACCTATTTTGAAAAGACACCTTCCTCTGTAGTTGAAACTGACAGAAGTATAGGTATCCAACATTTTTTATTTAACTTAGTATAATTGAAACGTTGGTATTGATTTACAACAATTATTTAAAACAATAAAACAAATGAAAATGGTAATGCCAAAAACATTGGTATCCTTAACTTAATATTTTGTAGCAAAGCCTTTGGAGGCAATAAGCAAGCACTTTCTGTAACTCTGAAAAAGGTTTCTACACTTCTCCGCTGGTAGTTTGGCCCACTGTTCTTGAAAAAACTGCTCCAGTTCTCTCAGGTTTGATGGGTACCATCTCCCAACTGCAAGTTCTAGCTTTTTCCACAGATATTCAGTGGGATTCAGATCAGGGCTCGTAGCAGGCCACTTCAGAACAGTCCAACATTTTCTTCTCACCCACTCTTGAGTGCTTTTTGATGTATGTTTGGGGTCATTATCCAGCTTGAAGACCCATGACCTACATGTAAGACACAGCTTGCTGACGCTGGCCAGTTTGTTTTGCACCAAAATGCTTTGATAGTCTTCTCATTTTATTGTGCCTTGCACAGAGTCAAGACACCCAATGCCTGAGGCAGGAAAGCAACCCCAAAACATCACTGAGCCTCCTCCATGATTCTTTTCTTTGAAGACTTCTTTTTTTTCTTCTGTAAATATAGGGTTTGTGTGATTTACCAAAAAGCTCTAATTTTGTTTCATCTGTCCAAAGCACATTCTCCCAGAAAGACTGCGGCTTGTCAAAATGCATTTTGGCAAAGTCCAATCTGGCTTTTTTGTGTCTTCCTCTTAGAAGTGGGGTCCTCCAGGGTCTCCTACCATGGAGTCCATTTTAATTCAGATAGTGATGGATGGTGCAACTTGAAACTATTGTACTTTTAACTTGAGCATCTGCTTGGATCTGTAATGATGTTTTCCTTAGTTCTTTCTGTCAATCTTGGACCAGTTTTCCTCCAATTTTCCTATAGTTCCATGGATCTTAAACGTATTAATAACATTGGCAACAGTGGTCACAAGAACATCAAGCTCTTTGAAGATGGTCTTGTAACCTTTACATTGACTATGCTTGACTATTACCTCTTCTCTAATTGTCTTCAGCCCACTCTCTACTTTATCCTTTTGTATTCCATGTTCAATGTGATGCATAAAGAGGCACAAAACAGCAGGGTGAGTAATTTTTCCTTTAAAACTGGGTACATGAGTGATACTTATTTAAAAAACAACAATTGGCTTAAAGTATCACTACAAATGAATTATTTTCTTACAACTTCTAAAGGGTACCAATAATTTCGTCAAGGCTATTTTAGATTGTTAGAATGGTTATTTGTGACATAATTTAAAACCTATTTTCTGTTTAAGTCACCTCTAAATAAACTTCAACTTATATTGTATGTATATTGAACAAATTGATGGATTCAAGGCCAACAACAAAACCAAGCTTCAGACACTATTTCAGTGCCTTGGAGCACATACTTGGGGAGATGAAGACATGCTTCAGTGAGCACAACACTGCGCTGGCCACTGCAAAATGCGTGATCGAGAGAAACGTTTTTGGACTACTCACTAATCATGACTTAACTGAAACTAATCATGGACTTAACAAATGCTACAGTTGTGGAATCTGTATTGTTGCAAAATAGTACTTCCTCAAAATCAAAGACAATAACAGTCAAGAAAAGTGGACTGTTAGAAGGCTCCTGTTGGAACAGCACAAAGCACTCAAAACCATGACAAGTGTGTTGTTGCCTCTACTGCCACGTACTAACACTCATTTTCTACATTACAGAACATTTTAGCCAATCACAATGTTGCACTGTCACAACATTCAGCCTGTGTGGCTAGGTTTTGGGAATGATCTCAGTCAAAAATTGCAAAATGAATGGAAAGAAGTTGTGCTGAGGAGAATCAGCATTCACAGTCGTTTCAGTGGTGAGTTCATTAATCCACTTTTGCATTTTGGGTATACGTCTCTCTTGTTATGTACACTGTAAGTGGAATTGTTTGCACTTCTGTAATTGTGGCTGTTTTTTCTAGATGAGCATGTGTTTTCTGTATAATGATGCATAATGGTTCTTGATGTGACTTAAAGGATGGGTATGTAGCCTGTAAACATGGTAGTCCAATGTAGAGGTTTATGTGTTGTATAGAACTGTCTCCTGTAGTACTGTCAATGCAAATTTAATATATTTCCCTCTGTGCATCTTAGTTCATAACCACTGATTTTGTGGACGTTGTAGCATGTGTGTGAGAGTGTGCACACCTTCACACATAACTGACAGTATGTATTTACATCACTCATGGTTTATTTCTTTCATGAAACATGATGTTTAATTAAACATTTAATAAAAGTTATGTGAGGTGAACAAAATCCCCCATCTAAGTTGACTGCCCGTCCGATCCTTATGTTCTGGTGCCAACCTTGCCCTCCGATCCTGCCAAACCCTGCCAAACCCTGCCCTTTATCTATTCTGATATTTATTCTATGTATACCTCACTAAACATATAATTTGCTAGTCTGACTGTGGATGATCTGCAATAGCTAAACAGTATTGGTGTCCTGAATTTAACAGAACATATATCAGATAACATAAATATGATGTGATGAACAGACCACTGACCCTGTGGTCAGTCACAGCTGCCCATTCGCAGCTTACGTTTGTTGAGGTAAGTTAACTTGAAACAATCAAACATTTCGTATACTGTCTTGCATGGCCATAAATATTATTGTTGTCCTTTTAACCCATTAAGGAATTATACCTATCAAGAAATTCCAAAATCTGTACTTTGATTCTCAGAGTACATACACTGATCAATAAAGCTCCCCACACTGCTATTGCAAACTGTGTACATATTTATGGTTTTGTGCAAGATGAGAGAAATCTTTATTTATATAGTGTCAAATCACAACTAAAGTTATCTTAACATACTTTTTACATAGAGCAGCTCTAGACTGTGCTATTATTTGTACATTTGGAAGCTGTGCTATGTATTATGTAATGTATTGTAATTTAATGTGATGTATATTAATTTACTATAAATGTATTATCAATTTATCAACTTTATAAGGTACTGTATGAAGTGATGACTCTCTTGTTAGATGTCCAGTTCTGTCTTCTCATGTTGAGCATCCACTGGTCCAGCCTGTCTTGCCACAAAACATTACATAGACAGATAGTTGATGCAAACAATACAACTTAAATGACTTCAATGTCACAATTATTTAGTTAAAAAGAAAGATGGATATGAAAGCCTAACCTTAACCCATATTGTCCTTAACCCACTGTCTATTGCATATTGTCTATACTTGTGTATGTGGTTGACCTTATGCAAGTCAATACAATATTATATGTAATGCTAGTGAACACAGCCCCAGGCTCTTACCAATCCTTTAATCAGGGCTAGATTATATAGGACACCTGTTGGTTTTGTTTTCCCTCTTTCTCCTGCCACACGCTCTGGTCAGAGGTATGTAGGCTCATATTTGATGCATGAAAGAAGCTATATTGTTTTTAGATGGCTAACTTCGACTATTGTTTTAGCTTCTCTACTCATTCCATCTGTTATTCTTCCTGCTCATAGACTTTTCCCTACAATGGTGGTAAGATCTCATAGTTATTGGTACTGGTCCTCCTCCTTTCTCGACTGTACTCATTTCCTTTGGGTGTAGTTCCCCAGGTGGTGTAGTTGGCCCCCCTACCATACATAGTCCTCACAACTCATCACATGTAGGTACAGGTTTATAATTTGTCATGTGACATCAGTCGCCATTTTGAATTCAATCAGCCATTTTGAATTCAATCAGCCATTTTGTTTGCCTGCACACACACACACACACACACACACACACACACACACACACACCTGTATATAGCAACATTAGTTATATTATGTAATGTGTGTTTTAATCTTTTTGAATAAATGCTGTTGGATATTAATTCTGTCGACAGTGAATTTTGCCAACCTCTGTTCCTTCAAGCTTTACTAGCTATTGATATGATCATTTTGGTTATAGTTATTAAGTTGTACAATAGTTATTAAGTTCATTATTAATCTCCAGGGTGGTGCCCCATTATTAATTGTTATTAATAATGTATATTGATTATAACAGTTAATAATCTTAACCATTGGTTATTGCTGGTAGCCATACCTGTAACCAAGTCAAACATAATAATCTCTAAAAAACAACAACAAAACAATAGCTTCCTCGTACTTTAATGCTCAGGTCCTAAATAATTCTGCTACCTCAACAGATACAAATACTGGCCTCTCTGCACAACCCTGATTTCTAGGCCGATAGGTTAAAGACAGAAGAAGCAGGAAGGTCAGTTCTTCATAAAACTAAGATGCAGCAGTTTCATGAAAAAATAAGTCTTGACAGCAGATTGGTAAAGCATGTTGTTTTTTCCTCAGATTGATTACTGCCTTTTCGCTCAGCTTAATGTGTGACATCAAAGGCCTGTGGCCTTCCCTTGCTGCCAGCTGGTTCTGGTTTGAACATGACGTCACAATTTAAAGACCTTTTTTGTAGAGTGTGCTGTCTAAAAAAGGTCCTCAAAGCTGGTTTGAGGGCCATTTTTGGAGAGCACACTCCCAAACACGCACAGACTTCCCCTTTTCGTCAAGTAAGCCATAGTTC
The DNA here is from genome assembly GCF_027409825.1 of Scomber japonicus. NCBI lineage: Eukaryota > Metazoa > Chordata > Actinopteri > Scombriformes > Scombridae > Scomber > Scomber japonicus. Next base: position 28,743,807 of record NC_070594.1, on the reverse strand, counting down.
CTAACCCAGGCTCTGTGGTGTTTGGCTAGAAGTTAGTCACTGATGTCCATGAGCTGTCACTCTCAATGTCGATTTACACACTAAACATAAGCCCAGCCATGCACGTTGAACATGCATGCACATAGTCTAGCCCTTTTAAAATAACACTGTTAGGCCTTGGGCTTTGAGTCTATTATATAGTTCTGAGAAAAAAGTGAATCCTTTGTCTTTGAAATGGTAGTAAGACAAAATAATCTGGTAAATTAACCTTTTTTAGTGGTTAACTTTTAGCTAATTTAGCATGAATAAACAATAAATAACCATAATGTTGTTAGCAGATATATACTATATATCTGTTAATGTCTGTCAAAAGCTGCAATTATTCCTGTGGAGGCTGTCAATCATAGTAAAACACCGTTGTAATGATATAAAACACATCTTTATAGCTGAATAGTTGAAAGATACTGTACATGAATAAAAACTTAAAGATGTCCATATGTCTGCACAATACATTATATTGTGTTATAAACCATTTAAGAAATGTTTACCAAAGTGAAATGGGATAAACTTCCTTCTACCGTTCAAGAACCTGTTCCAGGTCAAGTCGTCCACTAGTTGGAATATCAGCAGTTTGATTCTAGACTCCTTCTTTACAAATTTCGAAGTGTCCTTGGGCAAGATACTGAACGCCTAATTGCTTCCTATAGATGTACCAGCAGTGTGTGAGTATGTGTGAATGTGCATTAGATTCCTGATGAGCAGGCACCTGGCATGGCAGTCTCTGCCACCAGCGTACGAATGTGTGTGTTGACTTGTAAAGCACTTGAAGTGATTGGAAGACTCAGGCGCTATATAAATGCATTCCATTTACCATCTACTATCTTGTACTGGTCTGTACACCTTCAGATAACTGTTTAATGAATAAGCAATTAATGAAAATTCAACGCCCTCCCTCGCTCCTCCTCTCTCTATCTCTGAACCACATGTGGTCTTCAGGCTGTAGCTTGGCTCTCAGTGCACATGTGGTTTGATTTAGCAATGGGGAAAGATTAAATAGGAAACTTGGAGAAGCGAAAAAGAACTGTGTCCTTTCATATTAAGAAATTGAACTGCATCTCTCAGAAGCTTTTATCAAAGCTACATTACACCTTAGGACTGAATACCCGGAGCTCTATTACTCTCCTTTATCTGGATCATGACTTAATGGTGTTTAGAGGCCCTTACTAAGTTGTTATCCTCCATAAATGTTACAATTGAGTCAGAAAAACTGTCATCATAAAGCGAAAGCATTATGTATGAATGGTAGGATAGATATATTTGCCATTAGATTAGGATCAAACATAGCAGTCACATCTCATCGGCTTATGTATTTTCTATCTTAAAATTAAAGAAAAATAGTTGGACCAGGCAATAACAGTTGTTGTCAACCTGATTTAGAGGAACAAGAGAAGCTAACATGATGAAGGCAGAAGTCACAAACCATAAGCAGTTAATGTAAGCAATGTCAACACTGATATCTGTAAAATCCTTATGTGTCCAACTTTAGACTTGTTTTACATTTGATGAAAGTGCATTGCTGACACATGCTAACAGGCCTTGCAATGTTTTTTATTAGAAGTTTAAAAGCATCTAATTATTATGTAGAGACATTTAAAGTAGTGGCAGCTGGCATGCCAAGAATGCTGTCCTTGCAGCCTAAATACTGGAGGAGGTGGAAACATCAAATATGACTGGAAATGGTTTAGATCACCTGGTTGTCAGCTGACTTATGTATCCCACCAGACCCTGCTTTAGTGTGATATATTAATGCACTGCTAAACTGAGCACATGACCTGAATCGGACACTATGAATCTATACCCTACCATTCAGGGGAGACCAATGTAATACAAAAATGACCAATGCAAATATACATTTTTGTCAACAGACCAGAGGCGGATCCAGGAGTTGAACAGATCCGGGGGTAAGAGCACCCAAAGCCAGGGCCAATTTTTTGGTTGGTTAATTTGTGCAGAATTTAATTTTACTGTATTGTATGACTACTGCAAACATTAGTGGTAGTAGTACTGATTTATTTTGGTCCTGATTAACTATTTTCCCAACTAAATAGACATAGAAATAAGATAATAAATAAGGTATTAGATCAAAGTATTAGTCTCAACTGAAATGTCTTCAGAAGTTTTGCTTTTAATTATAATTGTTGTAAACTAACTCTGATTCAGTCAGTAGTTGTTTGAAGCAAACTAACTTCGACCCATGCCAAAGGGTTTGGCACAGTGATGACAATAAAAACCAATAATAATTAAGAAAGAAAAATATTTATTGGTTAAGATAGTTTTTCACAGATACAATGAATGAGTTGTTGTTTCGCTATCATGCACTTATACACTGTACAACAGTGGATCCCCATGGATTAGCATTGTCTGAAGAACTGTAACAAATGACCATTGCTCTTGTTTTGTCAATGGAAGAAGACATCTCTCACAGAAACTGTCAATGAAACCAGCGTTCAGATGTCTGATATTATGCACTGTAGTGATTTCTGTTATAAAATAAATTAGTAAAATGTATATCAGAAAACTCTTACCACTTACTGTGTGCATCATATTACACCTCTATCACCGAGATTTCAGTGCAAACACCATTGTAGCCGTAAGATCTATGACACATGTAAGTACCGACAGAATGATGCACACTTAAAAATTCAGATAAAAAGACAAATAAAAAGCCCAAATTGAGATTTATCCTAGTGTTTGGTAGTTGTGGAGCTACATTGGCATACATTTTAATATAATTGACTAAATATTAGTCCAGATCTATAAGAAGTCTTCTAAAAACTCACATTTTTTTTATTGTGACACAGTTAGCTTGATTTACAGTACTAAATATCTATTTCTCAAGCAGCAATGGGTACATCGAGTCTGAAAGACAAAACATTACCTACATAACAAAAGAATCATTCATTCAAATATGTAAAACACAGATAATCATTCTACTGTCTTTTCTCTACCTCCCACAAAAGATGAAAAAAAGGAACACACTTGTTAAATGAATGACAGTAATAAAGCCTTTCTTTATGTTTGCTGCATTATAACAGCCTGAACCCTCTGCCCTGCTACTCTCAAACACACCTGAAAAAAAAGACAAATAAAACCACAAAATGAAAACATAGATTGACAACACATAAATTCAAAGTTTATCAGGAAACAACAGTTCAGACTGACTGACATAGTTACTAAAGAAAAAAAAAGCGAATTATTGAAACTGTCAATAAATATACAGTTTGTGGGGAGTTGATACAAGATGTTTTCTGTGATTTAGAGACACTGGATAGTAGTCAATTTTTCCTCTTAGGTAGGTGTCCTATAGATGCCAAGCAATAAATATTCACTACAACTGTTATTAAGCATTCTCCCCGACACCATGTTGTACTGTACATGTACTCACATGCAGAGGATGAGCCAGGTGGTTAACGCTTTACATACAGTTGCTCTTTGTCTATGCAATGGCATTGGACATTTTAGCCTCTCTTTCTCTGAGTGACTATAATGTGATTGTATTTCAAAACTGGGATATTTATGATATGACTGAAAGCAGAAGAAAAGTGGAAAATTAGAAATCGTGTTGATTCACACATAAATCCAGCTTCATTACACAAGCAATGTGTGGCCGAGTCCATCAAACTGTCGTCAATTCAGACATGAAAAGCACTTAAGTGCAGTGGTAGATAAGGAATTTGGAGACACTGTGTGTGCGTATGTGTGTGTGCATGTGTGTGTATGTGTGTGTGTAAAAAACTGTCTTTTACTTTGCTATTTCATACTTTTGACCATCCTTCCTGTTGGTTATTATGTCTCATGCTGAGCTACACAGCTTTATAATAGAGTGCATAGGGTGACCATACAAGTGATCACACAAGTAAAAAAAAAAAATCTAAAACCACTTATTTAAATGTGAAGATAAAAGTGAATATTAATGCAAGGAACTGTCCTTACCTGAAAAACAACAGCACTAGTCATTTGTACAAATATGTAACACATTTATGTTCATGTGTTTTAGACAAGATATATGTTGCAGTCGTACTTGACATGACTGTTAGGAGCAAAAATTGAAGTAATGTGACATCATTCTTCAGTAATAGTTCTAAGGAAGGAGGTGAGGGTTAATAGCTTGGTGGACAAAGCAAATGGCTTTGGCACAGGGGAGTTTATATCGTATCTCCCACAAACTCACTTCTTTAATTAACCATAACAAAGTGGAAAAGGTAAAACATTGAAAGCATGGGGAGTTTTGTTTTGTGTATACCAAACTGCCCATTATATTACTGCCCACAATCAGAATGGACAGTCACAATGTGCTCATGTCAATGTGGTTTCGATCATTTTGCCAACATATGGGGGTGTGAGACATGTGGTGATGGGGGATTTGTTTCTTATTGCTGCTGGGCTGTGCTGCGCTGTGCGTGCATTAAAAAAAGAACAACAAAAATGAACCACAGTTCAGCCTAGAAGGCAAATTTGTACCTGTTGTTCCTGGCCAGATGTTAAAAAGACACAGCTTTCAAGTCATCCTGTTGTAAAGCTGTCACCTTCATTGTAACGGAAAATTCTGTAACCAATAGGAAGCATAGCAGAAACTATGAAAACATATTTTCCTTCAACAAAAGCTTGGCAAGTTAAAAAAGCAAACGAGTCACTTTGACCAGTGTGCTCCTCTGTTCTTGTACTGAAGAGTGACTGCTTCTAAAGGAACACCTCTGTTAGACGCCGTTCCTGCTCTGTTCTCTTAAAGCTGGGTTAGCTCCACTAAAAAAAAAAGTTATGGTAAAAGTCATCAAAATTATTTGCAACTTGTACCTTTGACAGTGTTATATAACAAGTTTTAATGTCTCTCTGATTAACTAAGAGTCTCTATGTTGAAGACAGTGACTGAGGATAGCCCCACCTCCTGCTTGAACCTATGTGATTGAGTGTTTCCTGGTTCTCTGGCTGCAGCCACATGTCATCAGCCAGGCAGGGAGGAGGGAGGAGGTGGAACCGGGGTTTACACGTCCAGGTCGTCTGGCCTGGCTCTACTGCTCATCCTGCTGCTGGCCCGGCTACAAGGCCTGGCGTCCATCAGAGCCAGCGGCTGCAGCTCGTGTCCTGCTGTTGAGGACAGTTTCTTATGCTCATGGGTATCATCGGGGAAGTCAAAGGCTTGTGCGTGGGAGTTTGAAATAGTGCTTCCTCCTCCATTCTGGCCGAGACGGTTCTGCTCTGTGGAGTAGTTGGCCCAGTTCTGCTCGTTTGCCTGCTTATTATAATTACGGCATGAGCCAGTTCCCCGCTCCCCGGTGGCCAGTTTATAGCCTGGAGGAGACATGGGTGAGAGTGGAGCAGTTGGAGATGAACAGCCATTATAGTAGGCATACTTGGCAGTGGACAGTTCTTTAGCGGTGTGGCTCAAAGTGCCTCCACTGGGGTAGAGTGTGGGAGGCTGTTTGCCCTTCACACGATCTTTGATCCTCTTAAAGAACACATAGAAAAGCTCAATGACGTTGAGCAGTAGGGACACAAGTGAAACCACCAGCATGAAGATGATGAAGACGGTCTTCTCTGTGGGACGGGACAGGAAACAGTCCACCCTGTGTGGGCATGGATCCCTCTCGCAGGTGTAAACTGCAGCCAGGCTGAAACCGTAAATGTACCACTGGATAACCAGAAAGCCCACCTCAAATATAGACTTGAAGAAAATGCTGAATATATAGGTTCTGAGCAGAGCACCTTTCATCTTCACTTTGCCGTGCTCCTCAATGCCATACTTAAGCTTTTTCATCTCAATTTTCTTCAGCGGAATGTCAACATCTCCTCCGTCATTTTGCACGGCTTTAAGCTCGTCTTCCTTCCTTTTGAATTTCTGTTCCTTCCTGTTCAGATAGAAGACATGAGCCAAATAAAGGAGGGTTGGTGTCGACACAAAAATGATCTGAAGGACCCAGAAGCGAACGTGAGAAATGGGGAAGGATTTGTCGTAGCAGACATTCTCACAACCGGGCTGCTGCGTGTTACATTTAAAGGCAGACTGCTCGTCTCCCCAGGCGGATTCCACTGCAGTACCCAGAACCAGGATCCTGAAGATGAAGAGGACAGACAGCCAAACCTTCCCACCAGCGGTAGAGTAGGCCTGGACCTTGTCCAGTAGACGACCCAGAGCGCTCCAGTCACCCATCCTCAGGGAAAGATAGCTGGTGAAACAAATAGGGCAATGTTCAGCTGGCAATAATATATAGACAGTATCAACCATCAGAACATAGTTTAGATATAAACACTGCTGTACTGAGCTTACATAGATACAGTGTAACATATGTATGCTCCAACTATAGTTTAGATTCTTAGAGAAGAGTATGATCTAGACCTGCTCTACATGTAAAAGTGCATTGAGATGACTTTTTGAGATTTGGCGCCATAAAAATAAAGATTGATTGATTGACTGATTAACGTCCACAGCATTCTTGACATTTGCTATTTTTGGCAGCATAATATGATCAAGCAGCATTATTATTGGAGGAGACAAAACTAGAAGTTTCATGACGCAAAACACAAGCTAATCCAATTACTGAGAGCAGAGACAGCAAACTGTTTTACGCAACGCTGCCCTTTAAATCGAGACAAAGATGTGAAAATCTGAAATAAAATCTCTTATTCATTAAGTGAGAACCTTTGAGTATTCTTCAAAAACTATAAGAACTGGTTTAGATTACATTTATAGAGTTTAATCTAGTTATTTAATCTAATTCTTTATATCCAAAAGGTAATTAATGTCTCTTAGTCTCAAGCACAGTTATTAACCTAGTCAGCTCTCCTGGAAAACATATTTCAGTCACATGAGAGGATTCTACTAAGATTATTTTTCTCTGCTGCACTTCTAAACCTCTTTCTCTAACCTTCAAACAATATCAAGTGAGAAAACCTGCTAACTATTGCCTTGTACAGCTTTATCCCTTTTGAAAATGTGTAACACATGTTAACAACTCAAAGTAGTCTTTAACACTCTCATTGGTGCAGTAATGAAAGGTCCTGTTTCAAGTTTTAAAACCTGTTGCAAGCCTTCTTCGATAAGTTTTCTTGTCTGTGAAACGCAGAGTGAGGAGGAGAGATTAAACGAGGTATAAAGGTCACGAAGCCGGATCGTCGGCGGACCCAGCTTGTCTTGCTGTGCAGAAATGTAAAAGTTCAGAGAAGAAAATCTGCTGAATGCTGTTGTCTTAGCCAAACTGTTCAGAATGAGGTTGCTGGAAAAAGCCACTATGCTGCATGAATGTGTACCCAATCTGATAAGTGTGTCTGTGGCTGAACAGACACTAGAGCTAAATCTAGTCAATTGGGCCTATTGTGAGCTTCTTTACATTTCCAATAGCTGATTACAAAGTCTTGATTAGACTGGCTTTCCAACTAAATTATACTTTCATTTCACTACAATTAAAATAGAATCTGAGTCAGATGTTAGATGTACAACACTGACTAGTTAACTTTGCAGCACTGTGGACTCACCTTTGGACTCATTTCCTAAAATTTAGCGCCACCTTTGGTCAAAGGTAACCATGGCTGTCTGCACACTCAGTATTCATGAAAAAGGTGTTAAAGGTCCAAGGAAAAGGTTCTTTAAAGAATTCTTTCTATGAAACTGTTGGGACTTTCTTGGGATCTTTAAGGGTCTTAGTAGATCCCAGGGTGATTTTTTACTTTAATTAAATGATAAAGCACATATAATACATTTCAATCCAGGTTCCACTCGCACCTTCACAGCTCAACCATCCCATATGAAATCTTATCAGCAGTCAGGTGTAGGTTTGGTGACTCCAAATTGGGTTAGGGTTAATTGGGTTAGGGTTCTTTGCCCCCACTCTGCATATAACTAAGAAGGGCTGGCACAAGATCAGTGTAGATTGTATGTGGTGAAGAAGAAAAACCTCCAACAGGTACACAAAAGGACATTTTACTTCAGAGAGCAAGGGACAGGGTCATGCTTCCAATAAAGAGGTTCATGTGGATAAGTAGGAACCTTCAGTCTAATCCACATGGTGCCAAACTAACAGCATGTGCTCCCACTTATCTTATAATAAAGTGCATACACTGTCTCCTCCGACCTGGACAATATCCAGAATTCATTGACATTCTGTAGAAATTCCTCTGAGCATGTCCGAACTCTCAGAGTTACACATGAAGAGTAAAATAGGAGGTAATGACATAAGGGAAATAATTTTGTTTTTGGTTATTAGACATAGAAGATCCCGCCACTTTCTACATGAGTGAGTTTTGTCTGGCGGAAAATGACCAAGACAGAGCAGAACAATAGACTCCAAGACAATGGCTCAATGAGCAGACCTCTGAAATCCCTCTGAAGACAGTAAAGTGGGTTTACATGAGAAGTCACTAGACATGAATGAAAAACTGTCCAAATTACTGAGCATTCCTCTAGTTTCTAGGTTCCTGGTGTCATGGAGCAACTGAAAAAGGGGTTTTTAAAGTACATTTATCACTATATTCTGGGAGATGTATGAGTCTTTAATTATACAACAGAACTTTTTTCAAGTTGAAAAGTCCAGGACCAGGACCACACTGCGACAGAAAAATTAGGATTTAGTTTGAAAGAGTTTCAGCGTTTGATAGGCTAAATGAAGCAAAAGTTATTCCAATAGGTTAATAGCTGTTATTCTGTCGTTTATCATCTGTTTCTCTCTGTAGAAGAACCCCAAACTGGTTTTCTAAACATCACATTTAGTTCAAAATAATTAATGAAATGAAGACAGAGCGCTTTTTCTCAGAGTGAAGGAAAAGGAAGGAAACATCCTTTAGTCTGCTTTTTTCATGTAAATTGGGAGCGCAACAAAACTTTTCAGACTCTTCAGAAGTGTGTTTAAGAAAAAACATAAACTTACCTCAAAAGTTACAGAGATGAAGAAAGTAGGGAGCCGGTGAAACTTTCTCCGCCACTTGTTGAAATCACTCCTTAGCGAAGTTGAAATCCACGTTGGGACCCAGAGGCAAACTGAGCCTAACTTGTCAAAGCTCCCTTATAACAGTCCCGTCAGAGGAGTTAGTCACCTGATCTCTACGTCAAAAGTCCGAAGTATGAAACCCCGGTCCTGAGGGAGGAAGAGGAGGAAAAGAGTCCTGTACAGACGGTAGAAGATATTGTTTGTTTTGTTCGTTCTTCTCCATACATAACATTCAAGTTGTGATGACAAACTGGAACTTAAAGAGAGGATGTGTCCCTTTCTTAAAAGTCATGAAAACCCTGTTAAAAATAAAAAGGGCCCCTGATGCTGTATCTTCACAGTCACAGTGGAAGTGTAATGTCACTATATTTACACAAGTATACACTTTCAGGCAGTTTTTCTCCATTTGATTCATTTACTGTTTTTTTTTTGTTTTTTGTTTTTTACATCCAGCTCTTTAAGTCTTAGCTGGATGTACAGGTTACATTTTACAACGTCGTTTCCGATTAAAATACACACATCAGCTCCACCTCAACCACCTACATCATTAAAACGCTGCTTACTCAAGAATCCAACACATGAATACTAATGGTCATTCAGCATAATGAAGACTTATCCTAAAGCACATTTAACTGATGATGCAGTTCGAAAGTTCATATCATGGTATTGATTATTGAGTAAAAGATCTGACTACATCGGCAGACATTTATTATTAGATTGCATTTAATAAGTATGAAAACTTTAATGGCATTATTATGAGATTTCATTCCAGTGCACGTCAACGTGATTTTAGTGTGACCATATTTTTTTTTTCTAAGAAGCAAAACTGTACTAAACAAGTGGAAATGATTCACCCAGATTTATTCCCAAATTTAACAAAAAAAGAAAGAAAGAAAAAGATCTAGGCTACAAAACTAGACGTTATTCTCACAATGCTTCATCTGTCATAAGTCAATTAATTATTAAGTTTGTTGATGGCTCATCCATTCGATGATCTTATTTGTGCCTTGCTATTCCGTAATGTGTTTGTTTTTTCCTCAAAGCCGTGAGTTTTAGTGTTTTCTTCTCATTGCTTCTAGAGTTCTCTCGCTTCACTCTTTGGTTTATGTTAAAAAGCCTATGTGGTTATGAGGTCTAATCATCTCTTATTACGTTAAAATAAATAAATAAACAAAACAACTAAAAGTTAAAAGTTAAAAGAATGGCACCATTCCTTAATTCAAACTGTGTAGGGTTTTTTTTGTAACTTTCCATAAAAAGCACTCTGGTCTCATACATTGCACTTCGCCGATACACAGCACCACCTGGTGACAGAAATAATTCATTGCAGGTGTATGTGGGGACATTACTTTCACGCTTCTGTGTACATGTATTTTTTTTATTATCATTATGATTATTATTGTAAGTGTTAAGCTGACTGTTCACTTTTAGGGCTTAATGCGGCCATAGGCTTAACCTCAAACACACACAAACACAGAGGGAGAAGTTTCATTTCTGTAATGGCCCTGCTCTTCATATGTCAGTAACATGATTTGATTGTCCATGACCAGCGTTGGGAAGGTTACTTTGGAAATGTGACACCATTTAAGCCCATTTGTGTTCCAAATAAACCCGTGTCACGATTGATTAACAATATATATATATATTAAAAAAAGAATTAAAAACAGCAATATGTATTCAGCAACATGTTCTCAGACAGGTTGTTTAGCTTTGAGCAGCAGTGTGGATTAATCTAATTGGCAGACTAGGGGTGCTGCAAATTAAAAAAGAACCAATCAAAAGCATCAGAATAACCATCACATGGCTTTGCTAAATGACCTTGACTGGAAATGGCAAAAGAACACATTATGCACCTCAAAAACATGCAAAGCAACTACATAAACATTATTCAACATGTAGCTTTTTACAGAAAATATTTCTTTGTAATCATAAACATTTTCATAGGTAACTGTACTTTAATCACACATTTTTCTCAGTAACTCTAATGGACACAGTTACATTTATTTTGTAATAAAATTCTGTTACATGTAACTCCCCGACACTGTTAATCACTCACTATAACTGTGATTTACCCAACTTACATACCTGTCTCATTTTACTAAAGATGTGCTCTGGATTCTCTGACTGCCATCTATTCATTACAACTGGAATCACATCAGAACTGCTGCTTTACACAATTAATTCCAGACAGAACTAAACATAAATACTTTTTCTAAATTGTAAACATTTTTTTGCAGCACATGTTTGCAACTTGTTTTGTCAGTACAATACTTATGTGATATTATGTACTTTCACCTCCTTCAATGAAGACTGACTGAAATTCTTCCAGAGTCCATAATTACAGCTGTACTCGACTCACCATGTCTGACACAGGGGAACTGCTGTCATCGACCAATCAGAGTGCAATATAGTGAACCCTTATTTTTGTAAATTCATTTATTTGATTGAACTTAAGTTGATGAAAAACACAGCAAAGATCATTTGGATATTGTTAACATTATCCTGAAGCACAGATAATTCAATCAAGAAGAACATTTCACATGATCAAACTATTGAACACATAAAAGAAACAGTAAATATTTTAGTGTAAATTAAGCAAAAGAACAACAGAGTGTTGTTCAATGCTGAGCAAACACTCAGCATTGATTCATGTATCAAGTGTCCTTCTCTTTACTGCAGTCAATGTGTTTCTCATCACTACAGTGGTGTGTCACACCGTGAACAGGCAGAGGCAGCATTGGGGAGCCTCCATACTGGTTACTCATGGGCTCCCATGTTGTGTTGGATGGGTACTTCGGTGAATTCAGCATGCCCTGCCGAGCTATAACCTGTTTCCTGCTGTCTCTTCTCTTGTTACAGATCAGGTAGATAATTTCAATAATGTTCAGGAGCACAGATATGCCTGAAACTACAAGCATGAAGATGATGAAGATTGTCTTCTCTGTGGGACGAGAAATGTAACACTGGGCACCGCTGAAACGAGCACAAGGTGGAGAAATAGTACAGTGGAAGTAGGCGACCATGAAGATGGGTCCATAGATGAAGAATTGGCCCACAACGAATCCCACCTCCAGAATGATTTTAAAGATCAGTTGGGTCATGTAAGTGCAAAAGAGGATGCCTTTTATCTTCACCTTCCCTCTCTCATCTGTATATTTGGGCCTCTTCAGTATTTTTCCATTAGTGTTGCTTTGCAACTGCTCCAACATCCTCTTCTCTTTATGAATGATGTGAACAGCATGGCCCAGGTAGAACAGGGTAGGTGTTGACACGAAGGTGATTTGCAGGACCCAGTAATGAACGTAAGAAATTGGGAACATCCAGTTGTAGCAGGCGTGTTGGCATCCCGGTTCCTGAGAGTCGCACTTGAATTCAGACACTTCGTCTCCCCAGACTTTATCTGCGGCAGCACCCAGGACGAAGATCCTGAACAGGAAGAGGACACTCATCCAGATCTTCCCTACCACAGTAGAGTGAGACTGGACCTTGACTAGCAGTTTGGACAGGTAAGACCAGTCACTCATGGCTGTAAACTAATATCTGAAGTGGGGGAGAAACATGCTGTTGTGGGTTAATCAATAAATGGGAGCAGTATAAAGAACATTTCCGTTACTGACAGATAAGACTGGATATACTTAAAATAAAACAGGTATGGTATAATTTCTAACACTCATAAAACTGAGGCTATGAGATGAGATATTTATTAAACTACTAAGAGTAGTAGCTGATGTATATGGTAGCTTCACACCATATACATGAGAAGAAACTATAAGAAATAAAGAAAAATTGAGGGGGAAAAAAGTATGTTGTTGGTAGATGACATATGAATAAACAATCTGGAATCTAGCATCACACACACAAAAAAGTCTGCAACAGTAAAATGCACAAAACAAAAAGTGGCGTAATATCTTTAGCTAAAAAAAACAAACAACAGCAGCTACATCTGGTGAACTAAAGCTACCCTGATGTGAATTATACATATTGCGTCATACATCACACAGTTATTGCAAAACATGTCAATAAGGTGTGTGCTCAGCTTGAAAATAACATTAAATTAAATTTAATTCCAAAGATCTGTGATGAGAGGGTTTTTATTCTAGTTTAAGTTTATGAATAGGAGAAATAATGAACCTCCTTTTGCTTTTATGTTGGTCCAAAATTTCACTTAGCAGTTTAGCATTCCTCTCACCACCTCTTGTCGCACTCTTGCCACCTGGAAGGAGGCTCCAGAGCATCCATGCAAGAGCTTACACGACTTTATAGTTTTTTCTCCGTATGCGGCCCTCCATCTCTAGCTCCTACATCATGAGATGACACATCACATGCACTAGCACACAATCTGCACTACCTGTCCCTTAACCTAACTGCACAAGTAAACAGATCAGTACTTTAAAAGCTGCTCTTTTTATGATCTTAAGTTTTAATGTTTTTTTATCACAAAATGTATTTTATTTGATTTTAAATGTAGAAAATGACTGATTGGTCAAAAACGGCATTTTGCTTCTACATATGCTGAGTGTATTTGGAAATGATAATAAAATTGATTCTGAAATGTAGGCACAGATGTCCCAAAGCCATGGCTTTATAAATACATGATCATTTAGAGACATTATTATGATGGAAGCAGGATGCTCAAACTATAATATACCCATATGGAAACTTGGAACAGCAACTGGTAAGCCTTAAGGAAACACTAAAATATATCCAGTGACATACTTATATGTTAATTAACAGGTGTCTTAATTAAATCTTACAAAAACATAAAATGTACTTGCCTGTCAGGACTCAGTTATAAGACATTCTATGCCGAGGGCACAAAGCAATGAAGGGCGTGATTCGCTGACCAGGATGAGACTTAAATACTGTTGAGTCGGGTGGGTTTGGTCAGCTGCTCTCAGCTTCTCCTTTCACGTAGTCAAACTTGTGATTTTGGTGAATCTGATGAAATCGGCCATTCTCAGTTCCTGTCACGGAAGCCTCGATGTCTGTTAACGCAACATTTTTTTGTTTTACCTCCCACTTTGACAGAAAGACAAGTCATCCAACCTCCCACCCAGATTGTGCTTGATGTAAAAGATACTCCCTGGTTATGTGAAATGCGAATGTGCAGAAATGCAAGTTCATCTCAGAGGGAAGATCTGAAATTGCAATAATGGACAAATGGGTGGTAGTTAACATTTAAATGTGTCACTATGGTGAGAAATGTCAGACTCATGGTGCAACATGTACAAGAGCAACATAAAGCCATTTTTATATTACAGTAAAGAGCAGTAAACAATATAATAATAATGTGGATTTAAGAGAACATACAAATTAGGACTTGGTTGACTTACAGATGTATAGGGCAGGGCGTTACCAGAAATATTAAAACAATATTTTGTTTTAGTTCAGAGGATTAAGACCAGAGAAGGAAATGTAATTTCTGCCAAATCTGTTTAGCTAAATGCCATTCAATTCTAAACGCTACACTTTTAAGGTTTTTCCAAATTAATTTGCAAACATTTTGCTGTTAACTTTAACTATCGAACAATGACAGGGACAACTTCCACAAGGAAATGGGAAAAATCCATGTGGATTGACCACGTGCACTCCAGAGCAACACTGCTTAGTTTCAAAGCGACTGTTTATTTTTTGGTGAACCTATTGTCATCAGTCAACAGGACGACATCATTTGTTTGTATTTTCCAGCCTGTCTGATCCCCATCTCCATATACATCAGTGTTGTTTTGTATGAATCATTACTAACACTGTCGGTACCAGCATAACTTGAATAACAAGAATAGTGAGAAACCCTGAATGTGTGACACTCCACAGGGTAGTATAACTCATATGAACCCAAGACAACAGGATGAAGTGAAACTATTTATGTTAAGACTGACGTTTCTGATGTCTGCTGTCAAAAAACAATGAGGATGTAATTTTAAAATAATAATTCTGTTTGTGTCTGGCAATAAATCAAGAATGTATTTGTAATGCATTCTGATGGTATGTGGGGAAAAAACAAGCACAGGGAGAGCCCTGTTTCCATTAAGGAAGTTCCTGGTAAAAGTTAGATGTGAATGAAGTTCAGTATGCATATATATCATGACCAGACGCACAAAAAAAGTCTCTTGGAGCCATACCCTAACTCCAAAAGAAAGACCATTTTGATTCGAATTTGCGTTTTTGGCACCATTTTCGCCATTTCCATGCCTTGTACTGTAACAAACTCCTCCTAGAGATTTAATCAGACCAACTTCAAATTCACTCAGTGTCATCTTAAGACATTGGAGATGAAAAGTTATCAAAATGTTTTGCCTCCATTATACCTGCTGGGCGTGGTGCTGTAGGTGGAGGGTTAGGTCAACAATACATCTGACAAGCAGACTCCATAACCTTACTAAAGCTATTATTTTAATCCCTATGTTAACAGTGATTTGTAACTTCCTGCAGATAGAAGCATCAGACAAAAAACACTT
Source organism: Scomber japonicus (assembly GCF_027409825.1). Classification (NCBI taxonomy): domain Eukaryota; kingdom Metazoa; phylum Chordata; class Actinopteri; order Scombriformes; family Scombridae; genus Scomber; species Scomber japonicus. Next base: position 28,728,392 of record NC_070594.1, on the reverse strand, counting down.
CTTTGTCTTTCTAAAGCACAGTTCTACCTGACCTTAAGCCTAACCCTTGTTGCTTGGAATGCTGATGAGGCACTATGTCAGAGTTGTGACATCTGAAAATCATCATGAAACATTGAGATATTTTCACATTGCAGACTGATGATGAATTCAAGGATGTATTTGAACAAATGAGTATATTTAGATGTTTTCTGAAGGTCAGGAGAGGCCAGTGCTCCTCCAGGGCCAGCGCCTGTGTTCATGGTGGTTTCTCCCAATCTCACTGTTTCCAAAGTCCATACAAATACTACTGATACTAGTTAGTGTCAACATGTAGTGCTGAACGTAATAGTGAAATTATTTGTTAGCATATAAACAATAATGTATGATACTTTATCAGTCACAAAAATAAGAGCGTCGCTACTATCTATTTATTTGATATTCCTCCAAATTGAAAACCATATAGCACAATACCAATCTTGAGTTATATCAGGGGGAAAAAATATAGTGGTCATCCATCCAATGACCCTGATGAAGGCTGCAAGCCAAAACGTGTTGGTCTACTAATGAAGTTCTCCTATACTACTACTGTTGCTGGTGCTTTGACTTTCTTCAGACTTTTTTTCCTTCTCCATGCACCTTGGAAGTAGGTGAAGTTAGAAACCTCTAGGGCTGGGCAATTATGGCAAAAATCTAAATCACGATTAATTGAACTTTTGATTATGATTAATGAAGGATTATTTCCACCCTTGATGAACTATTATGTATTTTCAGAGTTTCTTTAGTTTAGTATTTTACACTGCTGCTCTCACACATGAGTATCTTTATGGAGTGAAAATAAAGATGTTTTATGGTGTGACATTGTGGTTAATGTCTAGTTTACTTGATTAGAACTATGTAAAGATCATGGTTTGGGTTCAAATGATCACTGGAGACACGTTTTCAAATTCCTTAAAGATATGCAACCTTTACTGTCATGGCAACAGTGAACACCGCCATTAATTGACATGAGCAAGATTAAGTCCATTAGAGTTTTGAAATGTCGGTTTAGATTATTTTTTGATTAATTGCCCAGCCCTAGAAACCACCACCCTGTTTCTACACACATCCAAAGGAGCCAACAATAGACCAATGCTTCATATTTGTGACAGATAGTTTGGACCTGGACCAGGTACTTGAGACTTCAAACCTGAATGTAAAGAAGATTATGGAGCTTTGGTGTGATGTTCTTCCATGTGTTTCAACTGTATTTTATAAATTGTGACATCTCAGATATACCCAACTTCAGGACCGTCATCATCAATTATTTTGTTTGGTTTAAGGAAGCAAGGGACAGACAACAGTGTCAGTGATTTTCCTTTAAATGTATGTGAACATGACATAAAAATGTATTTTTTATTATCATGCCATAATTGTTTAACAGGTGTTTGGGTGGCATCGTGGCTGCTGAACTGAACTCAAATTCAACACAACCTCGCCACCACAGATGGGTTGTAGCTGCTGTGGCAGTGGGCCAATCACATGTCGTATAAAGTCGAAGAACACTTGCATTGATTAGCTGTGAACAAGTCCATACAGATCATATTTTCTAGATCTGGGTGCAAAAACGATTGATCAGGTATCGTTTGATGGGAGACGTTTTGATACTACTTGATATGGATTTATTTCAGTCAATACCTTAAAGATATCCAGTAATGATACCCAGCCCAAGTCACGTCACAATTAACCAATGACCAAGTATAATCAAATACCTACCTTAAAAAACTTCTTTCTGATGTTTTCTTATTACCACTATTGTAGGGCATAATAGTATCTGAATATTTCTGATGTGACCACACCTGTTGCTTGCCACAGTTCAGCTACAGTCGTAGCCCATGGGCAAAATCAGGACCTCAACATCAGGTAAAGCAGCACCTATTAGACCAGCTGATGAACAGAAAGCCTAGAGCTTTCATGATACTTGAATTTATATAATACAATACAAACAAGTTTATTAATCCAACCAGAGGAAATGTGTTTCTGCCTCTTTGGCTGGTTAATTGAAGCTTGGCTATAGTGTCATAAAGTTGCCAGAAGTTCAGCATCTTGGCCAAAGGTAACTTAGCAAACATTTTTTCAAAAGAGCTGATCTGATGTCAGCAATCGGTAACTGAGCTGTCACGCTTATCATCAGCCCATTTCAACACAAGGCTTTAGTGACAGACTAGCACGTTGTTAGGGGGTGTGGGGAGTCAGACATGGGCGGAAACTGATGATTCTGCAATGTCTGCCTAAATTATAAGAGGGAAGTGAGAGACTTGAAGTCATAGCACAAGGACTGACTGAAGAAAGCCGGGCGCATACTTAGGTAGGAACACTTACTACTGTGTGTAGAGTTATTGTGCAAATGTAATATCAATTATTAATCATTTAAATGTGAAAACCATGACAGAAATGTTTTGTTTGATAATGTTTGTTGAGTGAACAGTCCAGTAAATATTAGTAACTCACCTGTAAAATGTTTTTAACTATAGATGTAAAGTTTCTTGAGATGACATAACTATCTGACAGCGACAATTCAATAATACTGTGATTGGTGTCAGCTGGTTATGAAAAAAAAATTATAGTGACATTGTGCACTGAAAAACACTGGACATGAGGGTTACAGTGGACATGAGGGTTAGGGTTACAAAATGATTCCATTCTATAATCTTTCTTTGCTAATAATCTCAAAATACTGGTGCTTTGTTTTTGAGTGTATTCATTAGGATGTCAGGCTGCTGAGCAACACTCAGAATGTGTAGTTGACTTTCTTTTTTTTTTTAATAAGTGGATTTGTTTTTATCTAGCGAGCTGAAATTCTGTAATAGAAATTATTTGGGCTGTCTTGCAAAAATCTGAGACAGCTACACTTAATTCATTGCTGCTTTCTAAGGCTTAACACAGATGAGTATATTACTGGAGGTCTTCATTCAGTCAGTTTTATTTACATGAAGTTTCATAATGGTTTAGTTTTCACATGGAACTCATTCTAAAAGTCAAACTACAGCAACTGGTCCTCACACCACTGTATTAAAATAGGTAATAGGCCAGTGTTTTGCAAACAACCCATGTGACCGTTCCAAAAGTCATAGTGACTTTTGCTTTTTGACTTTGGTTAATTTGATCTCTATGGTCAAATTAACCAGACAAATGTGTCATTTCTATGGTTAATTTGATTATATTATGAGTTGTTGTTGTTTATTTTTGCCTCCTCCTGAACTGCTACAACAATTGTGAATTTAAAACTTTAAGTTACATAAAGCAACCTACCAAATCATACCTAATTCATACCTAATAAAGTGGCTGGTTAGTGTAGTTGTCCCTGTTCTTCCATGTCCAAATCTTGTCTCCACTTTGAATTGCCCTACATGTAAAATGTCCTACATAACTAAGGATGCCTCAAGCTGACTTGACAGACATATATTGTCTCTTGCAGTGCTGTTGGAGCCTGGTTCATCATGGGGGAGTGGTCTATCCTGTCTGATTTGTTGGACAAGGTGCAGTTACACTCCACTGTAGTGGGGAAGGTGTGGATGAGTGTTCTTTTCCTCTTCAGGATCTTCATTCTGGCTGCTGGAGTAGATAAAATATGGGGAGATGAACAAGCAAACATGTTCTGTAATGTCCACAGTCCTGGCTGCAGGAACGCCTGCTACGATCGATCCTTCCCAATGTCTCACACACGCTTCTGGGTCCTCCAGATCCTCATTGTCTCAACACCAACACTCATCTATCTGGGACATGTCCTGTTGGTGATTCGCAGAGAAAACAAGCTGAGAAGACGCCAGGAACAGAAACTTGATAAGAATGGAATGATTAAAGCTCCAAAATATTCCAATGAACGTGGCAAAGTTCAGCTCAAAGGTGTCCTGCTGTGCAGCTACATGACGCAGTTGCTGTTCAAAGTCATGCTCGAAATAGCATTCATTGTAGGTCAATACTACCTCTATGGCTTCATATTTATGCCTATGAAGATTACATATTCAGAATACCCCTGTCCAACACCAGTAGACTGCTTCATAAGTCGTCCCACAGAAAAAAACATTTTTATCATCTTCATGTTGGTCGTGGCCGTCCTCTCTGTGCTCCTCAACATTGTGGAGATGTTCCACCTAATGATCTCAAAGATGCAGGAGAGAAAAAGAAGGAAGAGTGACCCTTTCCCCCTAGGAGAAATGCACTCCTTCAAAAAACCAGACCAATATTCAAGTGAGAGAGTTACACTTTGTTGAAGGAATAGATTTGACTTGACTGAGGTTTTCAGCTGAGATGGATCCTGAACCTACAAGGGACCTCGATTCTTGCTTTAATCAATGTTGTTTGACATAAAAAGTCACATCCAGATTTAAATAACCAGAGTACAACCTATTATTTACTTTTTACTTCATACTTTATATGAATCAGTTATGTGGTAAGAAACGCTATCTGCCAAACTGCACACAAGTGGTCGATGTAAAAAAGACATTCTGATCTAAGAACTACTGAATATGGACTTCTACAGAGTAGTGTTCTGAGTCTGCTTTCCTTTTTTGGTATACTGATGATTGTATGCCCTGTGTTTTTCATAGGCAATTGGTTGTGGCTGTGTATCAATATGGTCAAGAGCAACCAAGCAAAGATTAAAATGTTTTCAAAAGTGTGTTTTTCATTAGAGGTTTGTATCCAGCAAGAGTAATGATGGACATTATTTTCATTTTGTGATATTACCATTTTGTGTTTTTAACTTTTTTCAATTACAGCTTCTTTTTTGCACATGTTGAACTGACAAACGTCACTGCTGTCCTTTACCCTCAGAGTTAGAGGCCCCACCAGCTGCTGATTCTTACCGTAAATGCCATGAGTTTAAATTGTGCTTCTGTGAAATGTAATACATTTATCAGATGATGTGGTATCGTATCAGAGCAATAATATATTCCAGCTGTACACAAAGTACAAAAAACGCATCATGTATGAGAAAGCAGAACAATATAATAATTACATTGCAGGTTTCATTTCCATGTCACAACGGAAAATGTTGTTCAGACATTACATCCCACTAAACAACTGCTTTAGACTTCCCCCCACATCCACTCATCATGAAATTTCCCAAATAAGTGAAATGCACAAAAATGAGGAAGCCTTTTATTGTATTGCAATTGTAGGACTTTTAAAATGACAATGAAGGATGCCTTTTGCAAGCTTATTTATACAGTATATACATCAAAACATATTTATACAGTTATAGAGTCTATAGATTAAGACATCATATATTCAAAGAAAAAAAAGGGATGAGGACAAAGTGTGACAAAGTTATCTCAACTCAAATGTTGACATTCTTTGTCAGTGATTATGCTGCTACTTTGGCATTTTGCTGTTTTGATAGCAGACATTCACCAACACATTAAAACTACACTACTGTGCTATTCTGGGTACATAAAACAGCCTCTCTGAAATTGAAAATATGTATTTGGCGAGCTAAAAAAATTAAATGTTGACCAATATTACCATTAATATATACAGAATCCTCAAGTACAATTAAACCCAACTAGATCACAGGAGAGCCATGGATGTACAAAGAGAAATAAAGACAGTGACAGAGGAGAGGCCTCGTTCATTCCTATGAAAATTGCTCAGCCAAAAATGAAAAAAAAAAACACTCCCAAAACTGCACTACTCTATATTGTTGGCCAAAATGGATGAAAATCTGAAAATCTGAAGAGACTCTATGGGAATGAGTCTTTGGCCTTGTTATGACCAAATCAGATGTTGCAGCAAAAACGCAAGTCCTCCTATTCATTTGGATGGGGGTAGTGTGTTTAGGTTGTGTGGCTTTTGGCTGCAGTGAGATAGTTGAGTCAGAATAAACTTTTAGAGAAGCACAACCCGACATCACGCTGTGGAGGCCAATCACAGTCTGAATATGGCCATTTTTGGCCAGTGTGTGCTACATGACAGACATGGAAGTTGTAATTACACAGTTTGTCAAATGTCAAATTGGCTTTAAAGCCTGTTGCTGTTACTGGGGGCTTGGGGGGAGCTTGTTGTACCATCTTAAATCAGGACCTGTGCTTAACCAGTTGGTAAAAACAGGGTCAAAAGTCATTGGTTATAGCTTGTAACTTCAGTGTTGCATACACTGGTTGGAAACTTGTGTGTCTGCCTCTCAGAGTTTGTGAAACTTCACTGTTAAATAAATTCCTGTGAAAATTTTAATCACATATATTTCTATAGCTGCAAACCTTCATTACACATTCAAAACCATTTCACAAGCTCAGAACAGAATTTGAGTTTTTAGATTTCCCATCAATATTTTCTTTCTACCACTGGGATGCTTTAATTCATTTCTTTCTCAATGTTTGGAGGGTAATTAATCAATCAGGTAAGATCTCAGAAGCTCAGAAAAAATATATATTTTTATTATTATTGTTATGTCAGTGAGTTGCCTCCAACAAAAGGAGTGGTCCATCTTAGACATACTGCATACATCAATACAATTTTTGTAAATCATTAATTTCAGTAAAGTAAAACTTAATTGAGTTTGGCAACCCATGCCTTTAATATAGTCAGGCTGCTGCCAAGTTATAAGACATCTTTGTTGGTATATATAATGCCTGTGAAATGTTTCACAGCAGTTTGATCAGAAACAGCATTGTACCATGAAGCTATATTACCTGAAAACTTGATCATACAGACTAACAACAAGCATGTTCCATATAGTCCCTTTAGTGTAAACAGAAAAATAGGCACACATTGAGTGATATAATGACAAGATGCTGTACAAATGATAGCTAGTTGGACTGAGTGTGCATGGAGATACCTCAGGAGCTGGATGTAGGTGCCAAACAAAAGTAAACACTTCGTAGTGAGCAAGCTAAAACAGCAGGCCTTATTATCCACACAATATTAATCAGTTGATGTGATCTAAACAAGTTTGGGAACCACTGTACGGATTCAGGATTTTATTCTTTGTAACAACTCAGTGGCTAAAATATAAAGTTGTTTGCCACCATGAAGCAAATTAATCTACCTGACCTCTAGCAGATCCCTCGAGGTCTTTTCAGGAATAAAAGGAGTTTCATTGAGCATCTTAAGCGTAACCAAATCATACATCAAGCAAAGAACTGAAGGGATGCACCCCATATCAAAATGTAATGAAATGTAGTGTATAATATTGTGGTTGTCTTCTTTATCTGTACACATATTCTGAGAGCAGCCTGTAATATCACATTTTGGCTTTCTTTGAAACCTCTTGGTCCCAGTCAGTGTCAAGAACATCATCATCATTCAACTCAACAGAGCCAAACAGAGACAGTTTAGAGAACAGACCCCCGGAACCACCAACATTATTTGGTCGAGGGCCAAGTTCAAAACACTTCCTCTTATTCATATTATCAGTCACCATTTGTACACTGTTATGGTTAGCAGCATGAGTAGGCTCTGTCTCCTTGGTATTGCACTTGTACTTTGTTTTGGTTGATGACTCTGTCTCTGGTTCATGTTCCTGTCCTGGTGTGACCTCTGTGGCTGGAGGTGGCAATATGTCCTGTACTTTGATCAATGTGGCTGCAGTTGTGATCTTCTTTCTTAAAAGACTGCATTCAGATGAATTTAGAGTGTTCTTGTCTTGAGAATTAACCCTCAAACATTCAGTGCTGCGTCTTTTAAATGGACTTATTTCCATTCCAGTGGTAGAATTTATATCCGCCTTTGTTCGATCTGTGGTCTTGGGTTCAGTTGTAGAGGTGAAAGAAAATGCAGAAAGTTTATCCAGGGTTGAGGATGCCACAGCAGACTTAGAGAGGCCTGGTTTGGAAGGTGGGCTGCTTATACAACTTACTACGTTAGAGTCCATGCCAGTGTTAAATCTGGTTCTTTGTTGGTGAGACCGATTTTCTGTATTGTCATTCCCATGAATTCTAAATGTTTTTCCTTCTGGCAATGTGTCCTTTCCACAGGAAAAAACATTTCTTTGCAGCTCCTCTGTTGTAAAACAAAAATTGGCTTCAGACTCACTCTCTACCACCTCACTTACACAGCTCACCTGTTTTCTCACGCCTCCACCTCCCAAAAGATTCTGGCACTGCTTCTGATTTTTCTTTCCTCTGTCCTTGTCTGTGTCTTTAAGTGTGCTGCTCGACTCATTACAGCCAACTTCCTTCCTATGACTTACGCTGCTTTCTTTGTTGTGTTTGTTTGTTTGGAGATCTCTGTTGTTGCCGGGGTTGGGTTCAGCTTGGAACTCTCCACTCATGTCTGAGCTGGAATTAAGGCCCTGGTTGTGGACTAAAGGCCCCATCTTCTTTGGTTTGAATATAAAGCCTGACAACCTAGCATGCAAATCTTTACCTGTTTCAACTTCAGCTTCCATCTTTTTCCTTTTCATAGTACTAATGTTCGTAGTCCCAGTGCACTTCCTTCTGTTTTCAGCCTCAGATCTACTTTCTTTGACAGGTGATAGATTATCCTGTACTTGGTTATTTGAGGGACATGTTTTACCTGATGACAGTGTGGTCTTGGAGTGGGAATCTGAAGTTTTATCACTAGTGACAAATTGACATGTACTATCTCTTAACACCACCCTCCTGCAGTGCACCCCTCCTTCTCGTTTGTCACATTTCTGATGTGTCAGCTCTAGCTCCCTGAGCCTTTTGCCTCTCAGATTCTTAGAGGCTTTCTGAATAACACAGTCTGATGATTCTGGGTGTTTTCTGTTTTCTTGTCTCCTAGATTGCTTCATGCCCTCCGGGGTTAAAGAGTCCATTCCTTTAACATTTTGATTCCTCTCACTTTTCCAGTCGTCCCCTGAAGCAGGTGTGACTGTACCATCAGGATTTGAAACAACATCAGTGACTAATGATGACCCAGTGTTTCTTAGAGCCTCCTTGTCTGTTTGACAGTTTGACTGTTTGCATATTAAAGACATCTCTGACCAACTGGAGTTTGGTTTTCTATGGAAGATTTCTTGAGTTGATGTTATTATTGGTGAGGTTACATCTAGTGACCGTGATGGAATGATTGAGTTGAACCAATCTATGCCACTGTCCACAGTGATATCCCCTTGGTGATTACTGGTCATATTGTGACTTTGTGTTTTGTTGATGGAGTTTGTGTCCATGAGTTGATGCTGGTGATTTCTAGTTGGATGGTCAGACTGTGAGGTGCTCTTTAGCCTAGTGGATAAAAAATACAGATGAACTGATTTGGTGTCACTAGTAAATACATAAATCTGTGCTGGTGGTGGTATACTGGAATGTACCATATTGTGAAAATAATCTAAATATTTTGCCCCCCTCATGTAGGTTAATATTGGGCAAGTCCAAATGTCCTTGATTTAGCCCTTCTGAATACACTAGCAATGCTCATCAAAATAAAGTAATTTTTTTGTGTGTTTTCAATACTTTTTGTACAACAGTTGAGTTTGATGGCATTGCTCAGGTTACATTGACAATACATAATAGGATTAGGAAGTTGTCAGTGCTATAATTGAGACTCAACAAATAGAAAAACAAGTCAGTTACACACCTGGACAGTCTGCCCATCTCCTTCTGAAGCAGCACTGGCAGGTTCAGTCCTTCCAGCAGTATCTGACATTGAGTTTGATACTGCTGACTCGGGTCAGCGGGGAATGAGGTGAGTATTGCGTTTACATTTCCCATCAAGCCACCGCCCTAAAAGGAGGGGTGTACCATATAGTTACAGACTGCCGGCAGGATCCCAGGGAGTTAGTGTTATGGTGGAAAACACGGAAATTAGTCGTGATCAGGATGAAACCACGTAAATGGTCACTAGTGTGTCGACGTCAAAAGTTCATCAACATAATCATAGGAAGATACACTCAGAGTTTTGCCAAATGTGGAGATATATCAGGTATTGCAGTAGTAGAGTGTGCTGCTGTTGACATTTGATAGAAGTGCTGAGCTGGGTTGGGGGATATCGTGCAGACTGCATTGTGGTATGCAGCAATATTTTCCCCTGGGGCTCTAAGTAACTGGGTCTGAGTCTGGTGGCTTAGCTGGACTTGCAATGGTATGTGGTAAATAAGTTATTTGGGGTAAAAGGTTGTTTGGATAAGTGTGTAAAAAGCTTATTGTATAGTACATATGTTTATACTTTTAAGATGGGCCAGTGCAGCATGTGTTGGCTGGGTTACTGCATATGTTTTATATTTTTACTAATGTTTTAAGGGGTAGTTAAATGAATGAAAGTATGAATGAAGACCTCACGGCCAATGTCACTGTTTTTAACTTTTTGTTTTGTATTTAGACTGCTGTGAGAAGTAATTTCCAGGTATTTCTATTTGGAGGGCTAATATGCAAAATCATTACACTTGGGAAGACTGTTAGCAATTTTGAATGAAGCAACAAATGCCTACAAAGATTATGTCCACTGCTTCTGTGCCTTCCATATGACAGGGGACTGCTCACAAGTATAGCGGTGCTACTGAGCAGCGAAAGTACAGACAATCATGTTGTATTTTTCTGTGTACCCTCTCCCATGTTAGAGAGTTACAAGACTAACTCTCTTTCTCTCTCATTATATATGTAGTCCCCCTACTCTAAATCATAGAGATGATGCCTGCCTCCATACAGAATCTGGAAGATGGTTCTACAGGAGAGGAGCCCGATAACTGAAGGTTCTACCTCCCAGTCTTCTTTTGAAGATACTAGGACCAACACAAGTCAGTCTGCATTTTGGGAGTGCAGTGTTCTAGTGGGGCAATAGAGTACTATGAGCTCTTTAAGATATGATGGTGCCTAAGCATTAAGGGCTTTGTAGGTGCCAACTAAATTGTGTCAGTAATAATTATGGCCAATGAGCAATTTCAATGTGTGTGTATATATGTGTGTGTGTGTATATATATATATATACATATATATATATATATATATATATATATATATAAAAATAATGAAGATTTGTTTTTTCCTTACCTGCATGGAGCACTCCATGACAGACACAGCCATGACAGCATCTTCTATGGTGACGGTCTCTCTGTACATGAGCCTAGCGTGAGCTGTGATGTTCAAATAAAAATACTTCTGTGAGTGGTACTGATCCACTGCTTTACACAATTCATACACATTTAAATGACCATATTTCTGTTATGCCCAAGACAAAACATTAAGAAAACAAAATGGACAAATTATTAATGTTGGGCTTTGAGTTGAGAGACAACACGTATTTATGACAGGAAGAGGACATTTGAGGGTTGAGTCCAAGTTTTTTGAGAATGGGATGACAGCAGCCAGTTTGAGTGTTTTGGGGATTGAACCAGGGGGACAGTTGGGGAGATGGAGAATGTTAGAAAGGTGATCAAGGATGAGCAAGTACTCCATTATCTGTATCTGTTCAACCAGGTAAATTATCTCTGTTCATAGCCATATACTCTTGATGGTTGGGACTTAAACTGGAGGGGGGGGGGGCTTGTTGGTATTATTTAATAGGAGCCCAAAGAACAGCCTCAGAAGTTTTTTTTTATAAACCTGAATGAATAAAAATCACACAAGAAGCGTAATAGGTATTTCCACACAACCCCAAAACAGTTCAGTTCAGTCCAGTTTCACAACATTTATTCATGCAGCTGACACAGGACTCCAGAGACAAGGCTGTTTTTTTTTTTTTTTTACAATGATGTGAACTTCACAACACATTCTGATGCCAAGGATAAAGCTGACACAGAAACACTGTACGTGTTTGATGAGGGGGGTGGGAGGGGGTGTTGTGCTTGGATTATTGCAAAATTGTGGGAGTTAACTGCGGGAAACAAGAATAAACTCTTAAAAGGTGTAGAAGTTCCTGGTGTAGAAGCAGTGAAAACTGCGAGCTGTTAATCCCTGTGAGACAGCGGCTGTGATGATGGGAAGATTGTATTGTGTGACTAGGGCTGGGTATTGTCAATGATTTCTTGAATCGATTCAATTCCGATTCACAGGGTCCCGATCCGATCCTCGATCCGATTCGATTCAGTTCAACATTGATTCAATTTTATGTTCCAAGAGTTTCTGTTTTGTAAGTCAGACAATATTTTTAACACGCAATCATGTGTGGACACCAAATTCTTCAAGAGTAAAGTTAAATCATGAGTCTGATCCAACACTGGGATCTAGCATGATAGCATCTATGTATATTTACCCTTAAGACCAGTGGCATTTGAAATCATGTCATTTTGAATTATGTTGTCATCATATAACCAATGATTTTCAAAAAATGCACATGAAGATTATGGATAAGCATGTCAGTTCAAATACAAGACAAAGTTGTGAACTCTCAAATTATAATTATTATTTTAAATTTCATGCTTCCATCTATTCTCTCTGAATGAGTGAAAGATATGGAGAGCTGGTTTGTAGTTTAACAACACACTGAAAAGGCTGGTCAGGAAAACACTGCTTGTGCTGTGCTGTTGTATGTGTGGGTTTTAAAAGATGACACCTAAGTTTGAAGTTCCAGGATTTATTATAACCTCAATCCCAACTGAGACAGAGTGACACTCTGCTTTGCAAAGATACACTTGACTTGACAATAAAAAAAGGTAAACAAGTGTAATGACTCAGGTGTCACAAACAGATATGACCAAAAAATCGATTCACAGAATTTTGAATCGATATCGAATTTTTAAATAGAAAATCGATATTAACTGATGGATCGATTTTTTGGACACACCCCTATGTGTGACTGAGCAGTAGCAGTGAACTTTGTATAGTCTCTATGGAGGGGAGAGTCTCTGTGTGTGGTTGAGTTTAGATATTGAAGTATTTTACTCAGATAATACTCCTGGTTGTAAAATGTACATTATCCATACCAGCTCAACCCTGCTGTATATTTGAAACCCCCACCTTCAGATTTGATATAGATCAACGAAATTAAGTAGGCACATGTATCCACTCTGTATCAATACATTAAAAGGTGCAGTGTTTAGGATTTAGTGGCATATAGCGGTGAGGTTGCAACCAACTACCATTGACCTTTTAACTGTTTAAGAGAATTTACAGTTGCCCCAAACTTCGCAAAAACTTCTAGTCTTACGACCATGCAATTTTGAATTAGCTATCTTGCCCAAGGACACATGGACATGTGGACTGGAGAAGCTGGGAATTGAACGACCGATCTTCTGATTAGAGGACGACCAGCTCTACTTCTTGAGCCACAGCTGCCCCGAGTATGTGGAAGAGGACCCACTCCCTGTGTAGATATAAAGGGCTTAGTCTAAGGTAACAAAACACATGAATTCTTTTTTTTCAGATGATGATTAACTAATTAAACCATGCTTATGAATATTATATTTCATTTCTGCCAGGTCCATTCTGCTAGAGGCCACTAAATTCTACATGCTGCACCTTTAAGACAGAGAGAGAAAGAGGTGTTGACATCCATTGAGGATAAACAAACAAGGTTGGAAACCAACTCTTCTTCTCTACCTCTGTATGTGAAAGATGACATGATGCTCTATACTGTTTCTGTGTCTGACTTCCTGCACCACAACCATTAAAAATAGACTAGGGGGATATGTTTAGCGAAGCTCAATGGGACGCTTCTGAAAGGCGTTGCAATGCTTCTGGTGAGATCATAAACATTATCTTTAGTGACTGTGATCAGGTCCTGCAGCCCTGTCGCAGCCAAATCTTCAAATGCCTGATAAATATTCGCAAGACTCGAAAAGAGCCTGACTATGTTGAACTTGCTGTGTGATACAGGCTCTAGGCTTTACACGATCAGGATTTTTGGGGCCCGGATTTTCCCGGATAAGCTCGATCACCGATCTGATCACGTCTTCTTTGTCCTCAGCATGCTCCTCCTCGTGTTCCCTATCCAGGTAAATTTGTGGTGTTGAATCATTTTGCAGATGCTTCCCCACGAGGTACTTTAGTGTTGCACAGATTGCAAATAGCTTGTGTTTTATCTGTCTGCCCACAACACCCACGTTTGTTTGAATCTGACAGCTAATGATTCAAGATTCAAAATACTTCATTGTCCGTCACATCATGACAGGGCTCAAAACTAATTCAAACAAACATGTCAGTGGTGTGGAACTTCTTCGGAGTAAATGAGACAGATAAAACACAAGCCATCTGTAATCTATGCGACGGGAGCATCTGCAAAAAGTTTCAACATGGTGACATTGATCGTATCGGCGAATTAAGACATTACAGCCGATCTCACAAATTGCATAAAATGCTAAATATCGGCTGATCCGATATAGCCGATCAGATCAGCGTAAAGCCTAACAGGCTCCATCACAATTGTCATGACACAAACTTTGAACATTGACATTCACATTAATGTATTCTATTGATACCAACAATTTGGCATTTGAATAAAACCTCAGCTGCAGTACAGCCTTGTTTGGTTGTGTCTTCTTGTGAAAAAACAGCACAATCATTCTGTTTTGAGTGAAAGATGATGTATGTATGCTTTAGAACTGTGTGCTTCAGCCCAAGTTGTCCATCAAGGTGTGGAAAAACTAAGTTAACCTCCTTGATCTCACTCCTGCTTAAAGAGCAGAAATAATCCTTTACACAATGTCATGGTTGACTTTACAACATTTTTGAGTCAATTATTTCATTTCAAAGCCAGATGTTTGTTTCCAGACCATTAGTAGGCAAGTTACAAGAATTGTACGCTGTTAATAGTGTAGATTTTCTCTTTAATATCGAATTTAATAATTTCGTGACTGATTTAAGGTTTACAAACCATTAAGTTCCATCCTTACCTTCAGCCAGTCTGCTGAGACTCTCCAGCATGCGGATTGTGGTGCGAGCAGCACTGCGGCTGTCACTCTGTCTCTGTAGCTGGTAGTACTGTGACAAGATGCAGTTGGCCTCCTCAGACACCTGCGGCTGTAAGCGTTTGATCGCACAGAAATAAGCCTTCATTTTCTCCATGGACCACAAACCTGAGGATTCAGCAGGCAGCCCTGGAAAAAAATCAATAATCAACATATTTCACCGCTTTCATCATAAAGCACTTCAAACAGGTGATGGAACAAAATAAATAATGCAATGATTACACAGCATTTCATCATTATTGATGTTACAATATGGGATTATTAAAGGATAAAAATAATGATGAGACTTGCAAGTATAACAGGAAGCAAACACCCAGATTTCTGAATCCAATCCAAAATCTGCAGCTGGACTATGTGAACAACATAACAACAAATGCTATGGAAGTCCTGGCTTTTGATTTGCAGGGAGCATTTTTACATACATTCACCTCAAGTTTTTAACATAATTATCCATCATGATGTTTAATGAAGACATTCAAGATCCTAACAGCATAAAAATAACATGACAGAAAACATGATGCTCCACCTTTAACACACACACATTTGAGCAGGCTGTTATGACTTCAGATGTCACACACTGCCAATATTAAACCCAGCCTTGTGATATTTTGAGCACAACATTATAACAGAGCAGGAGCAGCAACTAGTGCTATGTTTGTGTGTGTGTGTGTGTGTGTGTGTGTGTGTGTGGCATTCAGGCACGGGTCGACCACAACTCAGAGCCCAACACGCTATCACTGTAATTAAAGGGCCAGTCTGAAGTTTGGACACACCTGCCCTGATCATTTCTCTCAATTAATAATTCCCAGATTATGTTCTTTAGTGTGGATAACTTTTTCCACTTGACATGATTGTAGCTCAGGATAATGTGAGGTGAATTTTTGAATATCAATACTAAATCTGAATATTAAATATATATAATTATAATTTTAGGGCTCAGAGAGATACAAATGAACACAATTACAATTGATTTAGCAAATACGGAAAAAACTGACTCAAGAGGATAAGGATGAATTATTAGAGGAAATAAACAGGACAACAGTCAAATGAAAGGCTCTTTCTAAAGCAAAGCTAGAAAAGAAAACTACAGATGTGTAAAAAGAAGCTTCAAAAAATGATCAAAAAATCTATGCCTAATATCTAATAGGCTGATATTACACTGATAAATGACCCTTGACTAATAAACACTATATATATATTTTTTTTTTTCTATTAAAAGGGCTGCAGATGGCAAACATTTTACTATTCACTGAAAATAGATCTTGAATATATGAATATAGATTTAAATATATGATAAATACATATTCACGATTGTATTATTATACGATTTTCAGTGTTGTATTTATAAATATTACTGATACAGTTACCATTATAGACATACTGATTCCTGCCTGTGATGATGCAACAACATACAGCTGACAATGCAAAAACATCATCATAATATTGTTCCACATATTATAATGACTTCAGCTTTTTATTTCCAGTATTTTACTAAAATTCAAAAGCAAATTCTCTACCTCTGTCCTCCAGAATAAAAGAGGAGATGATGCGATCCCACTCTGCGTTTCTGGTGTCCAGAAGAACCAGAACCAGGTCAAAACGACTGAGCAAAGGGCTGGCCAGAGCCACGTTCACTGACAGGGGCTCATTGGGATCGTACTGGCCTTTGGGGTTGGTCGCTGCCAGGATGGTGGTCCGAGTGTTCAGCTTACACACCATGCTGTAGAGAAGACAGACAGTGTGACAGGAGGATACAGGAGTAAATAGAAAAGTGTATCGCTGTCCATCTTTAACCTTAAAGTCCGTGTAAAGTAAGAATAAATATGTGTTCTGAGTTTGACATACCACAGAAAAGTGTGTTGTTAACCACCCTGCCAAATTTGAATAATTAAAAAAAATCGCCAAATAAATGAAATTAGGCTTCAAAGTTGTGTAAAACTCAGACTTTTTCTCTGCTACCAAACGCTGTGGGAGTACCCGCCAAGTTTGCTGAAACTACCCCTACCAAGTATCACCTGTCAATCAAAGTCACCACCTCTACCAAAAACATGGACGCTACGTTTGAGAGCTTTTTGCTACTAACTCAGCTGATAGCTCGGCGGCTAACTCAGCTAACTGGCTAACTGTAGACTGTAGTAGTAGTAGTGAGTGCTGAATGTATTTATACCTCTACAGCAGCAGGGGCGGGTCTATGCTAATGCAGCAGTGATTTTCAGACCCGCCCACTAAATCCTGAACACAGAAATGTTGAAACACAGTTTGTGAAGCCTAGCTCCACAATTCAAATCTAAATGGTTGAAATGCTTTTTACACCTTTTTTAGAAAGTATGACCTATTTAATGTGTTTAGAAGAAAATGTCTGAATTCACTTTATGCGGTTTTTAACAAGAACATTGTGTGTGTTCTACAAAAGGGTAAATAAGAGCTGGCCAGTACTTTAGAATAATGTTGTAGGGGACTGGGGGAAAAATCTAATCCCTCAGTGCTGAACTGGTCACTGCTGTGTCTGTTCCCTCCCTGGTTGCAGTTCAGTAGGTCTTTACACAAATGCTTTACGGATGCTGACTTTTTTCACAGATCCAGTCATTTTCCAGACTGAGTAATCACACAGGATGTCTCCATCCAACATGGGAAAAATCTCCATTTGCTTACAGTGGAAAAAAGAATGATTAGCCTGTACACCTTAATACCTTACAGCCCCATTTAAGACTAGATGCATGGTGGTGTTCTTTGCCTAGATTTGTAGACATATGCTGGACTGTCCTACCCAGCTTTGGCCACACTAATAGACTGTTGCTCCATAGCCTCATGGATGCTGATGCGGTCATGCTCCTTGATGCTGTTGAATTCATCAATGCAGCACAAACCACCATCTGACAGGACCAGGGCTCCAGCCTCCAGATGCCAGTCTCCTCCATCCTTCACTGCCGCTACTGTCAATCCTGCAGCAAATTAATAGAATGTATTGACAATTCCAAGAATCCAGAAACGGTTTTGATTCATTATTTTAATCTTTATCTTATGACTTCCAAGTTCTTGATAAGAAATTCCCGGTGGCTCAACGGTGTATACCTGCACTTGTTGATCCGATTCCAGCTGTGAGTACAGCGCGAGGCATGATTTTAGCTGCGTACTTCAAGAACTGAGACTTCCCTGTGCCAGGGTCACCAACGAGCAACATGTGACATTCACCTAAAGAAGACAACATTAACTCAGCAGTGAGGACCATGTATACTCCAGTAATAAAAGTTAACATTAAAAAATAGTTTTTGCTGTAAACTGCTTTAAACTCTATTTAAAACCATAAAGTCATTGTGATTAATACAGAATACAAATATAGGCATCATGTTTAGTTGTCTCAGAGTGTTACCCCTGATCTTGGTCCCAGAAGGATCTATTCTCTGCACTCCACCAGCCAACACCATGGCAACCGCCAGTTTAATGACATACATGCCAAACACCTGTGGGCACAGGCTCAACAAGATCTGGTTCCTACCTACAGATAGAGGGGAGAGAATTAAAAGAAAACAAGTAGAATAAAAGTAGAATTGTAGTGTTATGAGGCAAATTCTAAACCCACCAGCCATGGGATTATGTTTGTAGCTATCCCAGAAGTCTTCAAATTCTTTCTCAACTTCCTCCATGAGCAGAGCAGAGCCAGCGTGCTGATTGTTGACTTCTATGTTGTTAGCTTTGAGGACTAGCTCCACATCGCAGCGATTGCCATCGTACAAGGGTTTCCAGCGTTGGCACATCACCCCGTAAACGGTCACATCATCTCCTGGGAGAACAAGACACAGTCCATAATTACTGAAAGCTACATGCAGGAGTCCACTGTATACAGCCACCATCAGGCAAAAATGAATGTTCTGTTTCTGATAACCGTGACAATGGCTAGTTGGTGATGTGACTGCTATTAATGGTGTTGTGGATTTAAATTCACACAGCGTATTCTTTGTTATGATACTACTCTGTTGCATGGTAGTTCAATCTGTCTACAAAATAAGAGTATTAAATGTGGACTCCTGGATCTCTAGATAGTATTGTTAATAAATGGTACAAACAGTACAGGCAACATATATCTCTACATCAGCATGCATGCCTTCAAGTTATGGTGCGTTCCAGTTGTACTCAGAAGTCAGAATTTCCGAAGTCGGTCGATCCTCACCAGCCCCTACCTCAAAATCCAGGATCAACAGCATGAAAGTTGTAGTAATACCCTGTTTATTAGCAGTTTTGTCTTATTTGTGTCTCATTAAGTTTCCTGATGTTTATGATCATGATGGTGTACACTGTAAGGTAGCATTTAGTCTGATGGCTATCTCATCAGATAATAGACACTTCTTCCAGCTGACTTCAGAGTCTCCTGAGTGCCTTCTGGCAAACTTTAGCGGAGATGTCACAATCATTCGTTGGATGCACTGTATTGTGTTCTAATGTACTGTGAATGTTGCTGAATACCTTTTCTTGTAGTTTGAGACAAATACTATTCCATATATTACAATAATTTATGTGGCATGTGCAAAGTAAAAATACATTTAACTAGTCCACGCCTTTGTTACTTCTAGGCTTGATTATTGAAATTCATTATTACTAGGCTGCTTTAACAAATCTCTAAAGACTCTCCAGCTGGTCCAGAATACAGCTTCATGTGTACTGACAAAAACTAGGAAAAGAGCTCGTATTATTCCTATTTTAGTTTCTCTGCACTGGCTCCCTGTGAAATCCAGTAAAGGGTAATCCTTCTCTGCAGCCACACAGTCATGCTGCTCTGGGCCTAGACTGCTGGATGACCTCACATGATGCACTGAGCTGCTTTCCCCTCCCATTTCCCTTTCCATTAACGCATGTTACTAAATTGGCATCTTCCCTGTAGTTCTCTGCTTTCTTGCTTATTATTTTAAGTCATTTTTTGACTTACTGCCACTGCTATTATAATTAGTCATATTTCTCAGCTATTCTGAGTCATCTCTCTCAGTCTCAGCCTTAGTTGCTACAATACTGGCTGTTTGTGGGTATTACTGTAGCAACATCATTCATAAATGTGTGTGGAGAGTTGTGAAAGTGCATCTCAGAAAGCCTTTGAATGAAGACACACATATCAACCCTGCTGCTTTATGATGGCTGTTAAAAAAGCACCAAGTACTACATACTGACAATACAGCTGTCAGCAACAAACTGTTCTGATGTCTCTGGAAAACCTATAGTATTACCTATAGAGTGTACCTAGAGTGTTAAACAGAGACTTAAAGTAGTTGTTAGGAAGCCTGCCTATATGATGTAACATTAGAGTCTGCAGAATACAAGCATGTTATTATCAACACATTGTACAGGTCTTTATGTCAGTGAAAGCGGCCTGCATGTTTAAATAGGGCTGGGCAATTAATAGAAAAATAATGGAAACCGACATTTAGAAATTCTAATCGACTTAATCTTGCTCATGTCAATTAATGGTGGTGTTCACTGTTGCCATGACAGCAAAGGTTGCATATCTTTAAGGAATATGAAAACGTGTCTCCAATGATCATTTTAACCAAACCATGATCTTTACATAGTTGTAATCAAGTGAACTAGACATTAACCACAATGTCACACCATAAAACATCTTTATCTTCACTCCATAAAGATGCTCATGTGTGAGGGCAGAAGTGGAAAATACTAAACTAAAGAAACTGTGGAAATACATCATTCATCAAGGGTAGATATAATAGTTCATTAATCATAATCGAGGTGAAATGTTCAATTAATCGTGATTTGTATTTTTGCCATAATCGCCCAGCTCTAATGTTTAAATATATTTTACTTACCGGTACTTACTGAGAGCTTCCAGTATCTAACCCAGCTGTTAAGAATGTACATATACATTTACAATAAAGACTATTCTATTCTGTTTTTCTGACATCTAAGAAAAGCTTATTAGACTGAAGGTCATCACTGCTCTAAAACCTCTGCTAAAAGCTGCACAATATTTGTCTTTAAATTAACATAACACTATAAATAAGCTATAAAAACGACAAGACCTGATTATTACATCCCAAGATTTAAAGCTCAGCCATGTCAGCTGTTTGTTGTGTTGTCACTATATTCCACAACCTGAAAGGAGAATTTTTTATAGTGTTCCCCCACCACAAGCTTTATAAGCTTTATGAAGCTTTGGGGCTATCTTTATGTTGTTTATGTGGTGCTTTAAACTCAACAGTAAAGTGACATCCAGTGGTTTGAAACCCTTGAAGAAGCGGTTTGTTACGTGATGTAGTCTTTTTGTTTTGTGTTTGGTACTGTTGTCTCTTCTTCTTCTTCTTTCTTTCTCTTCCTGCAAGGTACTGCCCTCCCCCTTCCTCAGCTGATGGCTGCAGCTGTGCACTATTGCAATCAGGCTCGGCATAAATGCTCCAGCCGCTCCTAACTCGGTGCCAGTGGGCCATCCAGCAGTTTGAGTTTCAGATTGTCCCCTTCTGATTTGTTAAAGAAATCCTTGGTTTTTACATTGATTCTTTAGTTCTCCTCTTATGGTAAGGTTAAACATTGGTGGTGCCAAACCTTGTTATTTATTCATCAATTCTTACCAGACTTACAACGGTCGACCAGGTCATCCTCCAGAACCACCACCATAGAACGAGGAATACTGCCCACCGACAGCCTCTGTACCTGTAGATTGGGGGGTGATTTATTAAGAAATTCACTGTAGTACTTAGAAAATGTGAGGATCATATGCATGATTACCCTACTTGCTCTTGTATCTTGATCTCCTGGTAGTCCCTGCACAGAGCAGGCTCAGATCCTTCAGACAGACTGCTAAACTTGTATGAGTTACAGCCATCGGGATTAGGGCAGGCCACCGGTGGGACGAAGGTATAGAACTGGTCAAAGTCAGCCATCACTTCAAAAACATGGCGACACTTTGCACAAATGTAATCACGCTTGTATTCCAGGACCTAGGTGAGGTAGAGAAGCCACTGATGCTTACAACTCCAAACAAACGCTGACAGTCCTAAATATAACATATATTTTATGGATCATATAAGTTGGAATGATTAGCTTGTTAAACAATAAAAACCCCATGCCATAGAAAACAGGACTTTGTGTAATAGTGTGACTGACCTATAATGAGTTTCCACTGTGCACCATGTGTTTTGGATGAAGGGAAATTGTATTAGCACATTTGGAATGACTACAGTAGGACAAACACATTCTGAGCAGTCAGTATGACTATTTTAATGGTAACATGTGCAGCTGATCACAGCTGTGAGAGAAATCTAATTAGTGCCGCTTTGAAAATATCAGTGTAGCAGCAGAATGAAGTATCTCATGTTCCCTCTATCCCAAGCCAAGTGTGCCACAAGCCACATGTTTTTAAACCTGTTTTTCTTTATAATAAGCCGTTCTGGGTTTGCTGAAAGCCATCTGGCATATATAACAACCAACCAACCAAATACACTGTCCTGAGTAATGCTTCATTTTAACGCCAAATATGTTGCCTCGAGTGTCAAGTGTCAAATCTGACACAGCTCTGCGCTCATTCATTTGAATGGGTTCACTGCATTTACATGACAGAGGCGCTCAGCAAAACAATGCAGCACAACCTGCACAGTGTTTTGGCTTCTGATAATACTTTCAATACATTAATCTGTAACTCAAAATGGACTTCCTGGATCATATTTCATTGTGTCACCAGTTACAATGTGATTCAGTGTCTGCCTCTTCAGGGCTGCATGTGTCTCATGTCCCTGCTATCATGTGCAGTTTGTACTTAAGTTTACCCATTACTATTTTAGTTTATTCATCTATAATAAATGATGAGAAACATTCTGAATATCCTACTACTCCAAAAAAATGGACGGATTGTTTTAAATGCTGGGCTACCTGTGAAGGAATGCTTTTATGTTGCCAATTTTACATGAGAATCAGATTGCTACACAGAGCCAGCATTGTTAGGCTGTGTAGCACACCTCATTCTCCTTGATGAGCAGCCTATGAGAGTATGCCCACTACGTACAGTTCTCTTAAAATTCCATGTTTGCTGGACAAGCATAAGTCTATTCTCTAGAATACATTCAATTAAAAACTAGAAAACCATAGAGGCACATTTAGTTTGATTTGTTCTGTTGCCTTAATGGATGTGATTGTGGTTAGAACTGGGTATTGTTTAAAAAATGAAGATCAGAGAGCGCTTATGTTGATTGGCTGTGAGCAAGTCCATACAATTAGTCATATTTTCTACCTCTGGGTGCAAAAAGGATCCATTGATACCCAGCCCTAAGTCTGGTGCATTGTGTTGTGTACCTGTAGAACTTAGAAGTCTTTAAAAATTCCCTCATAAAGACATTAGAAAGTGTTAAAGAATAAACTGTAAACGAGCTAGGCCTCTTGGCCTCAAGTGAGCCCAGCTGAAGGGCTACAAAGAGGACAAAGAAACATTTTGTAATGAATGGCAAACACCAAATCTACTGTTAAAAGTGTGTCACACTGGAGCCGAGTGGTTACAGCGTATGTCATAGAACCACAATGTCCCTGGTTCGAGGCCGGCTAGGGACCTTTGTTGCCCATTTCTCTCTCTCTCTGCCCCCTTGTTTCCTGTCCGTCTCTCTGCGCCCAAATGACCGATAAAGGCAAAAAAGTCTGACTTCCTAATGATACAGAGACTACGGGCAGACTGTAGAGTGACACTATGCTGGGGGCTGACACTTGCTGCCGTTCAGTAGGACACACCGCTGTATAAGAATCACATTTAAACAACCAGGATACACCTGTTCAACACAAACATAATATGATCCACAGCAGGATATAGATAGAATACGTGCAGTACAGCAGGCCTATATGCCAGTGTATGCATGCTGAACACCGTCCTCATCTCCACTGTTTCAAATGTTGTCAGGGCTTTACCAAAACAACAGTCACATCCTGTCATGATGACATGTTTTCCTGTTACGCCCTTGCTGGGACACATCAGGATGTATTAACATGGGTGGTGCAGGGTGCTGGACTGTGACTGCCCACAGGATGAGTATCACTGGTTCTAATGGTTATACAATAAACCCCACAGTTCCATAAAGTTCTTGTCATTTTCAGTTTCAATCATTATTGCTATGTTATATTTTCATGTCTTAGGACATGATATTGTGTGATAGTAGCTGTTTAGTGGTGTAAAACCTAAAAAATACACTCTGTCTGCTCTCTAAATCACAGTTTAATCACACATTTATTGATCAGTCAGATCCACTATTGATGCTTTCTAAACACATCTGTGGTTCAACATTTAGTATAGACACTTTTTATGAGGAGATTCTTAGAGCGGGTCACAACTGACCCAGAACATACTGCGAGGGTGTAGAATATGAACAGTGGGAAAGCTAAGCTAAGTTAAGCCCCCCTTCACACATGTTCAAGAACATTTCCTGCATGGAGTCTGGGATGGATGGATATTCCTGGAAGTCTGTACGGATAATGTCCCACCTCAACACCTAGTAACATTTCTGGGAAAATGCCTTACTGCTGTGTTATGAATGAAAGCAGTAGCATTGTAGGGACATGCAGAGTTACGTCCACCTGGCGGAAAAATGCTTTCACCCGGAGCGAACCGATCACAAGACTTGAGGTGTGGGTGACACACTGCTAGTTGGGTGGTGGTGGGGCTTTGGTTGGGTTTTTTTCAACACAGCGGCCATATGAACACAAACAGCTAAACAGTACACTAAAATATGTTTCTGGAAACTTTTGATGCTAGAAACAGACAATGCAGTAACACAATCTTGATTCATATTTAATCAGCACTGATCAGTTTGAAAGTTTGATCCAGGTCTGGTGAGTTTCACCCTCTTCTTCAGAGTTTTATAGCAGTTGGCATCCGTAAGTGAAAGTAAGTAAGTGTGAAAGGATGCAAGACAGAAACGTTCCTGAACAGAGGACAGGAAGAATGGCTGATGGTGAACAGGAAGATTATTTTCATTTTGAGATATCATTGAGTTTATATAGTGACTTCGCTGTGGAAAACATTACTGTTGCTGCTCTAGAAACAATATTTGGTTCCATTTTAAATATAAATCAATTCTAATCCTGAAGAGCTGTACCAATAAGGAGCATTGATAAGAGTAGTAGTATTGATATAATCCCAACCATATTCAAGGATTATTTCAGGACACAGTGCTTCCATTATCAGGGACATATTTTAATATAATAACAGCAGTTTCATTAAGTTTACTTAAAAACTGCTGTTGCCAGAGGATGGTAAGGAGATGTGAAATGACAAGTGTTCAATTCAATTTCAGCAAATTGTTGAAAACATTTAAATGGTGCCGTGCGGTTACCTTGGCGACACTGGTGCGTATTACGGTACCAGTGACAGATAGGAAGTGTCCTACATCTCTGGATCGTGGAATAGTGTCTCTGATGAGCTCTGGACACACTGGTAGGCCTACACACACACACACACACACACACACACACACACACACACACACACACACACACACAGAGATGAGAATCAATAAACAGCAGACAAGTGGAGGAAATTCAACAGGCAAAGCAGCTGCAATCTCCACAAACGTACATCTAACAGAGGAAACACTTTCAATATCACTCACAGGGAGACTGCCAAAATCACAAGCCTGAAGGGTATTTATGCTAAACTCCTTTTTAAAATCAGTACCAGCTGTGTACTAGTTTCAAGAACCAGACTGTGTCTGATGCTGGCCAATATAACATCTTAAAGCACCTTCCGGTTTGACCCTACATTTTAAGGGAATCACTTATTCATTAAAACCAATTAGACTGCCAAAGAATATATTTCTACACCCCAAAAACTAACACACAATGCAAGATCTGAGCAACATCTGGTAACATCTGACTCTCATTTCCAGATAATGGATGTCTAACCTGTGATGCGGGCATGAAGAGTGAGTTTCATTCTGAGCTCCTTTGTTCTTTGTCCTCCACGGTGCGTGGGAGGAGAGGCATTCTCAGATAACTCTGTGGCTATTTTGTGTAACACTTTATCAAATATAGCCAGGACATTGTCAGGAAAGGCATTGAAATAGTCGCCTACCTGTGGACAGATACCATGACATTAGTGCAAACATAGATTCAGTGACATCCTCTCTTACAGACACATTACTAGGTACAGCTACACATTAGCAACCTGTAGCATCAGCTTCAGTGTGTGTCACAGGCGATGTGTTCAAGCATAGTACTGCTGTGTAGCTCCACCATATTTTGGCAGCAGTCAGAGCCCAACACACAATCACAAGTGTACATGGAAGTAGGCAGACTTGGAGCATAAAGATTAGGAGTGTAACAAATAACTGATATGAATCAGAAATTGATGCAAGTGCCTTGGTACAAACCCCGGGATCCATCTAAATGTACCATGAACTGGCCGATGGCCCGATTACAAAGTTATGAATTGGTTTAATGGAGCTGCTATGCTGCTGAAAGATCCGTCTGCTCAGTGTCTACAGACCTCTCTCTCCCTCTCCCATAAACTCATCACATTAACATTAAGATAGCGCTCTAAGAAACAAACAAAGGTGGAGGCAGCAAAACTAGTCAATAGGAGCAGAGAAACATTTGATTAGCAGCAGATATTATGCAGATGTGGCTCATGGACTGCTATAAACTGCTTCTGTGGTTCAACCTCAGTTAAATCTCACTGCTGAGTTCTCCTTTTAATTTATTAAAGGACCACTGTGTAGGATTTAGTGGCATCTAGTAGTGAGATTGGAGATTACAGCCAACTGAAATATAAATTTTAAGGTAACAAAAACACAATAATTCTCATTTTCGGGAGATGATACACTAATTTAAATATACTTATATTGAATTTCTATCAAGTCTGTTCCACTGGATTCTATTAACTTTTACACACTGCACCTTTAAATCCTTATTTTAATTGATACATTTGTCAGTTGATACATATACATATGGTTCTGAAGAAATAATAAGCAATGACTTTGTGTTTCTATTACCTCCATATTGGCTTCAAACAATGTCATTGCATTAACAACCACAGGTTGATGGGTCGTGTCCAGAGGATCTGCAATGAGCTGGTTAATGTCATCATGATGATGCTCTTTCACATAGGTTTCAAACGCCCAGCCAATCAGGGCCTCCTGTTCTTTGCTTATTGACATAGTGGAGTGATGTGATCCCCTTAAAGAAAAGAAATGATGCAATGATCAAGGATTGACATGTACACAGCGTGAGAACACACAAAACAGCTCCACAAAGTTCAAAATTACTTTTTGCACCATTATTTTCACTATTAATATTTTGCTCATTATATTATATTTTGCTGAATTAATTATTTATCTCCAAAATGTCAACAAAAAATAAATAAATGTAATGGAATATATATTTTTTAATTATTGTCAGACCAACAGTACAATTAGCATCATTTTCAGTTTAATACAATGTAGAACATAGAGAAGCTTAAAAACTAGTTTGCGAGAACTTTAATCAAGAGTTGAGCTGCGTAGAAAATAGTCAATTTTCAATATCAGCCACTAAGTTTTTTGTGTGTTTAAGTAGAGTAGTAGAGAAAAGCCTCAAGATCGTGACAGTGCTGTATTATGGAGTTAGTGCATTTTCCAACTCAACTCAACATCATCAGATCTTTCCCAAATTTCATGTTTGATGAAGACATGACTATACTTTGACAAACTACTCCTAGCAGGTTAACTACATCCACCTAAAATTCATTGAGCCAAGTTGTAAGACCTTGATGATGCCATACAGTGAAGCTTTCGAGTGTTTATCAAACACTGGAAGTGACAGTTATTTCCTACATGAAGTGTCATATATTCATGAAATTGTATATTCATGTCAGTTCATTTAATAGCATCAGGATTAGCATCGGTAAAGATTTAGTTGTTTTATTGCTTCTCCCATTCCTTTCTTTGGTAGATCCCAGCTCCACCCTTTCACACTTCATCCCAGAATGACTGTATGGAACACAGATACACTCACATCATATCAACACATCAAGCAACAACTGACATCACCTTGTTTTCTTGCTGCCTGTTCCCCATCAAAATGTCTGTTGAATTGTCCTTTACCCATTGTTTTTGTCTTCTCTGTGGTACTGTTAGTGTTTTGTCTAAACAAATAACATCCCTTTTTCATCCTTGCCATCACTCTTCAGCAATGAACGATGGAACAGTCACTACTTGTTGACATTTTTATTTATCATAAACTCCTGAAGTAGTGCTCACTTATACGATCATATTCATCACGGCAATATTATATATTATTTATTATTTTTATTATGTATTTATTACTGGCTATTTTCAAGTCGCATGTTTGTTTAAATTTGACGAATGTGCTGATAGAAGCAGAGCACAGGTATGGCAACCAGTTGACACATAACACCGGACAATAAAACTAACACACTCAAGACACTCATAGAACGAAAAGAGTGTGAAGGTGAGGACTGAGTCATTTCTTTGTTTATAAACCGCATCCGTTAGATGTGTTGACTTGAGCGCATTTTATTCATCACAATTACTTCAGACAGTCGGTAAAAAACTACTGCTAACTGCTGCTCACACTCTTTGCCATTGCACTACCCTCCCAAGCGAATTGAAATATTATTAAATGAATACAAACAGAAAGGTTATCGTACCGTGCCTCGTAGTCACATTTTCTGTCTCTGGTGTCTTGTCAACAAGCAACTTGTTTTCCGCGGGTAAACTGTTTCCCGGAAGTTCATCTTCTTCTCTGATGTAATGGCGAACTGTAGACTAACGTATACCGCCATCTAGTGTACCGGGCTGGAACAGCAGAGTTTAAAAATAAAAGTAGAGATAAAAAAAAAAAAAAAAACAGTAACTATCTTACGACCACTGACTGTGTCCCACCTACTGAGATTGCCCATTACTGCAGTGCTGCACATGGAAAACAATCAACCATATATAGGGTTTATATGGGTAATGTGGTACTTTTTCTATTCAGTTATTCTAAAGCTAACTAGTAAACTGTGTAAGTTATATTGTTTAACATTATACAGGCTACTAGTTATTATTAACTATCTGATGCAGAAACCAAAACAACACGTACGCTGACAAAATTAAATGACCAAATATGGGTATGCACATTTCAGAAAGTTTTGGTTGGCAGATAAGGCTGCTTTGGAGAAGTCAAAGTATTAATAAGCCTAAAAAAATAGTGTCCCAGATTATAAAATCTACTAATTCTGAAAAGATTTGACATGACATTATTCATTAAGAGTATAGGCTTGGCAGATCCTGTCAACACTAAGTCAATACAAGTTCTATAATAACAGCAACAACTCTGGTCATAACTTACAGTCACTACGCACTTTACTTTCTACACACAGTTACACACATCACACATTATTTTACTATTTTACTAAATTTACTAAAATCAACACTGTCAATTAGTTGTATATACTTTTGTACATTACATTTTATTTATTTTGTTTTATTTGCTATTGCTATTTTGCTATTTTATTATGTATAGTTTGTTCTTTATATTCTCATAGTATATGTTGTTATCGTCACTGTGTGTGATGCTGCTGCTGCACTGTAATTTCCCAGCTTGGGATCAATAAAAGTCTATCTATCTATCTATCTATCTATCTATCTATCTATCTATCTATCTATCTATCTATCTATCTATCTATCTATCTATCTATCTTCTGAATTTGGCAAAAGGGAAAGGGAATTATGCAGCGGATGATGAGGATACTGTGCCACTGGACTCCAGAAGGCTTGAGGTATAATGCCAATCTTGTGGAAATAGTTATTTAGCCCATAATGGATTAGAAGTCAGTGATGTGGTGCTCATAGAAAATATATTTGTAAAAGGACAACCTGTACAACCTGATAGTCAGCCTGGCAGCATAGAGCTGGCAGAGGTGAAGGTAGAAGTCCACATGAGTAAACTGCGAAATGGACCTTGACATGGAAATAAAGGAAAAGACACTGAGGAAACTGAACCTGACCTTTAAATCCTGAAACTAGAAAGAGAAGTAAGTGATTTCAACACACACTGTAAGCATGACTCTAACACAACGTATACATCATTGTTGTTTTTATCTATCCTAAGCTTCAAGCTGACATGTGATGACTTAAAAATAAAAAGATTAAGAAACATTGCGGTGTCATCTCCCTGTTTCATGAATGTACAGTACAATATGTAATTCATGGTTCAGTGATGTGAGACTAAAAATTAGGAAGATTATACAATTATGAAACCTTACAATCACAAAGTGTGCTACCAATGCCAAATAAAATATAAATAGAAGAGTGACATACACTATCCTTTATTAGCAAAGTATAGGCAACATGAAAAAACTGAAATAATTACAATGTATTGGTTTCTGACCACTCTTCTAGTAATGTTGTCTGGAAATATTGCTGTATTGTCCCAGTCAATCTCTAATGCCACTCTGGGAGCACTTTCCTTCCTGAGACAGGAAATATGCAAGAGCAGGCAACAGTGGCGTCACAGGCTCTGTCTGTAGTGACCCTCAGGTGGGGAAGACACCAAAAAACGTGACCATTCTCAGTCTGGGCTTTTGTTCTCACATGACTGTGATTATATGCTTGCAGTGCTGCTGTTTGTTGGTCTGCAAGAGGAATGAGCATGAAAGGCTGACAGGCATAGCCCTTCTCTCCCAGCAACTTACCATAAACCATAAACAAGTAAAACCTTTGACGCACTTGTGCTTATCGCTAATACTTGTGTGGCTTACCTTGTCATAGTCTCTGGTGAATCTTACCAGCTCGAAAGCCCTGGGAGTCATGGACCGAGCCTGGCCACTTTGCCTTTATATATGACTGAGAATAGTAAGATGTAGCCTATTAAAGTGATTTAATGCACAGAATTAATTTATGTAGTTGACAGTAACTTTAAGTCACTTTTTACCAGAGCATTGATACTGTGGAAGGATTTTCTGTACATAAAATCTCCATGTGGCCCTGGGGAATGTTTAATGAGGCTCTATGTGCAGTCCAGTACACCAGTGACATTAGGGACAGCTGTAACACAACACACACTAATGAGTATCCTACTCTGACTCTAATGTAACACTGTTTATGTAGTGTGTATTTCACATTACCAGCAATCTTGTAGAATCCTTCATTGATTTAGCAAGTTCTTCTGTGGCCAGGGAAGGTGATGAAGATGTGTGCCAACGATTTCAGTTTCAAAATACACATTTTTGATGGTACGGATGATAATACCTCTACTCAGATTTTCTGCATCTCCAAACGCATACAAAAAATGCCTCTTGCAAAAAAGAGTAGTGTCACACAGACCATGGGATAATAAGAGCTGGTGCTGAATTTTAGGACCCAACAGTCTGCACTCAGGATGCCATCACTGTAATACCTCTCATGCAGGTAGTCACTGGGAAAGGCTAGAGGGTCCAGCCTGTCCCAAAACATTCTCTAATGTTAATTACAGCTAAACAGTACATTAAAATATGTTTCTGAAAGCATCTGACATGAGAAATAGGCAATGCACTAAAATATCTTAATCAATCAGCACTTAGTTTGACAACTGGACCTGAATCTTGTCAGTTCAGGGACTTTTTGATGAGATATTGTTGCTAGAGTGCGACATCTAGTGGCTGAATGTATATTGCAACTTTAAATATAACCAATTATTGGTCTTCGTCCCCTTTGGTAGTCTCAGCCATCTGGAAAGAAAAAATTGAAAATCTGATGATTGATCAACAATTCTCATAATGACAAAATAATACACAAAATGAATACACACAAATTCCAATATGAAAAAATCAAACTACTGTAAAAAAACCCATAAAAAACCCCCCAAAAAACATAAGTATTATGAGCTTGATGTAGTGCTCCAGGCTTCATATGCTCTGAAGTTTATCCAGAGGCAGCTGGTGGAGCTCTCTATGCAATGTGAGACTACTGTCCAGAGAGAACTGGTCAGTTCTTCATAGAGCTCCAGAACAAACTTGGAGAAACTCCTCCATGAAGTATGTGTTTCAATTTCAACCATGTTTCTTTTTTCCAAACAGATTTTAAAAAACACACACATCCCTTTGTTTATAGTGAATACTTTATTGCATTTAGTCATTTATAACAGAGATTTTGTCTCGTTTGTGTGTTTGATTTAGACCCGCTCAGTGTGTTGCCCCCCACCCAGAAAACCAGAGGACGGCGACGTTGTTACCATTAAGCGGTTCAGTGGTGGCAGCTTTGGGTGAGTAAGACTTCTTTACATTCTAACAAACTGTTTGGACACCACACAGAGTTCAGTCCAAACACAGAGAAACATCATACTGAAGATTCCCCGACCGGGAGAGTTTACTTTTCTACCAGCTGTTCATTATTTACCAACACATCAACAATATCATGCATGAACCTCCCTGTCAAATGCAGCCAGGATATAAACCTGTATCATTCACACACAGAAATAAAGTCGTGGCAAATATAAGAACATTTACTCTAATTAAAATACACATATGATATATAGAAATTGTATTTAAAATGCTTTAATAACGGAGTTTATTAGACATGGTGAAGTGTTATTGAATTTGTTTTAAACAAAGTTTATCAGCTGTGAGGTTTTATTTATTCTATAATTAATTTTAGAGAAAACGCTGTTAAGTGTTTCTGCCCGGAAACTCTTATTAACAATTATAAAACGGTATATCAAAATTTCAAGGACATATAACTTTATTAAGTTGTTCAGACGTGAAGAGCGCCATGCCAACTTTTCATAGACTACCAGTGCAGTGGAGCTGTGTGCAAGCAGGTGATATCATTATAATCAGTCATTGTGATTGTACTCACCTGTGTTGAGCCTAAATATTTGCATATTTGCAAGCAATTCACTGGTGTTGTCATTTCTTGTTTTGTACTGTTGCTCTGTTTCATCTGAACACCGACTATGAAACGACGTAGTTTTGATTATGTATGCATGCAGTCAAACAAAAAAGAAAGGAAAAGGGGAAAAACCCAGACATTCATTCTAGAGAGCTGTGAGACAAAATCATTCAAATTAAATGTTGTCATCCTGCAGTCATTGTTGTTGACAACTCATTCACCTCAGCTTTAGTTGGTAAGGGCTTATAGTTAATTTAAAAAAAATCCTTCATCTATTTATATTTGCACTATTTACCTACAGGTTTATCTTCACTGTGTTGCTCTTGTTTGCCTCACAGCGCACTGCTGAAAAGTCAAGACAGTTTGTTTAAATGGGATAATGCATGATGACACACCACTGGTCAATATATATTAATAATGGGATTTCTGAAAAATGTTTATATAGGCTATGACACACAGACTAAATTGTAATATAGTGGACACAATGGCTTTACATGCACATTGTGAAGTATGAGTTGTCATATGTTAAAAACAAAAATCTAAGTAATAATTTCTATATCTTGGTAAGGATGGGTAATGATAGAAGAAAATGTGAAATGTAATATTCTATGGAAGTATTGTCTGAACAAATATATTTTCCCTTGTTTTAACCGGTGTTACACCAAAATCTGTGACCGTCAGAAATGGTGACCTGTGTTGTTGGCTCTCTGCTGAAGAAGTTGTTATAAACCTAAACTTCACCTTAACCTGGTGACCTCACGTCCCACCCATAGGCCAAGTTTGAACTTTAAGGTTGGGGGTGTATGTATAGGCTGCAACCACAAGGATTCATGCATGAAAATTGATCAGGATAGCCTACATGCTACTGCAGGTGTGTTTACATAACTAATATGCCCAGTGGATGAAATTATATGCCATAGCATTCACACAAAATAAATAAATAGGTTACCGGTAATTCAAGTGTGCTATAATTTAACAAACAAGCCAATAGCCTATGTGCAAACATTAACATTTAGAAGACCTGAAATTATTAAATAAAAATAGAATGCAGTAACATTCACACAAAACTATATACCGTATAGCAGTGGCGTGCACATACTTTTTGAAGGGCAGGGGCGAAAAGAAAAAAAAGGGCACATACAGTGCATTCTCACCTTCTCTTAACCTTTTCATGCATGAATTATGATAAACTCAGTCAGGATTTTTTTCCTAATTTCTTTCATTTCTCTTTAGGCATAAGAAAAATGTAACTTAATTTTCTCTTTCACCAAATGATAACATTACATTATAATAACATAAATCAACTGATCTACAACCAAAAACATTACTGCAGGTTTAGTGGTAGTGTATGGGATGACACACTAGTGGTGGCTGAAGTGTAACTATGCATCAAAATCTTTCATACATAAGATTTTTTTTATATACATATATATATATATATATATATAGATAGATAGATAGATAGATAGATAGATAGATAGATAGATAGATAGATATAAATATCAACAACATATCAATATCAACGTTTGTGCTGCAGATGCCTGACATGTGTGAATGTAAATGAGCGTTAGACTCAGTGAGATGGAACAGAGGAGACTGACTCTGAGCTGTGGAGGAGGAGTTTGCTGAGATCACTTCCACTCAGCTTAGGACGTTCCGGCGACTGCATTTATGGAAAGAAAACCGTTATCACTTCATGTTGAGAAGATTTAAGACATTGTGAATAATCGTTTGGATGTGTAGTACTTGCGTTATAATGTCGTGAAACGATCTAGTGGTCTACCCGCGTTTATTATATATAAACACTCCGGGTTTGTTTGGTTTTTTCCCCCCTCTCTGATCGGATTGCTGTTTTCCGGCTGTTGTTTAAAGCCTACAAACATCCAAAAATGTGGACCAGAGGTGATTTTGAACATGGATACGAACCTTCTAAAACAGGTGAGATTGAAGCGTTCGGTGATATAAAACAGAGGAGGATGAGACTCAGGGATGATGTGAGAGCAGCTTGAGCCAAGATTGCGTTTTTTGAAGGCCAAAGTAGGGCAGCTATAGCACACACTGATACGGATAGACAGGACTGATACTGTATATGAACACACGCAGAGGATTACAAAACGTTTGTGATCGTTTAGTTTCGTATCGACTTAGATTGTAATTCAGCCATTGTTTAAATTAAAATTAATAATAAAATAAAAGATCAGAGATTGCGGTAAGCTGCATAAACAAGATCACCCAGCTGAGCACAGTAGAGCTAATGTGTGTTAAATCAGGAAATAATCAAAGTGATATGTGATGGGAGTAACCTACTGTTCTTAGTTTTAAATGGCTACTTCCACGTTTTAATAATATTTGAGAATATGTATCGTTATCGTTATCTTTGTATTGTATCCTATATTAGTATGATGAAGACATCATCAACAAACACTGGGACATTATTGTTACACTGTATCATCAATGAGTAGCCATTCTGCCTAACTTTATGTATGCAAGATATATTCTGCAGCTCTACATGAACAGCTGTAATATACTTTTTTTTAAATCATCAATCAATAAATGAATCAAACTTTATTTGTATGGCACTTTTCATACATGGTAATGGAGTGCTTTACATAGTCAAAAAACAAACAAACAAGACAAAACAGATATAAAATACTCGATAAAACAGGAAGTGAGGAAACTATCAGAACTCTCATGAATCTGCAGTGGTAGGATGAAATTAAGAATACACAAATAAAATAAAAGATTGATCAAATATAATAAAGAAATACTGAAATAACGTAATTATTGAATAAGGTGTGTAATGTGAGGACGGGTATTAAAAGGGAAAAGATAAGAGGAAAATAATAAAAAGAATAGTCCACGTAGTAAAACAGGCTAAAACATAGAATAAAAGACAGATGAATAAATTAAGTAAAACAAGACTATCACAGTTATAATATAATGAATTCAATTATTATGACTTGTTTAAAAAAAAAGCTAGATTCATTCATTAGGTCCAGAAAGAGTATCAGACTATGTGGCATGTAAAGATAACATTAACTTCTTGGAAAATTAATTGTAAGAATATTATATGTTTTATAATATCTATATTCATATTGAATTTCTCTTTCCAGAAGATTAATAGATTTCAGACTAAACACAAACAGCCCCATGAACATACTATAATATTTAGGGCTAGGTATCAATCAGTACTCGATACCTTTATGGTTTCGACCCAAAAAATCAATACCAAGTAGTATCGAAAGTTGCTCACAGCCAATCAACGCAACCCTAACCCCTTCATTTAATGCGACATGTGATTGGCCCACTGCCACAGCAGCTACAACCTGTCTGTGGAGGTTGGAGTTGTGATGAATTGGAGTTAGCACGCTTAGCAGTTCAGCAGCCAAGATGCCACCTAAATGCTCTAAAGCAGAGGTGTCAAACTCATTTTCAGTCAAGGGCCACATAGACCAATTTCATCTCATGTGGGCCGGATTATTAAAAAGATGGAGGGAAAGAAGGAAGAAAGGAAGGAAATAAGAAGGGAAGGAAGGAAAGACAGGCAAAGGGAACGAGGGAAGAAAGGGAGGAAGGACAGATGGAAGGAAGGAAGGAAGGACAGAAGGAAGAAAGGG
The DNA here is from genome assembly GCF_027409825.1 of Scomber japonicus. Classification (NCBI taxonomy): domain Eukaryota; kingdom Metazoa; phylum Chordata; class Actinopteri; order Scombriformes; family Scombridae; genus Scomber; species Scomber japonicus. The sequence continues at coordinate 28,692,198 of NC_070594.1, read as the reverse complement.
AGGAAGGACAGATGGAAGGAAGGACAGAAGGAAGAAAGGGAGGAAGGACATATGGAAGGTAGGAAGGACAGATGAAAGGAAGGAAGGAATGAAGAAAGGAAAATAGGAAGGTAGGAAGGACAGATGGAAGGAAGGAAAAGAACACAGGAAGGAAAGTGGGTCGGATTGCACCCCTTGGCGGGCCGGTTCTGGCCCACGGGCCACATGATTGACACCCCTGCTCTAAAGTGTGTCTACATGCCTGTTACACCAAATAAAAGACAGAGACCTAAATGTGGAATGGGTATTGAATGAAGTACTCAATTGGTATCAGAGTCACTTTAAAGAGTACTTGGATTGGTACTGGTATTGTACTTTTTAAACGATACCTAGTCATTGTACATGAGTTCATATGTACTTAAAGCCTTTTTAAAATTGTTTCAGGCACCAGCAGTGGTAGCTCTCCAGGATGGGTCCCTGGCCATGAGTCAGCCTGGCTCAGCAACCCTCCAGGCCCTGAGAGCAGTATCGGTGTTCGCCGACACAGCACAGTTTCTGACAGTGGTGACACCGGCATCGGCACTTACTGCTCCGATAGCGTGGAAGGTATGTTTTTCTCTTTCAGAAAGTTCCAACCAGCAGGTTTTCTTTGTCAAATCAAAGGTAAGAGTGGTGGAATTAATTGTCAGTTTATATGATGCGATTGTTTAAATGTCTTATTCTTATTGGCCCTGTACGTTTTCCTACAGACGACTCCAGTTCCAGTACCACACCTTCATCTTTCCATCCACTGTCCCAGCATCACTTGGGCCAAGACGAAGGGTTCGGGAGTGGTATTCCCATCGTCCACGTCATGCCATCCCCCTCCGCTTTACCCCACAGTTGCCTCAAAATGCCAGCCTCACCCAGCAGCAGCACAGGTCGCTGGAGCAGGTCTTGCCAACTACTTACGCCAACCATGTCTCCCCAATATGCACCAAGCAGTCTGGACATGAAGGATCACCAGCACCAGCCCATTCGTAGGTGGTCCTCTCTTACCAAGTTGTCATCTGGGGCTGATAAGAGCTCCACTAGGACATCGGCCTATCAGTACAACCTGAATTCACAAGGCTCCCTGGACAGAGGTGTGCTATACGGCTACAGAAAGGAACCCCGTGGTTCAAACACAAACACGGGTCTTTATTTACCGTTATCATCCTCCATGCTCAGCCATAGTTTGCTACAGCGCTCACCAGGTGCCGGTCCCTGCTACTGGAACAATCACAGCATTAGATCACCTGGTTTGGAAACAGACCTATCCCTGTCTTCCACTCTGTCCTCACCTGTAAAACACAACAGTCTGAACATGAGCTATAGTGCGTTACCAGAAACTAAACTGCCTTGGGGAAGTCTCAGCTTACCCAAGCAAGCAGATTCAACGCTGGGTCATCAGACCGATAGAGACTCTCCGATTCAGTCTGCAGTCCGAACCCAGATGTGGCTGACGGAGCAAATGGAGTACAGCCCCAAAGTAGAACGCGGAGGGGAACTCGGTCAGATCGGTGACACTGAGACAAAGGTCTGTGGTGGAGATGGGCTGTTGCCACGGCAGCAGCAGGGACATCAGCGGGAACCAGGAATCAATCCGGTGAGGGTTGTATTATAACAATAAGATGACAAAAGAAATGAGGTTGTAGAAAGAAAGAAGTGAAAGAGCGAGAGAGGAAAGGGGAAATTAAAGTGATTAGTTAGTGCTCGAAGGTTGGAGGGGAAGAAAGGGGTAAGGGATGGAGGAAAGGGGTACATCTTTAGACATCTATATGTTTAACAAGCACAATTCACCTGACTTAAGAACAATGACCTACCGATTAAGAACATTTCTTAGTATTTTGCATCCAAGGTAGTATGTACTTATGTTGACACATATCTTTATTCCTCAGATACTGATGTCATCACATTATGCACTGAACTGCATGTGTTCATTGACCTATATGTGTGTGTTTCCAGATGCTGATGGGGACCTCCCTTCCTGTCAACACTCTGGTGAAAGTTAAAGAGGGACTGCTGAGACAGAGAGAACTGGAGATAGATCGGTACTGCAAGAAACACACATACACACACACATACACATACACACACAGTGGCTCAAAATGTTATCTGCCTCTTTGACTTGCCAATTATCGGTATCGGTATCGGCCCTGAAATAATCATCACATCATTTCCAGTTATTGTGCCAAGATTTTCACTTATTCCAGCTCATAACAATTTGAGCTTGAGACAAATAACAATAATAATAAACCCTTTTGAGAACATCAACAGTTAACAGAAAGATATGCAAACAACCAAGCAACAACGTGCAGACACTGAATAACCCACAAACCCTCCAAAGTCAGTTAAATAACATTATTGCATGAATAACTCCAATAATTCCCCTTGAACAGTTGAAATACAAGAAGTTTGAACAAAATAATAAATCTTTTTGTAAACTAACTTCAACATAGTAGAGAGAAATCACTAATAATAACAATAAGGAATTCTACCATACTTCCTGTCTTCAGATTGTAGTCTTTTTTATTTTGGATTGTATCACTTTTGTGTAAAAGTTTTAATTAACAGTTAATGCTATTATTAATATAAAAAGGTGTAAAAATTATGGTGATTATTTATGCCATCACGCATACAACTATCAGTGGGGTAGTCATAATGATAATAAGTGCATTTATAATCATTGGGAATATTATGATGATTATAATAATTACTATCATCATTATTATTATTATTATAAGGATCTGTCTTATTTAGGTGACACTGATCGATTAATCATGCTATAAGTTTGATTTGCAACCTGAGCAGCATCTTACAATGTCAGAAAAAAACCTCATCTTATATTAGTGTGTACCTATTACATTTGTAAGCGGTAAATGATTCTGTCTTCCAGACAAAAGCAGCAGATCCTGCAGCTCCATGTCCGGATTAGAGAGAACGAGCTCAGAGCGCAGCAGGTCCTGCAGAGCCAGAGAGGCTGGTTTGATGAGCCACACATCCTCAATACAAAGGTAACGCATGCTGCCTGTGTCTGTGAAGAATGACAATTCAAATTCATAATTTGATTACACTAAGTATGTTCATGATAAAAGTCAAAACACAAGTTCTGGTGTCCAATAGGAGTCAGCGATGGGAATACCATGCAAACAGCCATCTGATAGGCTGTTCTGTGATGAAGACCTTGTTAGGAAGCTGGCACTGGCCGAACTGGAAGTACTCCATTTGAACGAGTTCTTAAAGCAAGTCACACAAAAGTATACAGAGGACATCAGAAAACTGGAGGAAAAGGTACAGTATATTATTATAAGAGTTCTATCATTAAGCCAAAGAAAGGGAAAAAAATGCTTAATAGAACAACTACTCTATCTTTTGCTACAAACAACCACTGGAACTAAAACACAGGACATTGCCTCAATTTGTTGGTTCAAACTTTTTTTGTGCTTAACAAAAGGAAGCAGCTCAGGCTGTCAAAATAAAAGTCAGGAGCATAAACGAGCAGGCTTCAAGTTAGAAAGTCACTTGAACTTCTGGTTGATTTGTATTGTACCCCTTTGTTACATTTGAACTAAACTCTTTGTTGATGTTCAGGCCAGGCCCACTTTCACTGATCAATACGATACTTCAGATTCTGGTTAGTACTTCCTACCAGAACATGCCCACTAATTTTGTTGAAATTCTGTTAATTAGATTTTCAGATAAACATTGTGGCGCCCCCTATTGGTTAGGCTTAACAAATTGAAAATGCTCTAAAAGTACAGTATTAGACCTTTTCCATATACATGTGCTGGCTAAGGCTTGACTCTGCACTCCAGCCCAGCACAGCAGAGGTTTGCATTTTACTAATAATGTGCTTATCTTGAGTTGAAAAGCAGCAGGTTGTATATGACAATATGGGTTTTTGATATATGAGGTCTATTTTTTTTTTTTTGTCCACAGATAAAGACGAGGGATCGTTACATCAGCAGTCTGAAGAAGAAGTTCCAGAGACAGAATGAACAGAGCCAAGAAAAACAGAGACGCATAGAGACACTGGAGAAATACCTGGCAGACCTACCAACGCTGGACGAGGTGCAGACCCAGGCCCAACAGGTACACATACACACCTGTGTTAACATACTCACACTCTGAAAAGCAAGGTTTCATTTGAAGTAGAAGCAGTTCAGTCTGACTCTGTCCATTCCAGCATGCAACATTTTGGTTGTTATCTACTGACCGAAGTACACAGAAAATGTCACTATGTCCCTATTGCTTTAATAAAATGACAACATGTACACTATATTGTTTTCCCCAACTGGATGACAGACTCAAATTGACCAAAAGGCTACTCGAAGATGTCAAATCCATTTTATTTTTGGATATTTTATAAGAGGGACTAATAACATAACTGCAGCTGACCATTGCAGCTATATTATGTAATGAGTTTGGGCCAATTCTTCATATTTCATTACATTAATGCATCATTAATTAAAATAAAACATAACATCAAAATCATAATTTTGGCTCCAGCACATTTTTGCATTTATTAGTGTGTATGATGATTGTGTGGATATGCATTTAACACATGTGGTTGTAGTGCTTATTAGATTTATTTAACTCACTCGGTGTGTGTTTGTGTGTGTGTGCGCTCAGCTGGAGGAGGTGCAGCAGAAAGCGAAGGAGCTGGAAAAGACGGTGTCCCAGTTAGAGGAGAGCATAGAGGAAGGATGCGCCGTGATGAAGGAAAAAGACGTCAAGATTGAGATGAAGGCCAAGAGAGAGAAAGAGCTGATCGCATCTGTACACAGGTATGTAATCAATTGATAAGCTGCTATTATTTATTCATGGAAGTATGTATATATGTATGAATGCATTTACTTTTACAAATGTACATGAAGACCCACCCCACATCCCAAGCTTCACAGCACATGTAGCTAGCATATATAATTAAACATGTTCAGCATCTTAATGAATTCAAGTGCATGAAGTCACTACAGCTGAATACAAGTGAAGGGAAAAGTGCAGTTCTAAGCAGAAACTGAACTATATGTACTTTATTCAAACATGAGACGATACAGTAAGTTGTCATGTAATGTAAAATTTCTTAGTCAACGCTCTAAGAGAGTTAGATTTTTCCAGTATAAGGAATGATGATAGATCCGTCTGCCAAGAGGTTATTACTAGGGCTGCCATTTATTTTAAAAATCATGATGACTAGCTGAATTTCAACAGTTAAATGCATTTAATCACATTTAAAAAATATATATTATTTTGGATTTCATAACAGTTTTTAAGTCCATATTATTACAATTAATGTAAAGCCATTCTTACCAGTGTGTCTTGACTGGGAATCAAATGAATGCAAAGAAAGAAATTTCTACTTCAAAAATATAGAAAAGAAATGCTGCAACAACAGTGTGGTCATGAGGTAGGAGACAACGACAAAGTGCTTATTCTGTGAAATACATTTTAACAAGTTAAAGTCAAAGTCATAAGAATGTGTGCAGATGGTGCAGCAGCATGATGCATCTATAGGAAATGATAGAGGCAAATGAGAGGACTGTAGCAACTCATAATGTAATAACAGCTCATAATGTAATAAATTAAATGTAATAAAAGTTCATAATGTAATAATTGGCTCATAATGTAATAAAATCTTGAGCGCATAACGTAATAACGCCTTTGCGCATAATGTAATAATGTAACAATTTATTACATTATGAGCCCAACTATATAGCAACTCATAATGTAATAACAGCTCATAATGTAACACTGGCTTAAACTGTGACAAAAGTGTTGCATTATGACCATTTCTTTACCGTTGCCGTTCCTGCAGGGTGAAAGGACTTGCTTTCACCTCTGTGATTGTCTGTCTGTATGTAAAAAACGTGGTGGAGCATTAAGTCCATAATGGCCACACCTGCACATTGACTACTCGAATTCACCTACAGGCAGAGGTCTGTGTTTGTCTATGATTTGTACATAGGTGGCACTACAGTAATAGGGTGGATAAGGGAAGAGGGAGGGGACTGTAGTTCATGTAGTTTAAGAACATTTTCTATTGCTACAATAAATGCAGAAAACAGTAACTTCTACATTTAAAAACACATTTAAGATGGTTCTTTTCAAATAAGTAAGTTAACACTCTTTCCTTCACAGCCTGATGACGACCTTAGAGTTAAAATGTTGCTGTTTTTTTTATTGCTGGTCTTTAATGCCAATTCAATAAACACTTTTAAACAATTTCCTGCTACTTACATTAAATACATGATACAAGCAGCATGTTCATTCAACATTCACTTTATTTAGAAACTCTTCACTGTTGTCAAACTTTATTTAGAAGCCTGTCAGGATACCCAAGTAAAAAAAAAAAAAGTCGTGATTTAATTAAACAATTCACATAAATAATACATAATCAGAAATTATAGTTAGCCAACAAAAATCTAATCCAGGGCTCCATTTGTCAGGAACTGTTCATGCCCCTGATCACACAGATCAGGGGCTGATCAGGTGAATGGTGATTTAGAAAAAAAACAAAACTTTATTTCTTCCAATATATGTCAGTTATATGGAACCATCCAGAGGATATGTGTCGAATCACAATCCATGCAGTAAACCACCTGGCATTTTGGCTGAAGAGCTGCCTGATGTTGGTTGCAAGGCCACTATTGCGTCCAGCTGCTTTATATAACCTGCTAATATTTATACAGCAGTCTTCATCCATCTCAATATCTAAACATTCAACCAAAGAACCACGTATATAAATTCTTGGTAGGAATGGCCGGGTTAGCTCTCTGAATAAGTTGGAAACTCTGTAGGTGCCCAGCATTGTCATATCCATCAACAGACAATGCTGGATAATGGATGACACTACCAGCAAAGGCAAGTTAGGGCTAACAACCAAGAGGGTATCATCAGGAACAGAAGGAACAATATCAGGGCCAGTTTGATGGACTGTGTTGAGGTCACCATGTGGGAGATCACATGGTGACCCTAACACCATGTCATCATGAGGATCATTGTAGTGATGGTTAGAGTCAGGGTCAGAGTGATGATCAGAGTCCGGGTTTGAAAATTGGTCAAAGTCAGGGTATGAATGTTGGTCACAGTCAGGTTTGAAATGGTGGTCAGAGTCAAGGTTTGAAGGTTGGTCAGAGTCAGGGTCTGAATGGTGGCTTTATTTGTACCTTTATTTCAGAGGTAAATGATGATAATGCAACACTTTTTTCACAATATAATCTATTATTACTTTATGAGCTGTTATTACATTATGAGCTGTTATTACATTATGAGTTGCTATATAGTTGGGCTCATAATGTAATAAATTGTTACATTATTACATTATGCGCAAAGGCGTTATTACGTTATGCGCTCAAGATTTTATTACATTATGAGCCGATTATTACATCATGAACTTTTATTACATTTAATTTATTACATTATGAGCTGTTATTACATTATGAGCCATTATTACATTATGAGTTGCTACAAGCCATCCAAATGAGTGGACAGAGTGCAGTATCTGTACCTGTATCAGTATCTGTGACATGATTTTAAAAGAGTTTTCTGAAAAGTCTGTTAATTTTGAACACAACCAGAAAGTATGTGCTAATATTTTTTCTAGCAGGGGTCTTGAACCTGGACTCTCAGTTCAAGCCTCCCACTCAATGTAGATATTAGCAGATAGAGGGGAGTCAGATGAAAGGATGAAGTTTAGATGTCAGCCCTGTTGAGTTTTCTGGTTTCTCTAAAATATTTAAAGAACCCTCAGGGGAGAAAGAGGGTGAATGTAGTGCAAAACTGTGAACCTGGAGATAGCAGGAAAAGTGGATGAATAACTGGCTAGTTTCTACTAGATAAGAGGGTTGTTGTTGTTTTTTATTGTGAATCATGCAAAGTTACTCATGTGGAGTCCAAAAATAAAATTCTGAGATGTGTAGTAAAGGACAGTGGATTTTGACAACTATCCTTTCAATGTAAGTGGGTCAGTAACAAATAAGGGTTGGCTAGATGAACAACTCAAAAGTATTCTAAAATATAGTTCTCTTTCATAATATTTCGTTCGATGTCTCACTATGGGATGCACGCCTCGCTGCAGCCCTCAGAAGCATTTATCTCATTACGCCAATCCTGATTGGCTGGTGAACGTGTCCGTCCGCCACAGGTAGTCCCACCTACCTTAAATAGCTCATGCGGACGGCACCACCCTCATTCAAACACCTCTTCTCACTCGGAGCATATCTCGCGTCCAGGGCTAGCTAGCTTAACTGTCCATAGACGGATCTTATTTAGCTTCTGTCGCTGGGCGCTACATTTTTCTGCTTCGTCGGTCACACCAGATCGAACTCAGTGCTTTCCTGCCCTCCACGGCTTGGTCAGCACTGCTCTCGACGCCCCACCACAGCTACTCGAGCACCGGGCATTAGCACACCAGCTAATTCTCGGCTTCTTCACGGTTAGCACACCAGCTAACTGCCTCGGCTCCCTGCCTGCACACCAGCTCGCACGGAATGGAGGCTAAAACCCCTCACACCAGAGGGCACGGAGACTCCGGAGCCAGACTCTGTCGCTGCGGGAATAAGATATCGAGCATGGATCCACACCAGGTCTGCTCGTGCTGTCTTGGGCTGGAACACGCCCGGGCGGCTATCGAGGTCCCCGGCTCGTGTCAACACTGTGCGGTGTTCACCATCAAGAGTCTCCGCAGACGACTAGCCCGCCAGGCTAGCCTGTCTGGACATGACCCCTATCTCTCTTCCGACGGCGCCGCCGTCGAGGGCGGAGAGGAGGTGGGGGTCGCTGCGGTGGCGACACCGGAGGCTAGCGACAGCTGGGGCTCCCAGCTCGAGCTAGCCGCGGTTCCCCCTCTGGAGGAAGACGTCCTGGATTTGGACTATGGGGAAGATGATGATGGCGCCTTGGATCTCCTCATATCAGAGGATGAAGAAGAGGATGACATCTTCATCACGCCGGCTCGGGCTGCAAAGCCCGCGGCTTCCGTCGACTCTCGGGATGGAGATGAGCTCGGACATGCTCGACGCTCGGAATGCAAACGCGCTGCTGCCCGGCTGGGCATCCCCTGGCCCGCTGTCGTAGCTGAGACCACCAGATCACGCTACGAGGGGAAGAAATTGCCCTTGGCCAAGAGCGCGACGAAGCAACTTCTCCCCGTCTTCCCGGAGCTGCTGGAGGACCGCCCCTACAGCAGCCGGAGCCCGGTTCCCGGGGCCTCGTCCCTCGACTGTGAGGCGATGGAGAGCCTGGGTCTGCTCCGCATGCCTCCGATGGAGCCACTTGTTGCAGCTCACCTTCACCCCCAGCTGTCAGCGGTGTCCTCCCGGAGCCCCAGCCTGCCGTCCAAGTCCGACCGTTTTCAGTCAGCCCTGACTGAGAAAGCGTACAAGGCGGCGGCGCTCTCGGCCAGAGCGCTCAATGTCCTCTCGCTGCTCACGGCTTACCAGGCTGAGTTGTGCGAGGATGTTGCGCAAACTCAGGACCCAGCTGCGTGGGAGGAGATACCGGTCATCACCGACCTGTGTCTCCGTGTCCAACGCTGCGCAGTCCAGGCCACGGGAAGAGCGATGGGGACCATGGTTCTGCAGGAGCGAGCGCGGTGGCTCAACCTCGCCAGCCTGTCAGACAGAGAGAAGGACGACGTCCTGGACATGCCCATTGTCCCGGAGGGTATTTTTGGTTCCGCCCTAGCATCGATGCAACAACGGTGTGAAGCCAAAAAGAAGGAAGACGAAGCTCTCAAGCTCTGCCTCCCTCGCAAGCCCCCAGCTCCCTCTCCACCTGCGCAGCGTAAATCCTTCGCGCAGGCTGCCTCCCAGGTTTCGCAGTTCAAAATACCGAAACATCCGAAGCCTCAGCCCGCCCCGCCGCCCGTGCCCGGGCGGCCCGGCTGGTTCAAGAAGCCCTCGGCCCCAGCTACAGCTCCGCCGGCACAAGCTACCAGCCACCAGGCCAGGAAGAAGAAGAGAGCGGCCTGACCGCCCCTCTCGTCACCGGTGATGCAGCTGGAAGTTCCCCGTTCTCCAGCTCCACCTGTTTGGCTTCCGAGCGTGCACTCCGGGGCCCCCCACGCCCCCATCTCCCAGCTGCCACGGACCGTGCCAGAGCAGACCGGGAGAGACGGACATCTGACGGCAGAGGGTTCAGCGGTTGCCCCTCTCCCATGTCCACAAGCACGCACGCACACACAAGTTTTCATAAAGAAAATAAAATGTGTCCCGCTGTCGCATCCAGGCCGAGTGCCGAGGGCACAGCGAATAAAAGCCAAAACTATAAAAATAAACAGCGCGGTGGTGGCACCTGCTGTCCGGCTGCTGCTGAGGGCAGTGAGGTCCCCGTCACTGCGTTGTCCTCCCGGGCCAAAGTGCACAGCACCGCCCAGAGGCCATGTCAGTTTTCCACCACGAGAGGGCGCCACCGCACCGCGGTTGGGACCTCTCATGGTGGAGGAGCTGCAGCGCGTCTCACCTCTCTGCCGCAGGTGGGAGAGGTGGGCTGTGCTCGCAGCTTCACCCTGGGTGTTGAAGACGATTTCGAGGGGTTACAGGCTGCAGTTTGCCGCTGTTCCCCCTCGATTCGCCGGCATAATACACTCCCAGGCTCAGGGAGAGTCAGCTCGTGTTTTACAAGAGGAAATCCTCTCACTGTTAAACAAAGGAGCAATCTGTGTCGTTCCTCCCGCACAGTGTCAGAGCGGTTTTTACTCCAGGTACTTTCTGGTCCCAAAACGGGGGGGGAGTGGTATTCGCCCTATCCTGGATCTACGTGCTCTGAACAAATTTCTCAGGAAATACAAGTTCAGGATGCTCACACACGCATTCCTGCTGCGCCTGGTGCGACAGAACGATTGGTTCACTTATGTCGATCTGAAAGACGCGTATTTCCACATTCCAATATATCCTCCCCACAGAAAGTATCTGAGGTTCGCTTTCCAGGGGACGTGCTACGAGTACCGCGTGCTCCCATTCGGTCTGTCTTTAAGCCCGAGGGTGTTCGTCCGGTGCACGGAAGCGGCGATAGCCCCGCTGAGACAGCAGGGCATTCGCTTGGCCACATATCTGGACGATTGGCTGCTTTTGGCACAATCGAGGCAGGAGGCCATGGCGCATACGCGTATTCTCACACGGCACCTATTAGACCTGGGTTTTGTGATAAACGCGAAAAAGAGCATGCTGTGCCCGACACAGGACATAATCTTTCTGGGATTATCCCTGGACTCGGTGATTTTCACGGCGCGCCTCTCGGCGGAGCGAGTGAGAGCTTTCGGAGCATGTCTCGCGCTTTTCCATCCAGGCAAATCTGTTCAATTCAGATTGTGTCTTCGATTACTCGGACTGATGGCGTCAGCCATTCTCGTGGTTCGTCTTGGTCGCCTCCACATGAGGGAATTCCAGCTCTGGGTGGCCTCATGCGGGCTGGATCCTGTGCGTCATGGCGCACGGAGAGTGTTGGTTACGCCGGGGTGCGTCAGGGCACTGCGCCACTGGCGAGCCCCGTCTTTTCTGACCCGCGGGGTGCCCATGGGCTCTGTCCTGTCCAGGAAGGTGGTCACTACGGACGCCAGCCTGACAGGGTGGGGCGGAATTCACGAGGGCCGGTCAGTGAGGGGCATAAATTTTCTGGAACTTTCAGCGGTGTTCCTCTCCCTGAAACACTTCCTTCCGTCTCTCATGGGCCATCATGTCCTGGTGAGGACGGACAATACGACGACGGTAGCGTACATCAACCGCCAAGGGGGGTTGCGCTCTCGTCAGTTGCACATGCTGGCACGCAGACTGATCCTGTGGAGCTGCGGTCGTCTCCTCTCCCTGAGGGCGACGCACGTCCCGGGAGCTCTGAACACGGGCGCGGACCTGTTGTCCAGGTGCGCGCTGTTTTACTCTCTGCGCAGCCTGGATGCTCCCCTCGGCATAGACGCAGTAGCGCACATCTGGCCGCACGAGCTTCTTTACGCGTTCCCTCCCCTGGCCCTGATACCCCCCACTCTATCCAGAGTGAGGGACCACGGCCACGCGCTGATTCTGATAGCTCCGCATTGGCCTGCGATGCATTGGCTGGCGGAGATATATCGGTTGCTGTGCGCGCAACCTTGGCAGCTCCCGCTGCGCAGGGACCTGTTATCGCAGGGGGGGGGTACGGTTTTCCACCCACACCCAGAACGCCTGGCGCTGTGGGTTTGGCCCCTGAGTGGTTCAATTTGTCAGCTGTGGGACTCCCACAGCGTGTGATTTCCACTATACAAAGTGCTCGAGCCTCTTCCACTAGGTCTCTGTATGACTGTAAGTGGAGAGTGTTTGAGGACTGGTGTCACAGAAATGGCCATGTTCCTTTTCAGTGTCCAGTGGGTGTGATATTGTCATTCTTACAGGACCTGATTGACAAACGAAAAGCCTTCTCCACAGTTAAAGTGTACTTGGCAGCTATAGCCGCCTGTCACGTGGGGTTTGGGGAACAAACAGCGAGCCAGCACCCGCTGGTTTGCCGTTTTATGAAGGGAGCGCGCAGGCTTCTCCCCGTGTCCAGACCGCTGGTGCCACCATGGGATCTGGCGGTGGTTCTGGAGGGGCTCAAGGGTCCTCCTTTTGAGCCGCTGGGGGGAGCAGGCTTGAAACGCCTGTCTCTCAAGACAGTGTTGTTACTGGCTCTGGCTTCGGCTAAACGGGTTAGTGACATCCATGCGCTTTCGGTGCATCCATCATGCACTCAGCTTTTCCCGGGGGATGTGAGGATGATTTTGAAGCCCAACCCGGCCTTTGTGCCTAAGGTAGTGGGCTCATGTTCTCCTATTGACCTTGTGGCCTTTGCTGCCTCACCTGGAGAGCAGCGGTCACATGCGTTATGTCCAGTCCGTGCGGTGCGCACTTACATGGACAGGACTAAGGGTTTCAGGAGGAGCGATCAGCTGTTTGTCTCCTGGGCTAATCCTCATAAGGGGAAACCTGTCACAAAGCAGCGCCTGTCCCACTGGGTCGTGGAGGCGATTGCTTTGGCTTATACGAGTCAGGGTTTGCAGACACCTGCGGGTCTGCGGGCGCACTCGACTCGGGGCTTGGCCGCATCCTGGGCCTTATTCAGGGGAGTTTCTGTTCAGGACATCTGTGCTGCAGCGAGTTGGTCCTCGCCTCTCACTTTTGTCCGTTTTTATATGCTGGACGTCTCCGCTCCGTGCGTGGCACGCGCGGTTTTGCTGTCCTGATTGGAACAGAGTACATTTTTCCCTGTGGGTTGGTGGACGCTCGATAAACTTGTCTGACAATACGGGAGCAACCATATCCCATAGTGAGACATCGAACGAAATATTATGAAAGAGAACTGTAGGTTATTTACATAACCCCGGTTCTCTGAGTAATATGAGTGAGACGTCTCACCAGACTACCCTTCTTGCTTGGGCGAGTGAGAAGAGGTGCTTATCTTGAATGAGGGTGGTGCCGTCCGCATGAGCTATTTAAGGTAGGTGGGACTACCTGTGGCGGACGGACACGTTCACCAGCCAATCAGGATTGGCGTAATGAGATAAATGCTTCTGAGGGCTGCAGCGAGGCGTGCATCCCATAGTGAGACATCTCACTCATATTACTCAGAGAACCGGGGTTATGTAAATAACCTAAAGTTTTAAAAGCAGCATCAGGTTTGTTAAAATGTACATTTAGTATTTTTGTTGGTTTTATATCATTTGAAATGACATTTGCACCATTTTTTTTACCAAAAGTAAGACTGAATGCTCCTGAAAATGTCAAATGGTGTAACCACAAAAGAATGATACATATTCAATATGTTATCCACCTACAGTGTATTTAAGTGGACTTATATTAATAATGACTTGATTTTAAATTGACATGATTCCTCAGATTAAATGTAATATTTAGAACAATTGTATTCCATTATCTTTATTTAATGTATATAATAATGTAAGATCATGCCAAACTAGTTTTTTACCATAATCCTCTAATATATTCTCTCAAAATGGATTAAAAGCAGAAATTTGATGCTGGGTCCATAAAAAAAGAATGTGTACAAATTATTCATACGTTTATTTTCACATTTTAACCCTTAAATTTAAACTAAACCACATGAACACAATTTCATTGTTCATATGGACACCTCACTTTATTAAGACAGACAAAAATGGTGAACCTTGCGTGTAACTCAGTTTAATATGTTGATGCACTTCCCCTTAAATTATTTTGCATTCAGTCTGAACTCATGCATTTTTTATGTTAGATGACAAAATTGCCCTACATGGTTTTAACCATTTGCTCTGTGTATGTGCATGTGTGTCTGGGTAAAGCCTGCAACAGAAGGTGCAGCAGTGTTTAGACGATGGAGTGAGGTTACCCATGCTGGACCTGAAGCATCTCGAAGCGGAAAACAGTCAACTTCTGGAGCACCATGACCACAGCAGCAGGGTAAACTATCTAAACACAAGCACGCATACACCTGCAGTCAATAAGGCATTAACTCTTATCTCTTATCTCTTCTTCCCAACAGCTGATTGAACACCAGAAAGAACAGATTGAGCGACTGACTTCACAGCTAACGGTACGGTTATTAACAAATCCACACATCAGTTTGTCAAACTTAAGCCTCCTGTTCTTAAAAGACAGAATAAAGTACAACACTGGTCAGCTAAAAGATGTTTATTGTCACATGCACAGCAGATGGCAGCATTGAAGGCAGTAACATTTGGCTTTTTTGAGCTCTGGTATATCAGTAGGTCTAGTAGCTGAAAACTGTAATCAAATAAATGACAAGTACTAAAGTAGAATGAAAGTAGTCATTAAAATAGCAAGTAAGAGTGAGAAAGTAATAGTTGAAAAATGACTAGAGTAGTGGGTAACAGAATAAAAAGGTGCCACACCTTTTACTGTTTGTGGACATGACTGATAGATCCAGTTAAGAAGAGAACATAACCCTGTACTTATTGTTAATACAAGGGTTAGCACTACACTTGGAAATTAATATTATGCACTTGTAAAATTATAAGGGGCACCACTCTCTGAAAGTTCTTTCACTGAATAAAGTGGCAGGTTCAGATGCTGCTTTTGGGGGGCAGGGGGGCAATAACATCAAAAGTAACTAGCTCCACCTCCAGCAGCTACAACAGTAACATGCTGCTCTAACACTGATGCTTCACTATTAATAATCTAATGATGTCATATATAATAATATATCACTACTTTTACTGTAATACTGCATACTACATCACTCATAATACTGCAGTACTTTTACTGTAATACTGCATACTACATCACTATAATACTGCAGTACTTTTACTGTAATACTGCATACTACATCACTCATAATACTGCAGTACTTTTACTGTAATACTGCATACTACATCACTAATAATACTGCAGTACTTTCACTGCAATACTTTAACTACATTTTGCTGCCAGTACCTGTGTTTTTCCTAAATAGGACCTGTACTTGTAATGGAGTACATTGCTGTATTGGTACTTTCATTTAAAGAAGGGATCTGAGTACTTTTTCCACCAGTGTGATAAAGGCCCATTGCAGATTTTTTAAGAAAGGCTGTATTAACTATTTATACTTATCTATGGCTTTTAACTTTTAGATTATTACCCCATGAACAAACAACCAGAAATCAGCGTGTAGAACAATGCTTTTGGTCATTTACAGGTTGTCCCCCTTTATAGATGCAACAGACAAATTCATTATGAGTCTTCACTTCCTTCCTAAAATTATTATTACCTCTACCAAGGAGGTTTTATTTTTAGTCAAACGTGTTTATCTCAAAAACTGGTGAAAAGTTTGACAGTGGACCAAAAAGGAATTGGTTTTGCACTGAAGTCCTGAAGTAAAGATTTGTTTCTCCTGCATTCCTTCCTTGATAAAAATCGATTCCCCGTTTCCTCCTCAGTCGTTTCCATCATTTCTGTCTGAAAACATTTTGTTCCACTGTTATTTCTTATAAAAACTACTGCTACACATTTCATCCTTCCAAATTGAAGTTTTGCTGCATATTTGGATGATTTGTAGGGATTGTCCAGAATACTTTCTGCTATCCATCGTATTCATAAGCCCGTTGATACCTTCTGTGAATTATGACTATAACTTCCTGTTATTCCTTTTTTACTACACCAGCATCAGTGAGAGCTCGGAATTTGTTTTATAGGCACAGATGTGATAGTGGCAAATGAGAAAACTGAAATATATACCTTCATTTTCCCTCCTGAGAAGCAGCGGCAGTTGGAGGAAAGGTTGTTGCTGCATTGTCTTCCCCATGTGGAGATGCCAGAAGTGGACCGGCTGGTGAAAGAGATGTCTCTGTGTCTCCTGGACCTCCAGGGTCTCTGCAGCATCCTGGCTCAAAGAGCACAAGGAAAGGAGCTCAACCTGTCTCTGCTTCTGGGAATGACATGTACGTGGATAACACACACATTCTTTATGCAAGGTTGTGAACATAGGCGAAGGTTGTTGTTTAAAGACTGTGTAAAGTGAATTCAGACATTTTTTTCTAAACACATTAAATAGGTTGTTAAGTATGCTGACTGTCGCACAGGACTAACTTGACGTGGAGAAGTACAAGCGGAGTGTTCACACAATGCAACCATTTATTACAAGAACCTTCAAATAAAGCACGACTCTGTTCATCCGTCCTCTTCATCAACTGCACACAACTGGGACTGACGTAGCATGGCATACACGTAGGTGTACAAAAAAAAACCCTGTAATACCCCACATAAGAGCGCCATACAAAAATGATATTTAACACCCCCACTCGCTCTTATCTCATTAGGTTGCATGAAAACAAAATAACAGAATGAGGCTTCCTCATTATCTTAATGTATAATACAATCTTTGCACTCCTAAGTGCCAAACATGTCTCCTGCAAACCTTTTCAACTTTAGCTTAGTAGCTGGCTTTGTCAGAACATCAGCAATCATTTGATCAGTAGGACAATATTCCAAAATAAACTTTCCATTATTCACATTCTCCCTGACAAAATGATATTTAATATCAATGTGTTTGCAACGTTGTCTGTTAACTGGATTTTTGGCTAGTGCTATGGCACCTTGATTGTCTTCATACACCTTTGTTTGTGCATATTGGTAAGTGTCTATACCTCTGAGCAGTTGTTCTAAGTAGATGCATTCCTGTACGGCTGATGCTAAGGACATGTATTCAGCCTCACAAGTCGATAACACTACTGTTGGTTGTTTTCTTGTTTTCCAGGATATCAAAGAGCTTCCCTCATTTAAACTGACACAATATCCTGATGTATTTCGTCTATCCGCTGAATCTGATGCCCAGTCAGCATCACAGTAGACCCTTAGACCTAATTTTTCTGTGTCATTTCTCCTGAAGAATAGCCCCTGTTCTGTTGTACCCTTGAGGTACCTGAACACATGCTTTACTGTGTTCCAGTGTTCTACTGTTGGTTCAGCAAAGTGCTGAGAGAGTTTACTGACCACAAAGCTTATGTCTGGACGGGTGCATGTGGACAAGTAAATTAAACTACCTACTGCCTCCCTATACTTTCTTGGCTCTTGCATTTTCTCAGCATCTTCTGTGTATTCAAGTTTTGGTTCACATGGTGTTTCTCTAGACTTGCAATCCTGCATTTCAAATCGATCTAGAATCTTTCTCACATATCTCTCCTGTGACATTTTGACTACACCATTTGCTTGTTCAAAATCTATCCCCAAGAAATGACTCAGCTTTCCCATGTCTTTCATTTTGAACCTTTCAGTAAGCATCCTCTTTACATTTCCCAGAACACTCTCGTTATTAGCTGCTATGATCAGATCATCAACCCAAATTATTAGGATTACTTTCTCATTGTGTTTTTCTCTTGTATACACACAGGTATCAGCTGGGTTCTGTACAAAATCATTCTCAACTAAACATGTATGCAACATAGCATTCCAATTCCTCCCTGACTGTTTAAGACCATAGAGAGATTTGTGTAACTTGCACACTAGTTTTTCACCTGATTTTGACCTTTTCTCATAACCCTCAGGTTGCTCCATATAAATTTCACAGTCAATTGGGGCATGTAAATAAGCGGTCTGAATGTCCATCTGGTGTAAGACTAGATCATCCTGCACTGCCTTTTGCATGACCACTCTCACACTTGTCATATCAGCTGTGGGTGAGAAAGTCTCCTCATAATCAGTGCCTTGTTTCTGACTGTAGCCTTTTGCTACGAATCTTGCCTTGTATTTGTCAGACCCATCAATTTCAGTCTTAAGTGCAAAAACCCATCTGCCCCCCACTGTCTGTTTGCCTGGTGGCAACTGAGTGAGGCTGAAGGTCTCATTCTCCTCCAGAGATCGCATCTCCTCTTTCATGACATTTGTCCACTGCCTCGCTTTGGTTGATGCAATGGCGTCCTGGTAAGTTTGAGGTATGTCACACACCACTCTGTAACAAAAGTCCATGCATGTGTGCAGTTTGTCCTCCTCCTCAGTCTCATAATCCTGTAGATGAGCTGGTTTCTTTCTATTTCTCGGTGGTTTCCTTTTGGTCACAGTCTCTGTGACTTCACCTGGCTGTGTGTACTCAGTCTTTTCAGGTGAAGTCTCGGTAATACCACTTTGATCACCCTGACCTGGTACATTTTCCACATTTTCATCAACAACACTCTCTTCACTGTTGTCAACCCTTGGACTTACACCCCCATGTTCTATGTGTGAGTTAGATGTTTGTGTTTCCCTTTCCTTGGTTGTTTTAGTGGTGAATTTCACCAGTCTATGCTTTTGGACCCTCTTTGTGTCTGGATAGTATACTAGATAGGCTGGGCTGTTTTTATCGTAGCCTATGAAAACGCCTTGCTCACATCTAGAGTCCAATTTGCTTTTCTCTTGCTTGTAAGCAAAACACATTGATCCGAATTTTTGCAATTTGGATATGTTTGGTACCTTGCCTGTGAATAGCTCGTAGGGCGTTTTCTTTGTGCGCCTACTATAGCACCTGTTTCTCACATAAGCTGAAGTCTGCACAGCGTAGTTCCACAGCTCATCTGGCAGCCCGCTTTCTATCAGTAGGCATCTGCTCATATCATAGAGTGTTCTCCAACCTCTCTCCACAGTGCCATTTTGGTGTGGTGAGTAAGGAGCAGACATCTCATGCCTAATCCTATTCTTTGTTTACAGTGCCTGAAAGTCTCGACTTGTAAACTCAGTGCCGTTATCTGAACGGATACACTTGATTTCTCCATAAGGCGCTATGTCTGCTAAGAATCTTTCTGTGGCCTGCACCGTATCACTCTTGGACTTTAGAAAGTACACAAGTATAGTGCCTGAGTAGTCATCTGTGAAGGACTGCACATATCTGTGTCCCTCTTTGCTTGGTGTGGGCATAGGCCCGGCTAAATCAGTGTGGACTAGTTCTAGGGGCTTCTTTGCTTTCTTATCTGGCTCCCTATTTCTTGTCTGAGTGAACTTTCCTTGTGTACACACATCACATGACTGATCCAAACCAACTGTACCTCCCTTAATCTCCATGCCCTTCACAACACCTTGTAACCTTTTAACATCCTCAAAATTACAATGACCCAGTATTTGGTGCCACGTCTGTATATCATGACATACATTACACTGATCAACACCTTTTTCAACAGTTGGCAAGTAATACAAATTCCCAGTTTCATGAATGTCAAACCTGCTACCACCCTTGGTGACCATGCGGCTGTCCCCCTTTTTGAAAGTGATTGTAGCTCCTCCATTTGACGCTCTTGCCACTGAGAAGATGTCGTGTCGTGTCGTGTCTCGTAGCTGCGCTGTGTGTTGCCGTCCAGCGTTGTCTAGGAGATGGATCACCGCCGTTCCTCTCTGTTGGGCCATTCCACTGCACTTGCTTCCATCGGCTAATTCCACACAGTGGGTCTCTGGTTGGAACGAGCTGTCAAAGTTCTGGAACTTGTTGATGTCGTTCACAATGTGGGAAGTTGCCCCCGCGTCCACCATGATGCCTTTCGTTTTCACGTTGAGTGGTGGTCTTTCACTTTTCACATGTTTGGCCATGAAGAGGTGATCTCCTTCACCGCCATCTTGTTCCTCAGCAACTTTTCTGGCGCCATCTTGTCCCCCCTTTTTCTTACATAGTGACTCAGCATGGGTATTGTTTCTACAGTAATTGCACCACACTTTCTTGTAACACTTTCTCGCCCTGTGTCCTTTTATTCCACATTTATAACAAGTCAAGTTGGCATCTTCTTCTTTTCTGTTACCTTGTGGCTTGCTGTGGCCTCCGCCCTGTCTTCATCACGTTATCTGTCTGTTCTGTCATTTTCATTTTCTCCGACTCTTCATAGACCCGTAGCCTTCTTTTAAAGTCTGAAAACGTAACGTTATCCTCATTCTGCGTTACATGGACTGCTAGCGGCTTGAACGAGTCTGGTAGCCCGCCTAGCATCATGGCTACGATTAATCCATCACTCATGGTTTCTCCCGCATCTCTTAACGCTGTAATGATGTTCTCTGCCCTTATTAAAAAGTCTGTAACAGTTTCGTTTTCTGCCACTCGCAGCTTTGTTAATGACGTGTACATATTTATAATCCGTGGCTTGCTTTTTCCTGAATAATGTTCTTTAAGTATGCTCAGGGCTTTCCTGCCATTATCAGCGTCTTCGTGCCTTATTAGTGATAGGCTTTTATCGTCTATTAGCCTTACCAGTTCGGCATAGCAGTCTGCATTTTTCCGGTCGTCCTCATCACTCGCCTGAGCGGGTTCATGTAAAATGGTCTCCTTCAACTTGAGAATGTGTAGACAGCTTAGGAACCTCATTTCCCAAAGGTCATATTTCTCTTCAGATCCGTCGAATAAAAGCTGCGGTGCTGGGGTTCCTGTTGCTCGGTTTGCCATCTTCCAACCCCGCCAATTTCTCAGCTTCTTTGCTGGCTAGCTATCGTGTAATACGTCGCGTTAAAATTTTCACACTCGCTTATCTTCGACCCTGGGCCCATAACCTGTTAAGTATGCTGACTGTCGCACAGGACTAACTTGACGTGGAGAAGTACAAGCGGAGTGTTCACACAATGCAACCATTTATTACAAGAACCTTCAAATAAAGCACGGCTCTGTTCATCCGTCCTCTTCATCAACTGCACACAACTGGGACTGACGTAGCATGGCATACACGTAGGTATACAAAAAAAAAAAAACGTAATACCCCACATAAGAGCGCCATACAAAAATGATATTTAACATAGGTTATAAATGTATTACTATAAATGTGTACTAAAAAAGCTGTACAAAGCATTTCAACCATTTACACCGCGTTCCAAATTATTATGCAAATGATATTTTTCTCAGATTTTCCTAAATAGTCAATGAGAATGACAGTCAGTATAATTTTCAAGTCATCAACCGTTAGAATATAATTCGAATTTTATTGAACAAACGTCCCAATGATAACAGTATTTTTTTCAAAAATAAAAAACTCAAAATGCACTGTTCCAAATTATTATGCACAACACAGTTTCAAAACATTTTATAGGTTGTAAAGAACTGAAAATGGTCATTTGTTGAATTTGCAGCATTAGGAGGTCATAATTACTGAAATCAAAATCTATTTCAATAAAAAAAGCATCTTAACAGGCCAAGTTACATGTTAACATAGGACCCCTTCTGTGATATCACCTTCACAATTCTTGCATCCATTGAACTTGTGAGTTTCTGGACAGTTTCTGCTTGAATGTCTTTGCAGGATGTCAGAATAGCCTCCCAGAGCAGCTGTTTGGATGTGAACTGACTCCCACCCTCATAGATCTTTTGCTTGAGGATGCTCCAAAGGTTCTCAATAGGGTTGAGGTCTGGGGAGGATGGGGACAACCCCATGAGTTTCTCTCCTTTTATGCCCATAGCAGCCAGTGACACAGAGGTATTCTTTGCAGCATGAGATGGTGCATTGTCATGCATGAAGATGATTTTGCTATGGAAGGCACGGTTCTTCTTTTTGTACCATGGAAGAAAGTGGTCAGTCAGAAACTCTTCCAACTTTGCCGAGGTCATTTTCACACCTTCAGGGACCCTAATGGGGCCCACCCGCTCTCTCCCCATGATTCCGGCCCAAAACATGACTCCCCCACCTCCTTGTTGACGTCGTAGCCTTGTTGGGACATGGTGGCCATTCACCAACCATCCACTACTACATCCATCTGGACCATCCAGGGTTGCACGGCACTCATCAGTAAACAAGACTGTTTGAAAATTAGTCTTCATGTATTTCTGGGCCCACTGCAACAGTTTCTGCTTGTGAGCATTGGTTAAGGGTGGCCGAATAGTAGGTTTTTGCACAACTGCAAGCCTCTGGAAGATCCTACACCTTGAGGTTCGTGGGACTCCAGAGGCATCAGCAGCTTCAAATACCTGTTTGCTGCTTCATGATGGCATTTTAGCAGCTGCTCTCTTGATCTGCTGTTTCAAGCAGAAACTGTCCAGAAACTCACAAGTTCAATGAATGCAAGAATTGTGAAGGTGATATCACAGAAGGGGTCCTATGTTAACATGTAACTTGGCCTGTTAAGATGCTTTTTTTTATTGAAATAGATTTTGATTTCAGTAATTATGACCTCCTAATGCTGCAAATTCAACAAATGACCATTTTCAGTTCTTTACAACCTATAAAATGTTTTGAAACTGTGTTGTGCATAATAATTTGGAACAGTGCATTTTGAGTTTTTTATTTTTGAAAAAAATACTATTATCATTGGGACGTTTGTTCAATAAAATTCGAATTATATTCTAACGGTTGATGACTTGAAAATTATACTGACTGTCATTCTCATTGACTATTTAGGAAAATCTGAGAAAAATATCATTTGCATAATAATTTGGAACGCGGTGTAGATTTGAATTGTGGAGCTAGGCTAGACCCGCCTACTAAGTCACCAATCACCACAGAGTTAGCAGCTGAGCTCTAGCCGCCGAGCTAACAGCTGAGTTAGCAGCAGAAAGCTCTTAAACGTAGCATCCATGTTTCTGGTAGAGGTGGTGACTTTGATTGACAGATGACACTTGGTAGGGGGCGGGCTTTCAGCGGACTCGGCGGGCACTCCCACAGCGTTTGGTAGCAAAGAAAAAGGCTGAGTTTTACACAACTTTGAAGCCTAATTTCATTTATTTGGCGATTTTTTTAATCATTCAAATTTGGCAGGGTGGTTAACAACACACTTTTCTGTGGTATGTCAAACTCAGAACACATATTTATTCTTACTTTACACGGACTTTAAGTTGCATTTGAACAGCGAAAATGGGAAGCTACGCTATTTATGCCACCATTCACCATTCCTTTATTTGTCTCTTACCTGTTTCCGTCCAGCGCTGAGCGTTTCTGCAGAGGAGAGCGACTCCAGGGACGCGGTGGAGGAAGAGCTGAAGTTCAAGCTGCTAGAAGTGGGTCAGCTGAGGAGAGACATCGATGAGCTGAGGAAAAGTATCTCAGACCGCTACGCTCATTACATGGTTGACAGCTGTGTCTCCCACTGACCCCTCCTCCTCCCCCCTCCCCATCTTCCAGCTCTGATAGCAAAGCTCTAACATAGTGCGTGTTTTAATTCTTTTACTTCTTAATACATTTCATTCATAACCACATAAAGGATATTCATATATTAAGAGTTCTATGGTTCAGACCAATGCAGGCATTTCACCATACAAGCTATAACACATTAACATTATCATTATTATGTTAGTGTGTCATGTGGACCAATCATGTTGATCAGCCTAACCTCATATAGAGTGGTCGTCCTTCACATTGGTTGTGGATTGACTCGGACAGCGACAGAGCTCGCCACCAATGTAAGCTGCAGGACACGGATTTAAGACCTGTGTTATAGATCTCTCATCTGGATCTCATCTGGATCTCATCTGGATCTCCTGGATAATGGTCTTGGATCATGTTTAATCTGCCACAATCAGAACTAAAAGTATTTGAAGAGACATAAGTCCAGCCACGACAAGTTGTCTAAACCCCAAGAGCTGAATTTACTACTGACTAAAATCAACTTCCAGCTGCACTAATTAATATTTTTATATTAACAATTGATTCAATGACTGTGTAATATGTAATGTGAAAGCTGTTGCTTATAGGGATGGACCTATAGAGGCTCAGCTCTACAGAGCAGTTCATCTGCCCAAAGTGGAAACTTTTTGCTTACATGTTCAACACATTTATAAAGTGATAATATGTTAATATTGTACTTAAAGCTTGTTGTACAGTCCCTGTATGACCCAAATATCAATTATTTAGTAGTTAAAATGAATACTATAGGCTTGCTTATGCACCTAAATAAGCAGACAAGCACATTCACATACTGAGATGTGTAAGGAACATGTTAAGACTAGACATTCATATTCACCTGCAGAACTCCAGCCTCTGCTATGTGGATCCAATGCAGCTCTCTTTCCATCATTCCATGCAGGATACTGAATTGTAGATGTCAGTTACCTGTTTGAAAGTCTTATACTTTATCTGTGAGTTCAAATGTCTTATTAAGCAACATCAGCTGTTAACCACCTAAAGTGTAGGACTCTTTGGTAATTAAAGGACATATACACTCACTGGCCTCTTCATTAGGTAATCTAATGCAATCCAATACAATAGCTTTGCTTTCTACATTTATGAAGTTTATACATTTTCTGACATTATAAGAAAGGTGATAATTCTACTTGATGTTTATTACTAGAGTCATAGTGGGTAATGGTGGTGTATTAGGGTGCATTATGGTGTTCCTAATATTTTGTCCACTCCATTAACATACATGAGGGGGGCACAATATTAGGAACACAAGTCAATATAATGCAGCCCAGGCAGTACACCACCACCTCTTAGTACGACTTCAGTAATAAACATGAAGTAAAATTATCACTTTTTTGACAATGTTCACAAAAACTGAAAATGTGTAAACTTCATAAAGTAGAATTTAAAGCAGAGCTGTTGTATTGGATTGAATTAGATAGAACAGGTGTACTTAATGAAGAGGCCAGTGAGTGTAAATAATTAAATAATGACTCATCCGGTGAAAATCAGCTGATTGTCAACCCCCCCCCCCTCATATTATTATTATATTATTAGTTATTTGTAACTTGTTAAATGATTATTGATGATTATATGACTCCCATTGGACTTGGGTTCAGTGAATCTTTCTACCAAAGAAGCTATGAGAGTAAACTGAAGCAGCACTTTTTGCACTTTTTTGGTAGACTTTGTGTTTTGTAACCGGGAAGGTTACACAATAAAATGAAAATTTCACGACCAAACTCGTTCTATCAAACAAATAAACTGTCGTCGATATTTTTTGTCTGCATGTTTTAACAGCTTTGTTACATCTTAAGTGCACAAAGCAACCATGAGAGCCAAAAGTGTGGCTTTGGTTTTCATAGTTGGTTCTCTGTGTGTCGTCAGTCCATCTGTGAATGACTGACACTGAGTGGCTCGTTCCTGTGTAGAGAAAATCCTTTTTTTTGTTTGACATTCTTTTAGTTTTACCGCCAAATCTATGAAAGCCAAAGGTCTGTTTATATGCAGTGACGTTCCTAAATTGTCATGTGTTTTTTTCCCCCCTAATATGAGGATTTGATTTGATTTGTTCAGATGGCAAATAAAATTATTTTTCTAAAGGATTGGTTTGATTTCTTTTAAACAGGTGTCATATTCATGGCAGTACATTGTGTGTATCACTGAGTAACAGGAGCGGTGTAATGTGGATGGTATCTGTGCTGGTATTTTATTAATTCCATATAGGGTGTGTGCTTTTTAAAAAAACATTGAATTGTTGTGGACAGTAATTCTGCTACTACCCTGACCTAATTACAGTTAATTGGCCGGAGTATTATTAATGAGTATTATTATACAAATGTCCCTGATAGCTTACAGTACATAAATCAACAATCCTTACAGTATGTTAAAACAGTGCTGAACAATGCATAATTTTTATAATTCATTATGACTTGAAAATTAGATAGATTGGACTATTGAACTCAAATAATGAAAAGTTATGCAAGGAATAACTCAATAACTCTCCTGCTGTCCAGCCCACACTTTATTTGTCACACATACAGTTGTACAGTGAGATTCAGTCTCTGCATTTAACCCATCTGAAGTATTAGGAGCAGTGGGAAGCCACTGTGCAGCGCCTGAGGGCCGACTCCAGATCTATGTCAGTACCTCGGTCACAGTCGCCGACAGGAGAAGTGACCTAACATACATGTTTCTGACAATGGGAGGAAACTGGAACACCCGGAGGAAACCCATGGCAGCACAGAGAGAACATACAAACTCAGCACAAAAAGGCCTTTTCTATGAGGCAACAGTGCTAACCACCAAGCCACCATACCACCATACCGCCCACTGTACTGTTGCATAATAGATTACAAAAAAGTCTACAAGAAACATTTTAAAGTGTTGCTTAAAGAATAATTAGTGCACTGTCAAGACATTACTTTGTCACTACAGGCCAGTTTCCATTGGATGTAATTTTAAATGTTTAATACCAGCACTGATACCTTCACTTCCATACCACTTCCTGAACAATCTTTTTTTTAATACCAATTTTATGAAATCCATTTTAACATTACATTGACACAGCTTTCTGAAACTGAACTGTGTGTTTTTGCGTCAAAATGTCTTGGTAGTATTCTGGTTTCATTGTTGCCCTGAGGCAGGAAAAGCAACCCACCCCCCCAAAAAATTATCACTGAGCCTCCTCTGTGTTTCACGGTGGGCCATGGGGTTTCTTTTCTAAACAACAGCTCAGTGTGATGAGCCAGGCCCAACTCACTCTGATTACAGGCCACATTAACTTCACTGACGGGAAACGCTTAGTCCCTGATGACAGATTTGGTTGGCTCACAAGCTGGATCAACACAATGTTGTATAGAAACACAGCAATATACAACTTCTGGTAACAAATGGAACACAAGGCTTCTTAAAGAAACATTTGCTAAGACATGCAGACCTGACTACCTACCTATCTAACAGATCAATAAAAACAGATTTCCTCTCCTTAAGTATTTAGGTTTGTATTGAATTTCTTTATCTCAGGATGTGAATGACTTTGAGATGTCCAGCAAACATGTGTGACTAGCAGCTGATGAGAGGTCCACCGCCTGCAGGAACCTATATCATTTAACAGAGGACATATTTTCATTATCAAAACCATAAAGCATGGCATGAAAAGACCATTTTTTAAGACTCTATCTCTAACAATAGACTTTTGTGAGAATAAAATCTTATGTGATGATTGCAGGGTGATGGAAGGGCAAAGCCGCACAGACTGTAATAACAGCAAAGCAGATAAAAAACAGGTAAGGTGGTTTAAATATGATCAGTGGATGACCATGAAAGAACTACTCATCCCACTAACCTCAACACCATCCCTCTGCTGTACCAACTACACCGGCCTTCTGTTCCGCTGCCCCTCGTCTTGATGACTTAAAACATTTCTTTTTAGCAGAACCTTTGACTTTTTATCAACTTTCAAAGTTTTATATTGATGTTTTGAGATTTGTTTCAAATGTAAAGTGTATTACATATTATTATTATTATTACCTGAGGAAAACCTGCAAGTGACAATAGAGGAGGCCCTGGGTCATAATTGAAGTAATAATAACACCTTCCTGCTTGAAGCTTTAGAAAACTACAGCAGTTTTTAACAACAGGTAATCATTCCAACAACATAATTGAAAGTTCCAGGTAATCACAGTCCTGTAGAAGTATCACCCATTTATTTCCACCTCGAACTGACTCTTTAAGACCTTCAAGAAGAATCCTTCTCTTAGTAAGTCTTAGTAGAATTCCCATTTATTTCCCATCGGATGTGTTTTATGGCACATTCCTTCTCCAAAATGTATTAAAAATAAGTCAAATTGGAACAAAACTTTATTTAAAGGCTAAAGAAATTGCTTAACTTCAATGCATTACCTATAAAGATACACATCACAGTATATGTGAATAGTTTAGAGACACAAACAAAGCACCAAGGAGGATACAGAAGGAACAAAAAGCAAGTAGAAGAATCAGACATAAATAAATGCTCGAAGGTCAGAAAGTGTTCCACTCACTTGTCTTTTCTTCAGGGGGCCAAAGTAACACAAACAAAATCTGGGCACGACAATGTATTCAAATAGATATCTTTGCAACAGTGCATTGGTGAGATGTGTGTTAGGAGGGGTTCCATTCAGCTAACTCACCAGTTTAGAAGCATTGATATAGTTTGTTGTATTTACTGCATTATACTGTGAAGTGATCCTGACAAAACACACAGTGTGTTACAATAGAATTCATATGACACAATTAAAAAACAAAACAATGACAGAAGATGGTGTACAGCAATTAGTGTAGATTGAGAAAGACCCCCATTATTCCAAAAAATGATTGTACTGGTGATTGTATAGCAATACAAGTGTAACCGTCCCCCAACCCCTGTATGATCAACATACAGGTTACCATGCCAACAAATTCATGTAAGTGATGGAACGAGATTCAAATGCTTTGGCGGGGAAAACGAGGGGGGTCACTGGAAGAACTACCCTACAGTCACAACCTAATAAATAGAACATGATATCAGGACAAAGGTTTGAGGTCATGTGACTTACATAGCCACTGTCCTCAAGAAGTTGGGAGAGTATGTGCAATGTAAGGCATTCAATGTTGTAACATGCTTTTTTTGTTTGTTCACATTACAAAAAAAAAGAAAGAAATGGAGGGAAAATAAGGGTCAGTGTAAAATCGACATATGGCAAAGTCTTCATGGTTTGGTTCGGTAACGGAACAGGCTAGGAAAAAAGAAGGCCGCAGTTCTGGATAGTGGATTGTGGATTGTGGGTTTGGAGGAGCCTTTGAAACAGTATTTGTCAGACGTTGATGACAAAACTTCAACAAAGTTAACCCCAACAAACTGAGAAGCAGCTAGATTTATCGGTTTCTGTCACAGGCCCCCTAGATGTCACTAGAGGGACTCATCACCAAAAGCCCTCTAATAGTAGATTCCTCAGTGGGATAAGAAGCAAAAAAAAAAAAAAAAACAGAATAAGATTGTTGGTTTATTAAGTAAATATACTTTTGTATATATGACACACTACTGTATAACCATAAAGAAAGTTCCAGCATTTCAATTTAGAGCCAGAAGCAGGAAGTGGAAGTACTTTGACCCACTGCTGTCTTTTCTCAATTTTCAACTTTTTTGGTAAATGTAATGATGTGATTAGATTAGGTGTTTCAAAAACGTTAGGAAAAAAGTCTGTAGGTGACATTTTTGTCAGGATTTCAAAGCATTTGATATTCAGCAAAGGTTTGAATGCTTGTATGTATAGTCTTTCACTTAGCTGCTAAAATGATCAGGCAAAAAAAAAATTCTCTGCTCTTTTTTTAATTTAATTTTCTCTTAAAGATTTTATCCTGGTCTCTCTCAGAGTCCCTGTAGGATAATATACTGTAATCTTGTCATAGTGTTGCCAAGACCAGATGATAACTATACAAATAGAAGCAAAACACTCTTGAAGTGTCTCTAAAGTGGCTTCTGGAAGAATGTTTCAATAATTAATAACCTCTTCCTTCCTGAGTCACAGCTTGGTGACTTTTCTAGCTTACAGCTGTTCTGTCAATACTCATTAGTATCATAACTTAATATTAAATTATTTCATTCATAAGTTTTTTTCATTAATTTCAGTAGCCAGGTTATTCAGAGAAATCAGGGAACATAGGCAACTGGGTAACAAGTTACTGATTTGAGATGTATTAGTTATAGATAGAATACTATGCTTTCTGGCTTTTGTTTGTATGTGTGTGTGTGTGTGTGTGTGTGTGTGTGTGTGTGTGTGTGTGTGTGTGCGCTTCGGAGCTGACAGATTCAGAAGTGAGAGGTGAAGACAGGCAGAGTAATGTGCCTGATCTTAGACTTTTACAGGCTACTTTGTGTTAGTTGATCTTTGGATGGAATTATTTTAAATATGAGAATGGGTCGCTCCATGTAACGGCCTCTGCTTTCATTCAGTAATTCTGCTGTTAACCGTCCCTGTTTGCAGTCTTTTGTCACGTGCATGCATACATGTAAAAAGCCAATTAGCACACTGGTAACATGTATACATAGCCGAGATATATAGCAGAGAAATCTAACTGGGGAAAAAAGGCTTCCTTCATCCCACACCCTGTTTGCAGTTCTCCATGACACGACAGTTAAGA
The DNA here is from genome assembly GCF_027409825.1 of Scomber japonicus. Taxonomy (NCBI): domain Eukaryota; kingdom Metazoa; phylum Chordata; class Actinopteri; order Scombriformes; family Scombridae; genus Scomber; species Scomber japonicus. Next base: position 28,662,059 of record NC_070594.1, on the reverse strand, counting down.
AATCAGCTGACTTCAGGAGAAAGCTCACTGTAACCCGGTTACTTCAGTGCATGTAAACGGACTGATTACCACATGCCCAGGCTGAACCCCTGAAATCCCAACACGCAAAGAATACCAAGAGAAAAAAGGGAAAAAAAGGGGCATTGTTTCTGCACGTCATAGAATTCTTTGACTCAGTTCTTTGAAAGGGATTTCTTTCACCAATCCTCTTGCTTTCTCTTCTAATAGCTGAGACTCTAGGAGGAGAAGTCAGTGTCGGGGGGTTTCGAAGAGGTTTCCTCTGAAGGTGTCTCATGGGAGATGCCGGTATCGCCGTTCTCTGGCCCGTTGCTCAGTGTCATCTTCTCCAGAGCTGCAGGTTAGACACAGATACAGATGTATAAGAAATCAACTCCCTCCCAAACCTTGAGGGGGCAGTCCACCTTTTTTCTAGCAGACCACCATGGTCTCAGATTTGGAGGAACTGACTCTCATCCCAACTTCTTCACACACACACACACACACACACACACACACACACACACACATATGTTACATGTCAGCTAATGAACAAAGAATTCTCTGTAGTACCAGTGTGTCATTGCTGCAAAATGAGTTTTTAAAAAGGCTTTAACCGAGCAGCAACTTTAAAACATCCATCATTGCCTCTCTGTCTATTCATGGATCATTAGTTAAATGTGGGGTATCCAACTATGGGTTTTTTATCTCCCAAACACAAGATATCCACATACAGCTAAAGCTTAATATTACCTTTTAAATACATTGAAGACTTTGGATTTTGTCGCGGATCACTCACACTGTAAGGAGGATCATCTAACAGTCAATATGAACAGAATGAATGATGAAAGCTAGAAAAACCTGTTTCAGTGTTTTTAAGACAGACTTGAAAAATGGTGAACCTATCCTTTAAATTTTCCATGTAAGGAGAAGTTTAGTATGAATGTGTGAGCACTTGAACATTTTTCGAAAACTTACCCTGCAGTGATGCTGAATTGTCACTAGGTGGTGCTGAATTACCATCCTCCAGTTCATCCAGGTAGAGTCGGTAGCGATGTCCGCTGTCATCTTCATACTCCACATTCTCATCATCGCTGTCCACCTCTGGAGCCACGTACACCACCTCGAACTCTATCTGCCCTCCCTGATACCCAGAATGAACACTGTGAGAAAAACAGAGGAACAGCGCGGTGTGCAGTGTGTGTGTGTATGTGTGTGCACACCTGTGTTACCTGCTGAGACAGAATGGTGACCGCCTCCTTGTGTTTGGCATCACGCAAATTGATGCTATTGACGGCAAGAATGGCGTCTCCGACATGCAGACCTCCACATCTGTCCGCGGGCTGGCTGGGATGGATCTCCGAAATTAGAATCGGAACGCCGTGCTCCTTCCCACCCTAACAAGAGGACAGGCATATAGAAGTTTATAATGTAAAATGTCTAATTTAAACAAGAAACTATATCAGATTGTATCGTAATGCATTGAATCGTATTGAATCAAATCACACTGAAACGTTCCATTTTTAAAAGCTCATCTCTACTTCAACAGTTCTGCTTAATTTCCAAAAGTGCCTTCAGACAATGAAAGGCAGGGAGCAGCTCCCCCACTACTGGCTACCTTCAAATCTACCCAAGACCCATCATCAACTATAATAGCAGTGGAAAATACTGCTGTCCATAACAGTGGCAGTGACCCTTCTCCCAGTGGATGCCATCATGTGTACACCGAAAACAAGGAATTGGCTTTCTGAAAGCACTTTTAATTAGGGCTGTCAAACAATTAATTTTTAAAATCGAGATTAATCGCAGAATTTCCATAGTTAATTGCGATTAATCACGTTTTGAATTGCATGTTTAAAATCCTGTTATTTTACATTTCAAGGCAGTTTTAAGCCCATAATGTAAAGCATTTCTTACCAGAGTGTCTTAACTGGGAATCTGGGAAAAATGTTGAAACATGGTCTATTTCTTATGACTGCAAGATACGATATGATACGATACCATACGACACGATACGACACGATACGATACGATACGTTTTATTGTCCCTGTAAAGAAGTTTGTCTTCTTCTGAAATGTTACTGTCAATTCTTGTATGTCTGAACTCTTGGACATGGAACATTTACTGTTTTATTGTTAAATTTAGCAACTAAAGTATTATAGTATATATAGTATATATAATGCAAATACAGTTTGAGTTCAACTTTTATTCCCTGCTGCTTGAACATTGTTCAATTTGATGCGAGCAGTCTGTAGGCTGCTTCAAACACATCACTTACTGTAATGGAGATTCCCAAGCCCTCGTGGTCATCTTTGACTAGCACCACCTTTCTGATAGGGCCTACTCCCTGGGTTTTCTTCAACATGTCCGAGTTCTACAATTACATTAACACATCCAACATTTTAAAACACATTTAAAAGGTTAAACTATATCAAAAGTTTGAAGTGCTTTGTGTCTTTACGCATACATGTCCAACAGGTGAGGGGAGAGGTTTCTTGGGATCATTGCGACCCCTACATGCTCTGATGACAGTCTTGTGGCGATGAAGGTGAATCTCTGCCTCCAGTTGGTTCCACAGCTTGTCATGTGCTGGCCCTTTCATGTCACGACCCAGTAACTGGATCTGCTGCACTCTGGAAGACAAAACAAAACATACTGCTGTCAATGCAAAATTCAGCCTGTCTATCCACTTTCTTGCAGAACAAGAACTTCAAATACTTTATTGTCAACATTTTGCATGCAGGGAATGAATCAGTGCACAGTTGCAAGCTACATTTAATGAATATTCCACGTTTAATTTGATGGGCTACTTTGGGCTGCCATTCAAATACAGTGGAGGAGGGGGTAGAGTAAAATACGAACAAAATCGGTAATCCATTTTCATCAATATTTCCTCCATGTAATTACACAACAGTCCAGTGCAGGCACCCGAGACTTATCTATTATATAATAGCTTGTTTGGTTTGTCTGTGTTTTGGAGGACAAAGAGAGATAGAGAGAGAGAGATAATACCTCAACCAAGTAGACCTAGACTAACACAATAAATTGTCACTGGTTATTGTTTAATGTATTGTCAATAATGTCATGTGTAGCGTTCTAACTCATTATCTTCTTGGCACACAGACATGTTGGGAGTTGTAGTTCATTACCTGCCAGCCAGTTCCTTGTCCAAGTATTTGGCAGCCAGTCTGGCTCCATACACTTCAGCCTGAAGAACTGCCATGTGCCTGCGGAGGGCCTCATTTTCCTTTTTATATAGTCTCACTTCTGCCTCTAGCCTCGCTTCTGCTAATTTTTCTTTCTTGCTGGCCTCGAGCTCCTGTTCCTAGAACAAGCATATCACACGTGAACACCACATACAACACAACAAGCACCATAAACACAGAAAGAATAATACTAATACTAATTATAACAATGATGATAACTTTATCAATATAGCACCTTTGAAAACAAAGTTACAAAGTGCTTTCCAATAAAAAGTAATAATGCAACTAAAAGATCCAAAGCAAAAATATCGACAATATACAAACAATTAAATAATACAACAAATACCAACAGTTAAGAAAAAGTCATATGATAAAAGTGAGTCTTAAGAAGAGATTTTCAAGATGACACTGAATTTTCTTGCCAGAGATCTCCAAGCAAGGAGTTCCACAGCTGAGGGTCCTGAACAGCAAATGCCTGGTCCCCTCTAGTGACATGTTGAGATATAGGAACCATCAGTAGAACCCTGCTGGAGGATCTCAGACAGCCATCAGGCTCATAAGGACTTAGCAGTTCACAAATATAAGCGGGAACCTGGGAGCCAAAGCTTAAAATCAATTCTGAAACTCACAGGTAACCAGTGAAGGGCAGTAACGATTGGTGTAATGTGGTCACTTCCCTTAGTACTTAGTAAAAACCCTGGCTGCAGCATTTTGAACCAACTGCAGTCTAAAGATGTTTGGCCTGCTGATGCTAGAATCAAGTCTGGAAGTGATGAAAGTATGGATGACCTTTTCTAAATGTGCAGACTAAAGAAATGACCTAATTTTTTTTGGTCTAAATTGGGCAAAGCAGGATTGCAGGACTTTAGTCACCTGGGCATCAAAAGACAGGACAGAGACAAAAATAACACCTAGGTTACAGACCTCTTTGTGAATGTCATTAGATAAAGCACCCAGGCTAGAGGAGAGATTGTTAACACTGCTAGTGCTGGGCCCAGAGGGGGTGATTATAATGACTTCTGTTTTGGAGTCATTCAGATTCAAGAAATTCTTAAGCATCATATTTTGAATTTCTGAGGCAGTACATAACACATGAAATATCAGTGGTACCAGGCTTTAATGGGACATACAACTGGATATCATCTGCGTAGCAACATACAATTGGGTGTATGTAAATGGACAAGAGAAAATCATACTAAACTCTGACAAGTGAATACAACATCAGTTAGTGGAAGTAGTTGAATGATTTTCCTGCATTTAAATGTATTAAGTTCAAGGAGGTAAATCCTTCAGAAAATTAAGAAAAAAATGGATGTACTGCAGCTGAAAAACTGATTTGAAGTATCAGCATTTAGCATTAACAGTTGTGTGTTAATATATATATACATACATATATACATACATACAACCCCATTTCCAATGAAGTTGGGACGCGTTGTTTGAAACATAAATAAAAACAGAATACAATGATTTGCAAATCCTTTTCAACCTATATTCAATTGAATACACTACAAAGACAAGATATTTAATGTTCAAACTGATAAACTGTGTTGTTTTTTTCAAATATTCACTCATTTTGAATTTGATGCCTGCAACATGTTCCAAAAAAGGTGGGACAGGGGCAACAAAAGACTGGGAAAGTTGAGAAATGCTAAAAAAAAAACATCTGTTTGGAACATTCCACAGGTGAACAGGTTAATTGGAAACAGGTGAGTGTCATGATTGGGTATAAAAGGAGCATCCCCGAAAGACTCAGTCATTCACAAGCAAGGATGGGGCGAGGTTCACCACTTTGTGAACAACTGCGTGAGCAAATAGCCCAACAGTTTAAGAACAACGTTTCTCAACGTGCAATTGCAAGGAATTTAGGGATTTCATCATCTACGGTCCATAATATTATCAAAAGATTCAGAGAATCTGGAGAAATCTCTGCATGTAAGCGGCAAGGCCGAAAACCAACACTGAATGCCCGTGACCTTCGATCCCTCAGGCGGCACCCTGTTGAGCAACTGAAGTTGTACATCAAGCAAGAATGGGAAAGAATTCCACCTACAAAGCTTCAACAATTAGTGTCCTCCTTCCCAAACGCTTATTGAGTGTTGTTAAAAGGAAAGGTGATGTAACACAGTGGTAAACATGTCCCTGTCCCACCTTTTTTGGAACGTGTTGCAGGCATCAAATTCAAAATGAGTGAATATTTGCAAAAAAACAATAAAGTTTATCAGTTTGAACATTAAATATCTTGTCTTTGTAATGTATTCAATTGAATAAAGGTTGAAAAGGATTTGCAAATCATTTTATTCTGTTTTTATTTATGTTTTACACAACGTCCCAACTTCATTGGAATTGGGGTTGTATTGATATCGAGAGAGAGAGAGAGAGGGAGATAGATAGATAGATAGATATATCTCTCTCTCTCAAATATATATATAGGCCTATCACAGATATGTCAGTATGGCAGTATTTGTTGTCCGTTATGCAACAAAGTTATATAGGCAGCATTTTATGCATATTTGATTAATTCATTTACTTAATTCAAGTTTAATATATATGTACATATGTTTTTTGTTGCATGTGTTTTATTATTTATAGGAATATATAATTATTCTATTCCCAGTGAAGTTCACTGATGTCTGATATCCTGCTTCCATTTCTTTTTCACAAGTGTTTAATAACCACATCGCAAAAAATATCTTCTTATGTAATTAATATTTTTAATTTTATTTAGGAAAGATGAATCACAATTATTATTTTTTGCAGCAGAAAGGCTCAAATCCTTTTACAAAAACAATACAGCTCATTTCCCACTTCCGGCTGGCAGCCTGAGCATGAACTCCACATGCTTTCCTCCTTCAACATACATATAACAAATATATTTAATGTTTCAGCCTCATTTACCATCTGTAATTTAATTAAATTATTGTTTTATTCTTGTTGTATTTAATGTTCCTTATTCCACATTTTGTGGTGCAAAGGCCCTATTGTATTCACTGTTGCTCCTGTAACTGTGCAGGCCTGGTGGGACCAGAAAGAACCCCCACCAGGCCAAAATCATCATCTTCTTGAAGCCAAAAATAACAGAAAATATCCATTAATCCAGAAATCAATAGCTTTTGGGAGCCTTTCCACAGCTCTGTTCAGAAACGTGAGTCACCCTCTATGTGGTTGCCTGGGAAACCCTTGGTAGCTCCTCGATGGAATACAGCAGTGTATAATGTGTGTGGTTGAGTGAGTGAGAGCAGCAGAAAAATGATGGTGAAGAGGAGGAGAGGGTTGGCAGTAAGATGTCAGTCTGACAGTAAAAACACAGAGACAACAGTGTGTCAGTTAATAAATGCTGCAGCCTCTCAAGACAAACAAAAAGCTCATCTGTTGTTCCTCCAGTTGCTGGAACTGGGTTGGCTCACTTAAGGTGGACTGAGCTTTAAAGTGGACCTACTCCCATTTTTAATGTCAACCTCACCTACTCCTAAACAAGAATCGTTCCCAAGTTTTGTTTAGAGCCAAAACTTTTTTTTTACATTTTTGAGGTGTTAGGAATGCTTGATAAACTCCCAAATTTGAATTTTTGCACCTCACTTCAAAATGAGGTGATGAAAAAATAAAGTGATAACTGAACTCCAAATCATCAGTTCTGGTCTGAAGACATTAAGACATCAGCACCACCTAGTCAAGTGTAGCTATTTGTTTTTTTAAATCCTGCTTTTTTCAATCGCAAAATACACCCAAACACAAACTTACCCTCTCCCCCAATGTTGGTACAGGCTTTGGTGGAAAAGCAGCAAAGAAAGGGAAGAAGAAGAGAAAGAAGTCACAGATTAGAGAAATAATAATTTCAAGCAACAGAGAAGGTGAGTAAGCAGGTTTTAGAGCATTCAATACATTTGTCAGGTATACAGCATTGTAAAGCAATAAGCACATCAGTTTTGAAAACAGTAACTGAAAGCAGTAGGACCAAAGAGAAAGCTGGAGTAGGAAGCACCTAAAATAATATGAAACTTTTTGTCTTTTTAGTACTGTATCAGTTGTTCCCAAACCTTTTTGGAGCACTTGTAATGAGAGCACATTCCTTCCCTAAAGGCTTCAAGTCCTTTAGCCTGTTGACAACATCTAAAGATAAACCAGCAACCGCTTCTACACTGGCCCTGAAACAGTCACTTCATGCAAATAACTGCAAACTGTGTACGAATGAGACTTAAATTTGATCCTGTTCCTTTCAGTAAATATCACAGAGCTGTATCACATCAACACTGCAGAGGGGAAGAAAACTGCTGAGATTAAATAGCAGCCAGAGTTCACGTAGCTCTGCAGTGATCATGTTATAAATGATGACTGATGATGATGGTGGCCGCAAACCCTCTCTGAGAAGCAATATTTGGATTTGTTGACATATAGTTTGTGTTTTCCATACAACAGGGCTCTTTGTGATAGATGAACCTAAACTCCTAAATCACTTGTATGTATTATTTAGTTCTTCGTTCTTTTTTAATGACCATGGCAGCTCCTCTTACTTACCAGTCTGTCTTTGATAGAGTCAGAGTCCTCAGCCTGGCCTTGCTTGGCATGAAGCTGCAGCTGGAGAGCATGAAGCTGTAGAAGCTGGTCATGGACCTCTCTCTCAAACACCACCCGTTCAGACTGAGCATCCGTAAGCTCAGAACGCAGGTCCACCAGCTGAGCCTGGAGTGGACAAGTGGATGAACAGAGGAGGGGAGAGTATGGAAGAAGGGGGGGTACATGGGAAGGAAACCAGACGTAGATATGTTAGGTCAGAGTCAACTGTTCTGGCTTTAGAGAATTTTAACGATCCTATTTAAATGATGTTCCTCTGTGGAGCATGAAGCGACTTTGAAAACGACTTTTTAAATTTATTTTGTTGGAAGCATGTTGATAAATACTTCTTATCCACTTATCCTGAACATTAAAAGGGCAACAACTCCATGGAATTTTTTACAACTTTATGCTGCAGTGTCCATCAACATGACTGCCACAGGGAACAAAACGAGGCACACTGTAACTTTATTCTTTGGATAGCATTAAATCGTAAAATGGCACCATCTAGTGGCAACCGTGCAGCAACCGCTACAGCACAGTTACACCAAAAGTCCCCGGTCCTCTAAGATTACTGGTTAATATCATTTTAATGTATGAAATTATTCATGCAAATTAATCAATAATTGATTAAGCACTGACCATTGGTAAATTATAGTAGTAATTGTTTACTTTGATAGTCTCCATGTGAGGCATTTAGGTGACTTCTGAAATTTGTGGCTACAGAAAATAACTTGGATTGCATTATCTAATTATACTCATGCATATTTTGATGCTGAAAAAAGATTTCATAATTATTTACTATACTATTTTGAAAGCTCAACCTCAGATTCATGAAATGTGCCGTTTGGAAAGTGTTTATCATGTTCTGACTATAAAGAACAGTAGAACAGTTCATCACAATGAACCATCTGGTTCTGGAAGAATACAGTACAGAATACATAAAGTTCATTCCAATCAACTATTTACCTTTCCACTTTTATATAGAGGATACATCAAACGCACTAACCTATGACTTTAAAATAATGTAATTTAGTGTTGTATTGGTGTTTGTGATGGCTGGGTTTAATAAATTATGAAACAGTGATTCCAGTGAACAGCATTTATACACATTTTCTCAGCATATCACTCATTAAATATTCATTGTTCTATGTATGGTTAAAATGGCTGCTGCTGAAAGAATTGACAGTTTGTTTTGTTTCTCTCCTCAGACGCTATGAAAAGATGAAGAGTTGACAACGCAACCCTCAATAGAGATGTGCCTCGTCTGACCTCTTAAAGCATGCTCCAGGAGGAGCGGGGGAGGTAGTGGCAGCACGATGCAATCCGGATCCTTTATGGTTATAGTTCTGTGAATTGTTCTATATGCAGCAAACTTAAAGAAGCAGCACAGTTATATTAAATCAGTCATAAATACTTTACAGTGGAGTGTTCAGCTTCAGATGTATAGTTTCATTTGTTAGAAGTGTTTTAGTGCATCCTCTCTGAGCAAAGCCAAGTCTCAGTATGTCTCTGGAAGCAGACGTTAAATAACCGTCTATGGAGGATTTTTTTAAACTTAACTGATTGTACTTGTGCCATGTGTGTAAACCACACTATTTTTACCCTAACCATTTCCTCTTGGTGCATTGGATTTGTGTAAACATGTAAACATTGAGGGCTATGAAATTCTTTATCCACTCTCATATACCATCTATACTATACTATAAAACTAACATCTGTTCAAGTTGCATTTTGTCTGTGTACTTCAAACCCTAGACTTTCTTTGCAATGTTGAAATGTTTGCTGGGTTAATCATTACTTTTCGTAAGATCAGTTATATCACTCTTCAAATTTACATAGGAGTCATCATTTAGCTGTTCTTTTATTTTTATTCTTAAAAAAGGACCAGTGTGTCAGATAATAGTTGGCTGAAATGGAATATAATATTCATAAGTATGTTTTGGTAAGTGTATAACCACATGAAAATGAGAAGTGGTGTTTTTGTAAATTTATAGTCAAACTCCCATGCAGGAAGTGTTGGTGTGGTTGTGAGGTTTGTCCTGTTTAAACTGCAGTATGTTTGCTTTGTCAATGAAGCATCTGTTCATTATATACACCTCTGACTTAAACACCGGGACGTGCCAGCTGTAGAAGTTCTCAGATGACCCCTCCATTGTTGGCTGCATCACGAACAATAAGGAAGAAGTGTACAAAGACCTAGTTGAGAACTTTGTAGGATGGTTCGATAGGAACCGCCCACAGGTCAACACCAGGAAAAACCACGGAGTTGGTGGTGGAGTTTCGGTAAATGGGGGGGTGGAGATAGTGGACACCTACAAGTTCTTCGAATGCAACTGCAAAACAAGCTGGACTGGTCAAAGAACGCTGAGGTCTTCTACAGGAAAGGACAGAACAGAACAGGCTGTTCAAAATGTCATTTTTTGAAGGGGGGGGGGGGGGGGGGTGTGACCTTTAATTTCTGGCATTCCGTGTGCTGCAGTATTAAAATACCAATGTCAACCAAAACATTGCTGATATTATCTGATGTTCTGTGCAATGCGAGGTCATTCCACTAAACTTTAGTTTTCCGGGAAAGGGATTCTTAGAAATAGATCCTTCTTTTCGCCATGGAGACACACATCACTCTAGCTGTTGCAGTGGTGTATTTAAGGAGGAAAAAAGGCGTTGCTCTGTTTGCCTGTGGGTGCATCACACCCTCCAGACCTAGGACAGATCATGATGTCACCTATCTGCCTGACATAAACATCCTATTTCATCACTTGTGTGAGAGGTGGGTATTAAACTTGAAGCAAAAAGACAAGCTAGTGCATGACAATTATCCAAATACTGACCCAGATGCACCAGCAGCAGACTGCAGAGCTCTATAATTATGGAGTAAGTGCCCTTGTTCTAGTTAGTGAACTAGCAGATTCTATCTGCTGAGATGAGGAGAGCAGCAGGTGTAGGTTGACCTGAGGAGCGGGGGGGGGGGGGGGGGGGGGTCTAGCACACCTACTTTTGTACGATGTATGATGCAAAGAGTAAAACAGTCACACTACCAATTAAACCACAATTTATACGTGTGTTGTTCTATTCGTGTATTTGTGTGATGTGGGATTTGAGCAATATACTTTTATTCTGTAGATTAGATTCTGTACTTTTAATGTCCAATGCTGTGCAATATTAGTATTTCATGTATAATACCAATTTCAATTGAACTGTGCAATATACATATAATATATATTTTTTTCCTTCATATTAATTTGTGCAATTTACCACTACCAATATTACAGCTGTGCTTTTTAAAAAATTATATATTTCTATTATTATTGTTATTGTCTTTCGTACTTAGTTATTGTTCTTTATTCTTTCTTATTGATGCTCTTCTATTTTTTACTGTCCACTTGCTGCTGTAATACTTCAAATTTCCCCATTGTGGGACTAATAAAGGAATATCTTATCTTTATATCATATATACTACAATTGTTTCTATTCGTCATACTTCATTTTTGGTAGTTGTGACTGTATATAAGTTTGGTATTTATGGTTGTTATCTATCTATCTATCTATCTATCTATCTATCTATCTATCTATCTATCCATCTGGGGGGTGGGGGGCCGAAAATGGGGTTAGCCCAGGCCGCAGTACAAGCTAGAACCGCCACTAAATACACGCACTGTCTGTAAACTAATGATTGATTCACTTTGCTGAGGTTTAATAATATCAGTGCTATAGATGGTGTGTACCAGCTCCATGTGATCCATTAATAACACACACAGTATAAATAACATCATCCATGACTGACAGCCTGCTGTAAACCAACAACACTGACAATCACAGTGTGTGTGTGTGTGTGTGTGTGTGTGTGTGTGTGTGTGTGTGTGTGGACCAAACCCTGTGAATCACACACTAAAAGAGTGACTGACCTCTAGTTTATGGTTGAGTTGGAACACCGTCTGGGTTTTGTGACACAGCTGAGCAAAACAGGAGCTCAGGCTGGTCATCTTCTGCCGACCCTCGTACGTTATATCGACCTGATCGGGATCTATTTCTCCAAACAGTAGATCCACATCCACGAAGGCCTTGTCAAACTCCTTCTCCAGTACTTCCAACCAGCGGAACATAGACATACCGGGACCGAGGCCCGAGCCCTGGCCCGCCGGGGAGCATCCAGCCGAAGCGGACATGGCTAGAGCACAGCTGAGCCTGACGTAGACGTAAATGAAGCTTCTTCTCTGTCGATCGCTGTCAGATATCACAGCTGGGGTTAATATATTAAACGCCCGATGATTGGATTACACATCCGATCAGAGAGAAGACTTCTGGTAAATGATGTTTCCCAATTCAAGTGAAAAGCAGTGCCACACCAGGAAGTCCCACATCAGATTCACAATTACTAGTCTGCCTCATTCTAGTCAAAAGCAATCGACAGCAGAGCGAACACATCGTATGATCCCTAGTGTTTTCATTCTGGCTTCTATTAACCAGCCTTATTCATATTTCCTTTTACATAAAAAATAATGCATACAAGACCCTCCCCTAATAACTCAAAACAATACAATTATGGGAGACACATTTTTAGCCTTTTTTAGTTTTTTAAAAATTTTAATTTAAATGTTTTTTGTCATATCCCTATCTTTTTGAGCTGCTGTAACGATTAATTTTCCCCACTGTGGGATCAATAAATGTATCTGTATCTTTAAATGTATCTTTACTTTTATGACTAAAAGAAAGCTGCAGACAAAGTGGCAAACATAGAGAAAGACATCTACCTCCACAACTGACAGGAAGTCATGTGACATTCGCAGCGGAAGTTCATGTTCTTCGTGCGCTTAATCCCCATAAAGTAGTTACATGTAACGGCGTTACTTGATTTAATTACAAAATAAATGTAAGTGTAATCTGTTACATTTACTGATGATTATAAAGGAGGTTACATGTGAAGTCACACCTTTAACATTTTACTCATTTTTTAATATTTAACATGTTACTGAATACATATACTGCTGTTTTTAATTCTTTGAAATCAATATTTCTTTATATTTTGTAAATAAATCATGACATGGGTTTATTTGGCTTGAATGGAGTCACAGTACCAATTAAGCTCATGACAGACTTTTTGACTTTTTTTCATCTTCCAAACTCTACATGAACTAATGAATACATTTTACAATGAGAGATAAATGTTGCTTTATAAGAAATGATCTCTCTTATAAATCATGTCAGTATCCATGAAAAACAGATTAACTTACATTTTGGTGCTTAATGGTAACATTTACCCTAACAGCTGAAAACATCCAGGTCATCAAATGTAATAAGTTACATTACTTTGATGAAGTAATTAAAATAGGTACATTACTTATATTTTAAATAGAGTAACTAATCTGTAACTTACATTTCCAACGTAACCTTTCCGACCCTGACAGCAAAGTAGCTAACTGATTTAAAACATAATTTCATAACATCAAATATCTTTTTAGTCAACTGACTCTTTTAAAGATTTCATGCAGTATGTAAAACTGAGAGGTTAGCAATTGAGGGTTTTAAAAAATGTCCAAGTTAATTCACCAAGATGTCTGCGTCTATGTCCGCCATTTTATCTGTAGTTGGGTTCTTCTCTCTACTATCTTTTTAGGAAGTGTCCTAAGCTAAGAATTTCCAGGATAAGGTGTCGAGACAGAGCTATTCTGTGAGGGGACAGATGTTCTATGAAAGCTTGATGAGAATAAAATGATTTATTTAACAGGGAACATGCAGCTTTGCAACACTGCTGAATCAAACTTTGATCGTGCCCATGTGAGCAACTAAATCTACGTTACTGTTTTCTAGTTTATGTATTCTTAATATTCAGCTCGCTTTCCTCACACAGAAAATGTATATGAACATCATGTTCCTGATGAATCCCGACAGGTCAAACATTTTATGCTTAACCGTGCATCCTTTTCTCCTCATGTAGAGAATAGCGGTTAACAGCTGTAGTTAAATGGGAATTGAACATTGGAAGAGAAGGTTGTCCTGTCCAAAAATCACCATTGGTTAAAAGCTAGGTGTTTATGAAGCATTTCAGAGTAGAAAATAGCTTCCATGTCAATTGACTCAGTGGTTGAAAATCTAATAGTCCACAGAGGACACACCTCTTATCATTGGATACTGTGTACTTGTTGGATACTGTGTACTTAGACATAAAACACTACGCAGATGTTATTGCACAGGCAACGCATAAAGCCATACAGCTCAGTGCTTCAGTTGAAGTAATGAAAGATCTGCTAACTTGTGCCAGTCCACTTTTATTAGATTTTTTTGCGACTGTCTTTACATCAGTGCACTCCTCCTGTGACTTGTACAATGCTTCAATATTTGTTTCAATTGCCTTTTTATCAAATAGGGTACACTATTGTGTCAATTGCTAACATAGTAGGGGGTTACCCACCCTATATTTCTACCCGTGCTGTGTCACCTAGTGGCTGAAGTCGGTAGAATTTTCTTGGTGAATATTGTCGTGGAATTTGCAGAACGATGTAGCTCTTGCATTGTTAATAGTATAGAATAAGCTCAGACAGTTGTGTACTATTTGTAAGGTATCTGGTATCAGGACACAATGGCGTTCACCTTTCAGCCTCAATGTTTGACATGTTTCTCCATATAAAAACCCTTCATTGACTCTGTGACAATGAGATCAAACCCATAACATGTGGTATCTTTCCAAGCTTGTGGTCATTTCAATTTGAACCCAACACTGTAGACTGAAGCAGCTCGCTGACAGCACATCATGTTAACTACTGTAGCTTAACAACACAGTCAATGTGAGATGTTGGCAAGATATCCTCAGTTGTTCACCCACCAGGATTCAGACCAGAATCTTTTTGTGATACATGACTTATGCACCACTAACTTTATATTACATCATTATCTTTTTCTTTTCTCCATTTGCAAAGCATCTTTCAATACAAACAAACATGTTGCACATCTTCATAGGGCATCAAAACCATCACAGGACAGTACCAATAATACCTGTGTGTACGTCTCCACTACCGATGCAGATGAGCTACTGGTGATGATCACTGTGGATGACCCAACACCACTACTGACACCTATGTTAACACATAAACTGTCTCTCATTATATTCCCTCTTCCTATTATCTAAAGGGAATTAGCAGATTTATACGTTAACCACATAAAGTAATTTTGATTTATTTTATGGTAGACAGTAGATTTAATGAGATTATAGATTATCTTTCCTTTTTTATAAAACAGGGATGTTGTATGTACAGAACACATCAACAAAGCAAAGTTACAGACATATGTAAAAATAGGATTACCTGATGAAATGTTGCTATATATAGATTTATCTTATTGATGATGAGATTTGGAAATGAAGACCATATAGAAATGATGTTTGATGCAAAATACAATCAACATGAGACATCAGTGTGTTATTTTGTGTCATATGTGAAATCTGTCAAAGCAAATAAATATGTATAAATGAATTATAAAATCTAATCAATCCATGTGCAAAATCAGTTGATTAGTAGTTGTTCTCAGCAGCTAGGATGATTGGTCTTAAAGGATAACACGTCACTGTTAGTAGTGATGTTTAAAGAGCTTCACTAGCTCTTGGATGTGCACTGAATTTACAGTGTAGCACAGCTGTTTACCTGAGACTGACTGTAATCTCTGTTACACATGTCATCCAGTGCAGCAGTGTGACTCACTCATGTTTTTAATAATTTTTTGTGCTTGTATGTTTTATTGCAGATTAGGAAATCTTATTTTTGAACATTCAAAAGATAAATTATACTTTTTTTTAGTCATTTCTTGATATCCTATGCCTATGACAGAGGAATAAGTTAAATCAGGCTTTGGACACACACACACACACACACACACACATTACCTACAAGTAGTATCAGTTCATTGTTAGTTGGCTCTGCACAAGATTGGTTGACAATAAGAAAAATATAAAAAACAGTCTTATTCTTTACCTTTCAGTGCAGTATCCTTTATATTAAGTATAAGAAGCAATCTTACAAAGTAAAACTAAAAAGCTCTTTAACAAAGAAAAGCAACACATTGGATTAAACAATGTTTTTATTGCCATACACTACACATGTAAATCATGCTTCATAAACTTGAAGTAAATACAAGTCTATGTAGTGATGATGGTGTCTGACAGAGAGGTTAAACATTAATACACTCACTGCTTCACTGTGTCATACACTCCATACCAACAACTGCATCTATGTGAAGTACAGTGACAGTTGAGATAAACGTCATGCTTTGGAGAGATACCAGGTTGAACAGTATCACAGATAATAAATAAACACAATCATCACAGCTGGACACATTAGAGAAATGACAGAGATGCTCAGGATCAAACTGATTAAAAAGGTGGAAATATAAAACCAAGCCCAGCGTACTTCTTTAAGTCTTCATTATGCCCCAAATGCAAACAAATGTCAAACAAATATGGCAGCGAGAACAAAAGCAAAGTGAATGTGAGCCTGAGCATGACAACATGTTTGATTTTCACAGACACAGAATTTCAGTCAAACTCGCTTTCTTTGTTTGATCTCTGTCCAGAGAACGGCCGTCTGTTCCTCTGAACCAGGAGCTGGGAAAAAACAACAAATATATATCATCTTATTTCATATTAAAACATATACGTCTTTACCCACTTTCCATTCATTTTTCTGTCTGCTTATGCATGTTTAGGCCATCAAAAATCTGTTGTTTTATAAATGATAATAATAATTCTTTCGGATGCAATAGGGCCTCTGCACCACTTAGTGCTCAGGCCCTAAATACATTTAATGTGACTTATAAAATCAACAACAGAAGTCCTTAGCAGAGGTTTATGGCACAACTTCACCTACCTCCAAGGTGAACTGAGAAGGAAAAATAGTCTGAAAAGGTAAAAAAAAAACCCCAAAAAAACAAAACTCCAGCAAGACTCCTAATATACAGAACAACATCTTTTGGGTTATGGTCTTCATCAGTGTCATAAATAACCCTGGCAGTAGGCAGTGATTTATTTACCTTGGCCCCCTCCAGCATGTGTGGCTCTTTCTGCAGTGCATTAGTCAGCCCTTCCTCTGTTGTGAATCCAATCCAGCAGAAGCCTTTATGGAAACCTGTTTCTTTATCCTGTTACCACACACACACACACACACACACACACACAAACAGATTTTGAAGGTTCAGCATAAATAAAGCTAGACGTTTTGTTCGTTGGAATTAGGGCAGGGCAATATAACCTATAAATAATATCATGCCATTTTTTAGACAATATCATGATAAATGATATGTCAATAATTTAAAATATAGTTATATTGCACACATCTTAATTACACCACTAGCAACTACTACTACAAACAATCTATCATTGTATGGATACATATTGCCTAAAACTGTCATGATATTATTAATAGGAGGGAAGGAAGGAAGGAAGGAAAGAAGGAAAGAAAGAAAGAAAGAAAGAGAGAGAGAGAGGTAACTTACAAATGGTAAAAGACACTTCTTCACTTGTCCAAACTGTCCGAAATACTCCTTCATCTCCCCTGAGGAAAAAAGTACAGCATTTCATTAGAGATCTCAAACTGAATTTAAAGTCAACTCTCTATTTAACATGTAATGTATTGATAACTGAAGGGACAGCTAATGCATATGAACGTGTTACATAAATTACATTAGCAGCATATAGAAATGAAAACAGTGTAATATTGTCTTTTGTCTCCCATCACAAGGACTCTGTAGCACTGTCCTGCATGTTAGCTAACAGAGGTTACAGTGTGACTGATGTCAGGCTACATGTGTTACGATAGAACGATGTATAAAATAAAGTGAGAGGCTATAAAATGATATTCCACCACCGCAAAGTGACAATGATATTTTGAACAAGTGAATGAACTTACTGCTGGCTAATGTCCATGGTACTTTAGACACGAAGACCTCGAAAACTTTCTTAGCCGGCGCCGCCATGTTTCAATCCTGGTAAGAAACTCTGACCTATGACGTAAAATCACGTGACATAAAGAATTGGGAAGTGGGAGGGGCTACGTACCGGAACGGAGTGCTGTTTCTTTTCCTAGGATGGTGAAGTAGCTAATTACCGAAACCCGACCCAACCAACAAAAACAACGACTTCGACATCCTGGGGAAAGAATGACTGCCACAAATGTTGACTTTAGAACTACATTCTTGTGATTCTGAATTCAATTTGATCTTACACTTTTATATGTTACGGGCATTTTAGACTTTAATATTTTGTGTTTTACTTTAGGCTTGAGTTGCATGTATGCAATGTATGCGTGTGATTAATTAACCTATTCACAAAGCTCCCATTCCCTTCTTACCCCAAAATATAATGTTGGACTGGTTCGCTGCACTCAGCTGTTCAGGCTTTTAACCACCAGATGGTGCTCAAACAGCAAGCAAGACACTCCCCACAACATGTGTGTGGTATAAGCAGTTGATATGTTATGAGAGTTTGAATCGTTTCAAGTCGTTGACAAGTCAGTCGTTGCAACTTAAACCTATAATAGACTTTTTGACTTGAATCAAAGAAGTTAAAAAGTAGCAACATGACAAAACAAGTGGAATAACAAATATGTTCACCTTGTAGGTACACATACTTACCTCACTTTCTTCCAATGGGTATCATTTTATAATTATTGCTAAATTAATTATATTAAAAGTTAATTTAAGTGAAATTTATTTTCAACACATGGTCATTTTAGATTATAACAAGTTCATATTCAAGTTATCAAATTAATTATTTTACTTACACAACAGTAAAGGTTATTGGTCATAGCCCATTTCCATCCATGTATACAATATTTGACATTTCCGACCCCACATTTGTGTTGTGTTATGTATCTACTGAGATGTTTGACATGATGGCGGACATGAGGAACATACACAGAATGGTCTTTGGTTTTTAAGTCTATACAGTTTACATCCTTTGATTTAATAAATAGTGGGTTAGTTCATTGGACATTTTTACATTGACATGACTTCTATGTGGTTACTGCAATAATACATCTCCCAAAAACAGTGCAACAGTGATTCAATCTAGTGTACTGTAGCCTGGTTTGAAGTTTGTAAGGAAAAAGCCTTCAGCCACACAAGAAGTGATGCCAAATCATGTTTTTTTTTGCATAATAATGACTGAAACTTCTTGTTTGAGTAGTTTGACCAGCAATACCCTCCATGGCTTGACAGATAAGGGATCAACGACATAAACTTATACTTCATAAACAGAAAAAGACATAAAGGACCTCTCACAAAGTTTGATAGACAGGTCACACTTCACTGCCTCTGAACTATTAAGGTAAGGTAAGGTAAGGTAACTTTATTTGTACCCCAAGGTAGATTTGGTTCACAGTTTAAGTGATGATTTAGCTTCATCCACACAAAACAAACAAACAGGTCAGACACAATAACATAATAACAGTAAAAAGGTAAAGTGCCATCAGCATTTAAACCCATTGTAATACGTCAGAATGCATTTAAAAACAAACCAAAATAAATAAATAAATAAAAAACTGTCATTACTTAAAGTATCATCAACTGCAGTTTGTCCAGGCTAAAGTAAAAGCATCAGCAGGAAGTTGTGGTCGTGACTTGGTGGCTTTGGAGCTACTGTGATTGAGCATCAGCCCTCCGTGTGTCCTCCTGTTCTGCTGCCAGCATTATCACAGTTCTCTGAGTCTGAGTGCAGGCTAGTGAGTTAGACCTCTAGGCTCATTGCTCATCATGGCTCATTCTCACAGTAGGAGTATACTGAGTCTGATAATGGATGTGGAAAAGACAAGTGTGTCAGGATCATCAGCTGCAAAATCTACTGATTCCATGCAGGAATAAATGGTGAAAAGATTGGAAGATGTTGTAATTTTAGTGCTATTCATATAGATATGTTGTTAATTTAAATACATTTACACTGTATGTATAGTACCAGTAAAACTTTATGACAGGTACTGTATTTTAAAGAATCCAGCTGTTAGTGTTCATGTGGGGGAAGAGATAATGCAATTGTGACTCTGTGACTGTGGCTGACGTGAGTGGCAGTCTGCCCCCATCAGGCCAACATTTTGAAATAAAAACTGCTGGAATAAAAATTTTAAAAATAGCTGTGGTATACTATATATTATTATGAAAAAAGGCAGGATGTAATAACATTTCATAGTTTTGAGATAATTTCATGGTTCATAGTTCATAAAGTTGTTTTTATTTATTTATTTACACTTTGGGTGTCGGTGGGTACAGCTGTGGGATATGTTCTAGCAATGTGTTTATGGTGAAATGTTGCAGATGTGTGATAATGCCAGAGCCTGTTTAGTCTTTCAGTAAACATCATTACTTTTTTTTAGGGTTGCTGGAAAAGCTGTAGCATAGAACTATGAAACTAACACCATGTACAATATTGACAACAGCACGTCACATTTAATACTAGTGGTTATTATTAAGGAATTTTCTATAACTTAGGTCATACATTGTCATACATTGTGTCAAACTAGGACTTGAGGTCATTGTAAAGCCGCACCAAATCTTAACCGTGAGACACGTCTCCCCTTGAGATAGTAGTAGACAGTAGGTCTGCTCCTTTTGGGGAAAACAGCAGGCACCCTGATAGTGTTGCTATGGCAGCCAAAGTCAGAGATGTGTTTGCCTGTCTCTATGAGCGGAGTAGATGTAACTGTAGTCAGAGGTTGGATATTGTGGACCCTGAGGAATGGAGGACAAGGGTGCTGAGCTGCATTCTCAGACATCGTCCTCATCTGTACATCAATTGACTAAATTCTATATGCTGTAGATGTGTTGGATCTGACCATATTTGGAGATCGTTCACTTATGGCACTATCTGTGTGGCTTACCATAAGACTATCCCAGGAAGGACTGAAACCCCAGATTTGAAGGGAGCATCTGATTATTCTTTCATTCTTCTTGATCAAGTCTCAATAAACCTTTTCAGTGTAAGACATCTTGGACTCCTGAGCACTTCCTCCGCTGATGTATGGTCTGCAGATTTAAAATCCACAACACTGAAAACTATGTTAGAAGAACTCACCATGAAGTTTTGTATGAGAGTGTACTTGTGGATTTAAGTTTATTCATGTATATTCTCGGATGGGCTTATTGGATACATAACAAGATTGTGTTTCTGGGATTTTGGTCCGTGTTTTCCCCCCTGTGTAGATTCTCTGCTCTGCTTTGTTCTGTGTTGTTCAGTTTTGCTCTATTGGGTTCAGTTTTGCTCTGCTTACACTCATTCCTCATTAAAGAGATATTCTTCAGTTCGTGCTTGCTGCTGTCTTCTGCCTTTGGGTCCACCTGCTGCGCTACCCCTAGCAAACAACATGACAGTGACATCTGTCAGTGAACATCTGGATGCCTATGCATTTTACATTGTGGTCCCAACAAGAAAGACAAGTGAACTTTATCTTCTCTTTTGGGAACATGGACAAAAATAAAGAAATGTATATTCATTCTGAAATTGGACATAATGATATATGAGCAACACATGAGGAGATTGTACAAGGAACAGCATTTTATTGTGGAAATGAAACATGTGGGTTGAGGCTGAGTGCTGCTGTGATTGTAGTGGAGGATTAAGGACACATGTACAGCACATAACTATTGGGAGTTTATGAAAGTGGGACAGGAAGGAGAGAAACACAATGAGTTTTAGTGGCACGTGCCCTCTCCACTCAGAAAGCTTTTTTTTTTTTTAGCTGAAAGCCACATTTCATGCTGTCAACCATACGCATGCATTAGGTCTTGGTGGTTGTGGGTTTGTTAACAGCACTTGTACAGGGTGTACCACCACTGAGAGACCACAGTGAGACTCCACATACAGAGAACATGATCCAAATAGTGGGTAAGAAATGGTGAGGATGAATAAATAAATAATAAAATAATGCATGACCATACAATAAAACAAGTTAATACATTTGAATAATAAAATATAACAAAATAAGACTTTGGAGCTACTTTTAGTGCTTACATTTTTTGCAAATTACTGTTAAAATAGGCCTAATAGTACATGGAAATAGGGGCCAGTAGAGGTTTTTTTTTCTTTCTATATTTTTTTATTCTCTGATTCAGATATGAGACATATGGTTATTTATTGTTATTGTTCAAATGCAGTTATAACACATGACGTGCATGATGATGTGTTTAACAGAGACAATTTGAGGCAATAATTATCAGACCATGTAAGTTTGAGAGGGGCACAAAGGAGCAGCGGCTCAACTCACTTTTGCCACTATATCAAAGTGCTCTTTCTCTATTGTACCCATGAAAAAAAACCCTCTAATGTAATGTTATGTAATATGCGGCATACCTAAGACTCCATGCAGAAATCATTTGACCCTTTCACAGTACATATCCACACAAATTTCACTGCTAAACAAATGCATGGATGATGTGAGTGTGTAGCACAATGTTTTATGTGTACAGCAGCAGCTAAGGTCAGGACTGCCGCTCACAGTAGGACCATATGGTGATCTCTGCTTCACCTTCAGCCTTGCCCACACTCACCCAGCAACCCCCACTGACCTATACTTCACTCGGATTTAACCCACCCCCCTTCTCCCGAATGAGCAGGGATTTTAAATGGTGAATTCTTCCAATAAGGGGTGAGAAAACACCTTTTTAACAAAACAGAGAGTTGATACTGTAAGGTGGTAGTCCCAGCTTATATGAGGTATATGATATGAAAGGTTTTGTGACAGACTTTAACTACATCCACAGTCCATAATATAGAGGACCACACAACTCTATATCTCTTCACACATTTGCATTATTTGCATTATAAAATATGTTTGGTAGGAAACATTTGATCATGTTGACAACATAACATATTCACTCTCAGAATGAATTCCAAATAAAACATACATTCTCGTTTTGTTTAGTTGTTCACAATATACACATTAAAAAAATTGATCAAATACTATGATGGAGGACTTTAAACTAAGTCTAAATAAAAACTGCATTACTATTAATGATCTTGATGGAAACATTGGGGTTTAACAGTGGGAAAATAAACTACTTCAAAGACAAACCGAGAATCAACAGAGTTAACTAAGACTATGAGTATCTGCACCGTGCATAAAATCCATTGAAAATGTATCAAGACATTTTGTTCTAAAGCACTAAAGTCAATCTCATGGTGATGCTAGAAGAAAAACTCTCTGGGCACCATGAATAGATGTTGAGATATGGACCAAAGTGATGGACTGATCATCCAACAGAGAGACAGACTGCAGAATGCTACTGCAACAAATATACCCATAAATCAAAGAAATTTCTCTATCTCAACAATGACCAACACAAAGAGCGAAATATAAACACTTACTTCTCAGTTTGTTGCTTTGTATCAGCCATCTGTGGACTTCTTTGGCAATCATTTTCTAGGTTCAGGTACAGGTGTTTGGCACAAGAATAGTTGAGGTGAATAACAATGTGCTAAGCAGCTTTACAGAGAACATCCCCATTCTAACAGCTGATTTGTGAAATTGGTTGAGTGTAAGTATCTAAGTGTGTTTGTGTGTTCGTTGGGGGGGGGGGGGGGGGTATTTGAGGCGCACTGGTTCATGGACGGGGCAAGGTACAGGTCGTTGAGATATTGACAGCTCAGACAAGGCCATGTGCGATTTAGGTCATGCTCACTGCTTTATTACCTGGCAATCCATGCATCTGCTTCTCAATAAATGACCTACAGGTGCTGCCAAATAAAATAGGGCACAGTCAATTGGTTTATAACACTTTGAAAGAGAGCAGACTGGTCAAACAGGAAGTGATGTGCACTGGATGTATACAAGGTATTGGTGATGCTTTAATTAACTTTTATTCTGTCCATTAATTATGAATCCAGTTAGCTACCATGGCTATCTCCTCAGTGGTTTTCTTCAGTTGTTTGGGCTCCAAACCTCACTTCTGCAAGAAACAGCTTACTGATGTTGCTGGGAAACTGTGCAAGCTGATGTTAATGGGTCATAGGTCTGCATGTCATTCTTTGACAACAGCCTCATCTATCAAATCATGGTATTTGGCTTTCTTCAGTTGGTGAGAGATAGCATCCCAGGACACTGTTCAGCCACTGGTTTGTGCTTTTGGATAGAAGAACCATGTTTGGTCGGAGTGAAGTTACTCTTCTGAAAAGATGCGTCCTCCTTCTTCAGGTCCACCTGCCTCTCTTAGTCAGAAGCTTAATGCAAGATAGAAAGCAAGTTCTTGGCAGTTGTTCTTTCCCTATGAACCTTATCTCCTTCCCTTTGGAAATTAACAACTTCAAGTGGTGATGCTTGGAGTTTATTGACTTTGACCCACTTCTTTGACTGGTTTCAGGATGGGTGACATCTGTCAAATTGCTGTCTGACTGTGGTGCATGAAAGAATCGGTCCTCAAGCGGTCTCTATGGTATTCTTCGGTATACAGCAGTACATTATAAGTGAGTTTGAGGGTTTTTAGTACTACATGGTCAGATTTTTAATACAATTTAAGTTTATACCGCATCAATGTTATTGCTGGCAGCCCATTGATATAAAGGAGAGTATGAAGGAGAGACCAAGGGCTTCTGTTAGTGTCAGACTTTAGAGTGTGAATATATAGCCACTTACTGGAGGGAGTATGTACCAGCACAGACCTGATATGTATCAAACCCACAGAAGAATCTGCACTCTAGACTTGTTTGTTAATTTTATGCCAGCACTACATCTTGATCAGACTGAAAGGATGTCACCCAATGCAAAAGTGTTGCTCCTTCATGGGCTTTAGCAGGAAAGGAAAGGTGAACAATAAACTCAGTGCCTGAAACTGTCTGTTGTAAACATCCATCACAGTTTAGAGATTGTCTCTGTGCTTCAACTGTGCCCAGCTGTACCTTTGTAGCAATGATAGATTATTACCAACATTTCAGATGCACTCACTTTGTTGACCTTTGAATAAAGTGTTTAAATAATCTGGATAAACTGATGGCTTTTTTATTAACCTATTTGTTAATCTGACTGCTCATATTTCTTGACCCAGTGGACCATTTTTAGTGATGTCTCCTTGTTCCCAGAGCAACAACTTTGTACAAAGTTCTCATAAGTTAGCCAAGTTGTAAAAAACATAGTTTACCTTCAAAGTTAGAGAAATAAATCAATGTTGTAAGTTGACAGGAGATAGATTTGAACCCTAGTCTACAGTGTCTAAGTCACACAATAATTCGATCAACCCTCCTCCAGGTTTAATGGTGGTATAATGGCAACCTGCTTTCTCCTTTGATTCTCTGAGTCATCATGGTTACAAGAGATAGCATGCCAAGTAAATGTAAACATAGGTCATTCTAAACCGTCGACCACACGAGCAATGCTGCTATTTTCCCCAATAAGGACAGTCTCACATCACTGCTGACCACTTTAAAATTTGAATTATGTTTCATGGAGCATCACATTTAATAGTACATGTGATCTTTCCACATGTCATTATTTATTATGGGTTTGGATACAAAAGAGATAGCAGCTGCTGTTGAAGGGCTGATCATATCATAACATAAAGTCCGGAAATTACGTCATGATACTTCTTCTTATCCCTCATTCATTTGCTCCATGCTTCCATTTTCCTCTTATGACAGGCACACATTTATACACACACACACACATGCACTGATACCCATGTCTTGCACAGCATCATATGTCACACTTACGGTATTGTACTTCCTCCTGTTCTATTTATATTTGTGGTGTAATCCAGTGGTCATTATTTTGATCCTCTTGCTGTGTTATCAGAGATGTAAAGACAAGCACAGCAGTTGGTGTGTTTGTGTGTGTGTTAGACATTGGGATCTCTGATATCATGTCAGCTGGACCTGGCATGGCCTTTATAAAATATTCTTTAGCAAAAGCCCCAAAACTACATATATTGACCTTCCAGTGACAGCACCCCCTAGCTGTAGTTATTATAATGAGCTCAAAGTAGAAAATCAGTCGCCTTAGATATAGAGTGTCAAACTTCAAGTCCAACCTTTTTACACCCTTTCAAAATTTCAATAAAATCATAACATGAAGAAGTTTGACCAGAAACATACATTAGGTAAATTTTATTGTCAGGTTCCCATTCAGATGATGTATACCATTTCTATTGGGGCTTTTCCATTATACAGTTCTAGCACTACTCGGCTCTACTCGACTCTACTTGGTTTTGGTACCAGGCACGTTGTTTTCCATGCACGGATGTGCGAAACCGCTGTGATGCTGTTTTATATGCAACACAAACATATAAACAATGGAGGACATCGAGGCAATTGTTTACTTGCTGCTCGGTCTGTGGTTTTTTGTCACACACACAACAAAGCAAGAGAAGAGAGTCGAATCACTGTTGCTGGTATTTAAAAATAGCTTGATTGGTTTGCTTCTTGTCTGACGTTGTGCTCATGACTCTTCCAGCGACGACACTCTCTGACCAGTCAGTGGCTGCAGTCTGTTGATGTCACATTTTAGTATCGGTTCAGCTCGCTTGGAACTTCGCCAGAGCAGGTACCACAAAAAGCTTCTATCTCCCCTCTAGATCCCCGTCCTCCCCAAAGGAAGACAAAAACAGGACCGACAGCTCATCAAGTTTAGTTCACTTCACTAGTCAATCGTGGTTATATATGTGCATTGGTTAATCATTAGTATGATTACAACCCTCTGCCTTGTCTAGGATTAATGCTAAAATAATTTGTAAAGATTGCATATAATTATGGGTAGTAACATCCTATATATGTAGTAACATCCTATATATATATATATATATATATATATACATATATATATATATATATTATGATATTGTGGCTGTACAGGACAGATATTCTAACCTGAAACACACTGTCATGTCAACACTGTTTCTCTCTCTCCAATAAGCTATATCATTCTGTGGCTAAATGACACAACACCATCACATACAGCTCTTGCACTGCATTAGCAGTATACTGTATATGACAATATAGAACAGTGTATATGAGGGTGTTATTGCTCTCTAAATCCTACTCTAATGATTAAACCCTGAGTATATTCCTATGACACGATGATACAGTCTTAATAGCAGTGATCCTGGCTGATACAATTATGTAATGTGGCTGAGTGAACAAAAGGCTTTTTGAATGGTTGCACATCTGTGTGTTTGAGAATAAAGTGAAGAAGAAATATAAGCACATAGTTTTGACTTTAAACGGATGGCTGCTTTTTATCCTCATGTAGCCCTGCAGTTGCCCACCTTTTAAAAGATTGTACTAGTGCTTTGTGTTTTCCCCTCATTCATTATAAATGCACACAATCTCATTACTATCTATTTTCCAAAGTGTTTTAAATCAATTGAACACCTTCCATGCAGCTATTACTGTCAGTTCCTGCCAGTATGGTATGGTCTCCATTGCTGCTGCTATGTCAATGATATCCAGCTGTTATTCTCCACTAAAGCCATCACTACTACTCCTTTCTGACCTCCTGCTTTATAGTCATCAAGCCATATTTCCAACATTGTCATTGAACAAGCAAGGCATGCCAACATTTAAAAATGTCTTTCTTCCTACAATATCTGCACATGGCAAATGTGGGATGATTTAAGGGGACATTATGCTTTTTCTGGAGTTCTGAAGCAAAACTTGAGGTTAAGCTATGTAGAAAGTCTCCCTGCAAGTCATAATCCAGGGTGTCAACCTGTTCTGAACATTTAATTTGCAGTGTTTTTTTCTACTTTGCCAAAATTGGCCTGTCACACATGTCCATAAATGGCAGTCTGTTTAGTAGCCCTGGCTGCTAAGGTTAGTTACTTAGAGATAGTTAGTTGATTTGTCCATGTGTTCTTCATGTTGTCCACATGCTCACAAGCTACTGGCTGTAGCTGAAGAAATTATGCTCTGTACAATTTGCATCAGTTATTTTGAGTTATATAATAAATAAATGACAGTGAATCGAGTTGAAATGAAAAAAATGTGTGTAAATCTAAGAAACAGAACAAAACTCCATGCAGAGAGAGAGCCAAGCCAGTAAACAGTGAGCTGACCTGCTCACTGATCCTTCCATGCTGATAATGGTCCTGATATCTCAGTCTGCTGTTGCACTCAACAGTCAGGCACCATCAGCATCCACTTTGCTAACTTATTACTTCCTCTGCAAGTGGAAGGAAGAAAATCTAGGTGTCATATACCTTGTAAAAAAGCTACTGTGCAGAACACAGACTACTGGTTTTTGGATTCCTGTTCTAAAGCTTTGTTTGGTGTTTTGACTGTCGCCATCTTAGATTTTTGGAGCCAGAAGTGACCATATTTGGATGATCACACTTCTTATAGGAGGCAGGCTCACCCTCAGCTGGCCATTAGAGAGAATGCACAGGATGTGATATGTTTACTGAAATTTAATATAGAAAGTAATGTTTCCTAAACTTAACCAAAGTGTTTCCTAAAAGTAATCATACACTCATGAGGTGAATCCCAGTCTCCAGTGTAAAAATCTTGTGTTTTGATCTTCCACCATCAACCCCAACCACCAACAAATATAAAAACTGATTACTCATTGTTTTGAGGCTGATCTTTGATATATATATATATACCAGCCACAATAGGTTGACAGCAAAGGACCATGTGCTGTAAAAGCTAGTTGGACTGTGAGCAGAGAAGTTGAAATGTAGCTAAAAGTGTTGGATAAAGGGTTGAAATGCCCAGCTTCACTGTGCCTTGTATGAGAATGGGTAAAGCTCATGTCTTTATTGTCTCTTTAAATAACTGTGGTTTGCAGAATGCTTTAGGTAACTGTGGTAACAGATGGGAGATATGCTCTGGACTTGTTCAGCACATATGGTTTTATCTTTGCAAAGATCTTGATGAGGAATAACACCAGCCTGCTTTGCGATGGAGGCATTTTGGCCAAGCTGCTACTGCTACCAAAAATAGAAAACCACATGTGGAGACACAAGGAGAACACACACAAACACTCGCAGACTGAAGATACACTGTGTGTACGTTTTCCCATGCTGACAGCAGGGGGCACTGCTTAGTTGGGTAGTTTTGGGTCAGCAGCAGTGTACCCTGTGGCCAAGACCTCAGGGGGTCTTGGACTTGACCAGGAGGACTATCTGTGCCAGGCCTGTGTCCACCTGCCAAGCCAGAGCCTGAAGCTATGGGACTGTACACAACCATCACAACATCCCACCGCCAACAGGAGGACACACAACACGCAACATGGATCTTTTCCTAACATGGACTGTATGAGAAGAAGAGTCAGCAACAGAGGGAAAAGAGGGGAAAGAGAAAGACAAGGGACACACAAAAGCGATAGGCAGGAAAACAAAAGACTCAGAATGACGACAAAAGGGAGAAGGGGAAAAATGAGTATGAAAGAGGGAACCCATAAACAAAGGAGGACAGGCAGATGCATAGAGACAGATGTGACAGAAGAGCAGAGACACAAGGGAGTGAAGAGGAGGGAGGAGATTCAGATTTTTGAAGAGAACAGCATCTGAACAGATCCAGTCATATTCGATAGTGAATAGTAAATAAGGAAGTAAATGAAATTGAATCTTAGCATCATATAAGCATTAGATGCTTAGTAATGGCAAGCAGCATGTAGCTGAATTCTACAGCGACACAGATCTAAATCTCTACATGTGCCTAAAACAGCCGATTCAAACTGCAGGTGCTCTGGTTTTGAGGGAAAGAGAAAGATAGTGATGAGGAAGGATGTGAGAGAAAATATGGAGGAAGAGAGGGAAAAACTGGAGTGTAATGCATGTGGACAGAGTTGTATCTGCCGGCTCCTGCTGTGTCCTCTGCCTCCAGTCTGAAGCTAGTTAGACTACCCAGCCTGTCCTGACTGCAGCTCTGTTCTTTACACACTCCCATGAGATTATGCCTCTCTTAGGAAGACAGCCATGTGTGTATTTCCAAAAAGACTGAACTAGTCATTTGATTGGTTTCTTGTTGATATATAAAACAGGTATAATAATGAATCAGGCAGAATAAAACAGATGTGTGTGTTTGAGTCCAGAAAATCAACAGTCCAGAAATTTGACAGATGTCACCACTGACATTTTTGCCTCTATTGTTGGTGGTGTCATGTCATATACTGTGTACAATACTGATTCTGTTCAATGAGTTCTGAGTTTCTGTCACACAATAGAGAAAGGATCAGGAATCAGAGAGATTAAATTAAAAAAGGCAGCAGACTGTTACAGAGTCACTGTAAGGACTGAGCAGAAAAATGTGTATTTTGTTACAGTGGACTTTGGTGGGTTCATACTGGGCTGTGATGTTGTGACAGCCAGGCCAGCTTTAGTCCTGGTGTTCCAAACAACTGGCCTACTTCACCTGAAAAACAATGAGACAGAGAGGCAGCTGCAAATCCCATAATCCACACATGCTGCTGGCTGCTGGATGATTAAAGAGGCCAGACACAATCATACTCTCTGCTTTGAATAACACCAATCCCAAATATGTTAATGGTGTCTCTCCATCAACGGACAGTATCAGTTGAAACAAGGACATAGCCTGTCAAAGATGCATTCAAAAGTGACTTTTAGGACATTTGCCTGTTAGTAGAAGACAGTCTATTCATTTTTTCTCTAATTCTATCACATGAGAATAGCATATTACACCTCTTTTGATAAAAGTTTGTTTTGATGTTATTGTTCATTGACTTTGACTGTAATTTAGGTCTGTTGACTGAGTGTCTATATAATACAATCATAATTTACATCAGCATCAAACAATAAAGATTCACTCTCTTCTAGTAGTATCTATCAGATGTTTTAGTTTTAATTGTCCAGGTTCTGAAGGATCAGTCTCTCTGAATTAGCCAAAGACCCCAAAGTCAAGAATGTTCTGTATATTTGCTGAATTGTTACTTTATTTAAAGTGCGAGTAGGTCCACCATCTTGGACAGGTGGTACGGCAACACTGTTTGGATAAATCACATTTTGTCACCACAGGATTTGAGTCTGTCATTGCACGATCTGAGTGTCAATTGTGGATTTTATGTGAATTTCTAACAGCATATGAGTAATAACATAAACATGTTTGGTTCATTTTCAAATTATTTGGAAAAATGTAAACATTTACCCATTCAGAAATGTACTTGAAAGTATTTTTCTTAGCTGTGGCCTAATCTGATGGACCACTGAGGCTTTTCTTCTTTTTACTTAGATTATATAGCTGTTTTACATTGTTTGTTTTGTTAAAGCCATTGGGTTTATGTTCAAGATGTAATTCTCTGACCCTGAAATATAGTAGTGTTAAAACAATATAAGCAAACAAACTTTCAGTATCTGCTTGAGCATTAATTCTGAAAAAATCTAAACCTTTTCTGAAATGAAACTTCAAGACTTTTACTATTTGGAGCTGTTTCTAAACAAGTTGTCAGGAGAACTTGGACTTGACCAAGAGGACTAAACCTGAGTGTTTACCTGTGCCATGCCTGTCTCCATCTACCAAACCAGATTTCTAAATAAATAATAAAAAAAATTAAAGCTGCAAGCAGCGATGAACGGGCCCTCGCCCCCCCACGCACCGCCCCATTCATGCATGTCGGTGCATGCTGCAGTCACATGGCAGACACAGCGGGCACGTAGACTTCTTGGCACCCGGGCTTTTATTGAACCTTGTGTGATGGGGCTAAGTCACATTGCCTGTGTCCACTAGGTGGCGCTAGAGATCACCCACCAATTATATGTCATGTTGCAGTGTATGATGTGGAGAACACATCCTGTAAATTTCATATAAATCGGATAATGTTTGTCATATGAGGCTGGCTTCCTGTGTCCAGTAGGTGGCCCAACAGGAATAAGTCATAAAAAAGCTTTTGATAACTGGTGTTATGTCTTAGCTGAGTCAATTTCAGGTGTAAATACTTAAGATTATGGGAGTAATTAGTGAAAGAATGACGCAAGTGACTTTCTGTTGCCAGTGGGTGGTGCTATGACTGTCACTAAATATGAGACTGTACATGTGTTCAGACCAGGACGCTGAACAAGCATCTGAAATTTGGAAAAGCTCAGACCATGTGGAGTCAAGTTACGAGGGTTTGAAATTTGATGGCGAGACATTGAAATTCGCTGCGTCACCACGTCAACCAGGAATGACGGGCAAAAAAGCTTTTGATAGCTTTTCATCTCCAATATCTCAAGATGACTCTGTGTGAATTTGAAGTGGATGGGATGAAATCTCTAGGACTAATTCGTTCAAATATGATGCCAAATTCTGCATTAAAATCAATAATTTGATTCAAAATGGCCGACTTCCTGTTGGTGTTAGGGTATGTGTCCAAGAGAGTTTTTGGTGCATCTTGAAATGATAAACATGTGTACAGAGTTTGGTTTCTCTATGTCAATCTGTGGCGAGGGGCTCGATTGTAATGATTTTGCAGGGGGCGCTAGAGAGCCATTTTACCACGCCCATTTATGCAAACCATAAAATATCAAATTTTTCGCCGGGTCTGGCTTGCATACAAACTTTGGTGAGTTTCGGGGCACGTTTAGGGGGGCAAAAAGGCAGTTACTTTGTCAGAAGAAAAATAAAGAGAATAATAATCATGGCAAAAACAATAGGGCTTTGCGCTGGTCAGCGCTCGGGCCCTAATAAGTGCAGTCCTTAATGCAGTCCTGTAACTGAGGCTAAACCTGCAACTCAAGTCCCAACATAAATTAATTATTTTTAGTGAAAAAAAAAACAACACAAAATGCAAATAAATGCAATCACTTAATCTGTGGCTCAAGATCAGAACATAAATAATTGAAAAAAGTAAAAACACTTGTAAGATAAATATAAATAAATAAATGCAGGCAAGAGTTTAAAACTGAATATCAACAGTTTTTGGAGACTTGCTCACTATCATATTGGATGTATTGCCTCCTCGCGCTGCTACTGTCTGGGACCTTCTTCCTCCAAGCCGCGGCCGTCTTTTTACGGTAGCCGAAGTATAAATACAGCCGACTTGGCGCTTTTAGACGGGGGGGAAAGTTCGGGGGGCTCGCCTCCTTCAGCCATCATACAGCCTGCAGAGCTACCTGCTTGTAACAGCAACCGGAGGTGCGGGAGGAGGACTACTTTACGCTGCAGCTGCACACGACCTGAGCGAACTCCACTTTCTCTCTGACGAGACGTCACATTAACAAAAAAACCCACTCATACCGCAGGAACGGTGTGACGGAAAATTTTAGTGGTTTTGAAACCGTGACTTTTTTTTTGAAACTGGTAACATGCCTAGTCCCCTCTCACTCTTTGAATGTGTGCTACTGTGAATATTGCAATGGTTCCTCAGTAAGAAGAGAATCAAATGTAGTAATCCTTCACTTACTAACCTATTATTTTGCTAAACTATCCTTGGATTGTGTTCCAGCATGTACCGGTTTAAAGTGAGCAATTGCCTTGAGATTTACATGTAGGGTATAGCCCAAACTCTGCTGGCTGACCCAATAATCTTACTCTGTCATCTGGGTACCACGAGGCTTCTCACAGCAGTCCAGACTGACTGTACCCCAGCAAACTTGCCTGGACTGGATTCTGCTGTGGGTGGGGAAGGGGTGGGTGTTGACAATTTCCTGTTACCCTAAGTAAACCATCCTTTCTCCCTCATGAGTGCATGACAGTCCAAATGCTGGCCCAGAGCATCCTGGGTAATAGCAGTGTGGCAAGCACTTCCAGGTGTCAGCACATTGCACCCATTGCATTGGGATGTCACAGCAGATATTTCACAGCACAACAGTGTCACATCATGTAGCAACCTCCAAACCTGCCTGTCAGTATGATGACCCGTGATGTCACATGATGTGACGCTGACATGAAGACAAAGCTGGACCAACAGACATAGAACACAGCTCGCTCATTGTTTGTTTAGTTGTGTGTGTGTGTGTGTGTGTGTGTGTGTGTGTGTGTGTGTGTGTGTGTGTGTGTGTGTGTGTGTGTGTGTGTGTGTGTGTGTGTGTGTGTCTGGTCTCTGAGGGGAAACACCAGCATAGAAACAAACTGAAAACCTGACTGTAAATTGGAATTCACAAACTAGGATTCAAATGATATGAACCAGAGTCCTGCACCCGCCCATACCTGCTGTGCCTAACTCTAACCCTAACCCTAACCCAGTTATCCGACAGCATCACTAAATTCCTTACCCAACTCGACCTGCTTTAAATAGAACCAAAACCCTACCCGCAATTACACAGTGGAGTATTTTCACCCATTTCATTAAAATGTGCCCGTCAGGTACTGGCAGGTACCCAAACCCATGCAGCACTCTGATCTGAACGCAACCCACCTCAAGCAACAATGACAATCAATGTCCAGTCATACAGCGGTTACAGTGTGGCAGAAGATTGTACACTGTTGATAACTACACTTAACTCTCATTACTCAATTACGAGATAGAAGATTCAATTTCTTTTTTCATTCTGCTAGACCTATGTTAGTTGGAACATAGGTCATTTTCATAAGTTTGTTACATGTTACAAATACTTTACTAACACTTTACTTAAATAATAGTGGCACCTGTTTTATTCCAGTCCAAGTGTTGCTTTTCATACAGCACTAATGTGTGTGCAGTTTCACCGCAACAATTGGATTTATTATGTATGTGGTTAATACAGCCAGTGAGTGAGAGAAGAAGGATAGCATGGTGAGACAATACAGAATGAAAAATGTTACAGAAATATTTCATATCATGGCCTCTGTCGATAATTTATTACAACGTAGATCTTATTTTCTTATTTGTTGAATCCGAGGTATATTATAATACAGGTCTGGTTAAATCATCATGTAGGGTGAAGATGCCTCTACTCTATGTGACATAACTGCCATGTACCACCAATACAGTATAATATGTCCTCCAGCACTGAGGCCAGGCGCCAACAGACCTGATCAAGTGTGACCCTGACATCTCCGGGGCCATCAGTCAGAGTTGGGACAGAAGCAGAGACAGGGTGGTGCTGAGTGGGTTGCAGGATCCCATCTCCATGGAGACCTGTGCCCTGTAATAGATCACCAACTGACTCAAACATTAATCTTCCTCTCATGTGTCTGTGCTGCAAAAAATCTCCGTCCATATTCACCAATCAGTATTTCACTTTGATTAACCACAAATCTTTTATTTCTTGTAGATTTCTAAAACAAGATAAACTGCTCAGTTGAAAATTAGATCTGATTTAAGGAAGTTTGCTCTTAGACTAATATGATTGGAAGAATGTGGCAGCAATTGTGGTTGATCATGCCCCTCGACATCATCAACAGGGTTATATATGGAGGTTGGAGGTTGGGGGTGAACTGCTGTGACAGCCAGGCCAAGCAGTTTTTCATGGATGATGTCAATTTGCTGGATAGATCCAGCACTCTGGGGGAAGAAGGCGGCTGGACTCTGGTTCTAATATCTTCCTTCACACAGTACAAGTCTACCATTACAAGATAATCCTGTTCCTTACATCTCTGTGCAGTACCCAGTCAACTGGAAGGATTTTGAGTACTCAGAATCAAGATAACCAATGTAATGTAGTCCAGATTCAACTGCTTGTAGTATGTTCCATTTAAATGGAGCTCCTGTGTGTCTGCTTTTATATATTACTAAAGGTAATTAGGTTATAAGTATTTATAATTTCCCATGTGGCAGGAAGTGTTTCTTGTGAATTTGCATTTGACACAATTTGGACACTTAACCCAGCATGTGTTTCATCTGTGAATTTATTGTGGATATGTGATCCACTGTGACATCTATCTTTAATGTTCTATCCTTGCACAAAGGAAAATTATGGTTTATTTGAACCTGATGTCCTTCCCATAAACGGGCCATTCTGGCTCCATGTGTCATGTTAATCTTGCACTCTCCAGCTCTATTAAGTAGACAATTCGGACAATTCCCAAAAAGACGTTTATGACACAAAACGACAATCATCGGGGCAAACTTCTACAAGTTTCCAAATAAACCTCTGATTTGCTTAAAAAAATGATTTCTGAGTCTGAACAGAAGTAAACACATAAACTAGGCACCTGTAGCTTGTAACCGCGAGCTTGTAACTAAATAACTAACTTGAGT
This sequence comes from Scomber japonicus, assembly GCF_027409825.1. NCBI lineage: Eukaryota > Metazoa > Chordata > Actinopteri > Scombriformes > Scombridae > Scomber > Scomber japonicus. The sequence continues at coordinate 28,626,294 of NC_070594.1, read as the reverse complement.
CTGGCAGCAACAGGTCCCACTCTAGAGCAAAAGTTTTCCTTTTCATTCAGCAGAAGAGAAACGCAGCGACTACAGAAACACCAGCTGTTTTATATATTATATACAGTTGGCCAGCCAAAATGAAATGACTCACCATTGTCCTCATAATAGTCCCTTGATTAATATATCATTGCACATCCAGTTAGCCTATGTGCTAATGAGCTTCAGCTATACAAGGAACTGCTCTCCAGAGACTGGAAATGTTATTGTCTTTGGAGCTGTTTCTAAACAATCTCATGTGATCAAACTCTTCATAATGAAGGAACACGTCACCTAGTACAGCCGTGTGGCTTTTTAATGGTTTTGGGACAAAAACAGAGGTCTGCCACACAGAGGAATAAGATAAATCAGACTTTGCATACACACAATACTTGCTAGTAGATCAGTTAATTGTTGGTTTAGCTCTTAGTCTTGTTCAGTACAGTGTGAATTTTTAAATATAAAAAGGCAGCTCCTGTCCTGTTTTCAATAAAGGATCAAAGCCCTGGAGTGACAGGAGTTACAGTGCATCAATAAATTCTCCCCCCACCAGCTATTTCTGTGACTATTTTCTTATTGATTGAACAGTCTCATCAGGCCATCACACTGAAGGGACCCTGGAAGTCAGCTATAAATATCTGCACAAGTGGCCTTTGGGTAGTAAATTAATATGAGGAGCCAATATTCTTCATGTGGCACCTCCCAGCTCAGGCCTTGGTAGCGACTTCAGGAAAGACACGTCAAAATGTATTTCTATAGAAATGGAAATGAAAAAGCTCGGAATGTCTTTTACAGTGTAAGAAAGGACAGAACAACAAGAAACACAAGGGTGATGTCAGAATGAGTGCATGTGCTGCAACATATGAGAGCCCTGGGGCAATAAAACCAGCAAATTCACACACCAGAACCATTCAACCACTCTCTTTACATGCCAGAAAATGACCAATTGCAGGCAATGTTTCTATTTCTAACCTTCCAGCAACTGCAATTATTGAAATGATAAATGAGAATGTGAATCACACTGCTTATCTGAGAAAATGTAGATGTTTGAGTTTGATGTTTGTTATTTGTCCACGTTCCACACAGTAACTGAGGTGTGCTGGGATATAATGATCATATTAACAGGGCCTTAGTTATGCCTTATTATTTTTCTTATTCAATGCATGTAATGCTAACATGGTGTTGCCATGGACTGAGTGAGATGGGTGTTAGCTCTTTCTTTGAGCACCACTACTTTAACTTCTAATTTATTTCTTTACATTTTGGTGTCATGTCAAGTCATACTTCATTATCTAGTAGTGGTTCCTGTTTGTCCTGTAACCATGGATTTACAGACAATAATCACTGGGTTACTTTCATACTGAAGATCAAATCTAAATATTACAACATAAAAGAGAATCTGATTTTAGGCATTCTTGTTCTATGATTTCTATGCAGAAAATGCGCTATAATGTCAGTTTACTTCTGCTGGCCATTAGGAAAAATGCCAGTTTAACTCTTACATGCTTTTCAGTGTCAAATGTGACCCATTTTTACATTTGAGAGCTGTAAAAACACTGTATACACATTTCTTCTAAGTGGACTTTCCTAATGCGACACCGTAATTATGCAAAAAATTATGAGTCAGAATATGAACAATATGTAAGAGTTAAAGCACTTCTGCATTGGCTTCACTTTTCAGACCTACCTGTTTGGTTTGTGAATGCACATTTTTCTTTAAAGAGTCCAAACGCCCACACCAGGTCACTCTGCAACTTAAAGCGATGGTTCAGTGTAATTTCGACCTAGCGTCATATGCACCACTACGTCTATCTAAACACTGCCTCAGCCCTTTTTTTCATTTGGTCGCAAATTAGTGGAGTTAGAGCTATTAGCCGAATGGCTTAGTACAGGCGCTAACGGGACCACCAGTGTATTTCGTAAATTACCCCACTAATAATACCTGGATTGTTATCAAACTTCTACAGTAGTACAAATAGGGTCTGATAAATCCATGCATTGGAAAGTTTGTAAGTACACCAGGAGTTTATTAAAATAACCCTTACCTGATGGCTTTTACTCTGCTGCTACTGCTAAAGCTGTAAACATTGTCGAAAGTTCACGCAATCACTGAAATAACGTGAAGATGAGTGGCTCAATATCGAAGGTACTCTGTGCCATTAGCGCCTGTACTAAGCCATTGATAGCTCTCACTCCACTAATTTGCGACCAAATTAAAAAATAGGGCTGAGGCGGTGTTTAGATAGATGTAATGGTACATATGACGCTAGGTTGAAATTATGCTGAACCATCGCTTTAAGTTCACTGGACTCAAAAAGAAGACTTTGGAGCCTTTCAGGGCAGAAGCCAGATAACTTCACTTTTATCCTCCTCTGCTGCTTCCTGTTCTTCAGCAAATTGAATAACAGCTATTGTAAGTGACAGAAAAACAAAAATGATTTACCATTAGTGTCTGTGCTATGATCAAAACACGACTGTCAAACAAAGTTTTTGAAGAATAGGTTACACTTAATTTTAACCACCTACACTAACACACTTTTAAAGATATCTTAATAGTAATCTTAGCAATCAATGAGCAATACCTTTTAAACAGACCACATCTTTTCCTCCTTATATTTGAGATGTTAACATATAGTACAATGTGAAGAAGGATAGCCAAGGTGGTGCTAGAGGCACGCAGTCAGGTCTCCATCAACAGCATCCATTTGCTTGCACACAGTCGACAAAGTGCTGCTGAGTATGATGAGGAGGGGCAGTGATGGATATAATTAATGTCAACTGTCATCTCCACAGTTTTGAGCGTGTTCAGCTCCAGGTTGTTGTGACCACCACACAGTCCCAGCTGTTCAACCTCATGACCTATAAAATAAGCCACAGGTCAAATTGACCCTTTGTCTTTGCTGTAACGTCCCCTTCTCTACACACAAAGGCACAAACGAACAGTTACCAGATGTGGCTTGTATGTGATAAGAATGGGTACTGTGTGGGTGACATTATCAATATTAATAGTTGTGAGCATGGCTGGCAACTGTGTGTAATGATAGCGATGCAGTGATTACTAATCTACTTAAAGTGTGTAACCCAATAAAGATGAAGTTAACTGAATGGTCTGGCCTTGAATTACTTTCTAAAGTAAAGTGAGTTCAGTTATTGTGTGGTAGAAGGATTCTCCTCACTTTTCTCATTTGTCCTGGCCGGTGGTGCAGTAAAGGTCATTGTGTGTACACCCTGAGATGGGTGGTAATATGAGTCCTTCCTGTGCTGCTGTGAAGTGGAGGACTGATGGAGAGAATATAACAGGAGGCCATACACTGCACTGTATCTCCTCCACTGCGCATTGATTGAAAAAGCAAGCACTAAAGGCCATGTATACAGTATTATCCAAAGAGCTGGACGGGAATATACTGAGAAAGTTAGTGCTACCTGAAGAGTTAACAGAGAATAGAGAACAGAGGAATGTATGTCTGCTGAGTTCACTCTGTTTCCATCCAACAATTTTAACCCCCCCACCCAAAACTAAGTGATTATTTGAAGATTTTATTTGGCCAATATTTTCTTTGGTTGACCACAGCCCTACTGGTTACCCTTTAACTCTGCTGTAAGAATAACATGAGAGACCTGTAACACTGACTAAGTACAACAATATTATTAAAATACGCTCCGTTACCTTTGTAGTGAAATTATTACATTTTTCAAAGTAAAAGACCAAAATGTTATGTTCTACCTTTTATTCATCTGCTTAACTGAAATCCCACCAAACTGTCACCCCAAAACTGAGGCATATACTGAGCTAATAAATGGTTTCAGGTACATAGTTAGGTCAAGAAACACTGGTGACAATAAGGTGAATAGATAGTGGGGTAAGGGTTAGGGTTAGAGTTCTAAGGGATAAAACAGTTACAATGAAAATGGGTAAATTGTAGTTATTTCAAATTAAAAGCAACATACTGTAGATAGGTTTTGCTGCAGCCACAGAGGTAACACTCTGATTTCACTGACTGATCTACCCTAATACACCTGACACACTGAGATATGTGCTCATTTTCCTTTCTCCCTGCCAAGATAACACCTGTTCTCTTCTCACCTGCAGTGACAAACTCTCACAACTCCCTTACAAAAATCACAGATATAAAGAGGAGAAAACTACACATGAAAGGGGAGATAAACATTTCCAAGATGGCGGCGCATGAGCATGCAGCGGCTTCAAGCTCTCCCTACCTGTGCACGTTCTTCATGTTTTTTGTGTGTATTTTTGCGAGTTGTTCATCTGTACCGGACTTCAATATCAACTACAACTGTATGGACTTATTAGACATCAGTTACCAGCAGAAAACGACTGTTTGTAGCGACTTCCATCGCGTGCACAACATTCCGGACGAGATAGTGAGACCAGCGGGGTCTCCGTGGATTGTTATCGGATCCGGCAGGCGAAGGAGGCGACGTCGGGAGAGGAAGCAGAAGCGAGGCTGCAGAGCTGGCCTGTTGACTAAGCTCAGGAAACAGCCACTCAAACCACCACTGCCAAGCATCTACCTCTCCAACGCCAGATCCATGGTAAACAAGACGGACGATTTAGAATTACAGCTAGCTGGAAATCGCCGCGTTCGAGAATGCTGCACGTTAATCATCACGGAGACGTGGCTACATCCACAAATACCCGACGCTGCGGTGCAGCTAACAGGCCGCACGCTACACAGATCAGACAGGACCAGCGACTCGGGGAAAAAAAGAGGTGGTGGGCTTTGCATCTACGTGAATGAGGGTTGGTGTAACAACAGCACTGTACTGGACAGACATTGTTCCCCGGACCTAGAATTCATGTCGGTGAGATGCAGACCCTTCTTTCTGCCCAGAGAGCTGGCCGCCATTATCATCACTGCAGTCTACATACCACCGGATGCTAATGTAAGAACTGCTCTCTCTCTACTACTTGACGCCATAAACAATCACCAGCGTGCCTACCCATGCAGCACGCACATTATCGCAGGAGATTTTAATCAGGCAAATCTCAAAACTGTTTTGCCCAAATTTCACCAGCGCGTGAAATTTCCAACAAGAGAGGATAAAACTTTGGATCATGTGTACTCTAACATCAAGAGTGCATACAGAGCCTCAACCTGCTGCCCTCTGGCAGGCGCTACAGGACCATAGCAGCCAAAACAAACAGACTCAGAGACAGTTTCTTCCCAAGAGCCGTCAGCATACTCAACTCAAGCTTGCACTAAGAACTGATCCATGCTCGATCAAGATCTGTCACTGCACTACAAAATGTTTCAACACCGCCATTTGCATATCAACAAACAACATGCTCTCAGACATCTACCTTTGTACTATTATAGCACAGCATACTTGCACTAACCACTACAGTCACTTATTTTCCCTACCTCATTTCACTTTTATTGTACATAATTTTTATTTATTTAATGTTTATTTTTAATGTGTGCACTTAATGGTGAAGCTTAAATCTCATTGTACTTTATATAATGACAATAAAGGCATTCTATTCTATTCTATTCTATTTATCGTACACTCTCCCTTTGGACCTGTGCATGATTTCAATGTATGGACTTCTTATACCTAGTGATCTCAATATATATGTTTGTTACCTTCCTCTTCATTTGCTTCTGATTTTAACAAAATTTGAGATTCTTTTAATTTGCCCCTATATGTGAAGCACCCAAAGGACTCACATTTGACCTCATGTTCTCCCGTGGTTTCTTTGTGGATCATGTGAACTTGGTTGAATTTGCCATCTCTGATCACAACCCTGTTCTCTTCCAGGTTCCACTCCTCTCTCCTGACTTCAAAATCACTTCATCATGATTATAGCACTTCATCCATGGCAAGGCGAGGTTGTGTGCTACTTTAAGAACTCAGAAAACTCTTGTGTCTTTGAGGTGATGCTTGCTGTGTGAATGACAGTAATGCCACATATCACCAGAAGTCAAAAATATGTCTGGAATAAAAAAATGTCATCAACAAGAAAACACTGCCTCTGCTTTGACAGTTCTTCCTATGGATGTTCAAAACGAGTTTCACAGGCTGCTCATTCTGAGACATGAGTGCTGCCTGGAGTGTGTACACACACTCTGCTCTTGTAGAGGCGACTGTCTTTGCACTCAGTCAGAATTTGGCAGCCAGGATGGCATGTTGATGTCAGGTGGACTGGGGTGACTCAGGGTTTAATTTCCTTGAGGTTGCATGAGTCATCATTATATGTGCCTTCTTTATGATCTCTAACAGCTCCTTTGACCTTACTGTGGTCTGATATAAATGGGCCCAATGCCCAGACCATGATCAAGACTTCAGTTAGGAACTGTGCTCACTCCAGGTAAAGCTGAGTAAACTATCTGCCTTGTTTTAGGTGTTCTTAGTGGCTTTCATTATCTAGGATTAAAGGAATGTTATGACATTTTGGCAAAAACTGACAATGATTGACAATTAACTATTTTATGGGCAGTAAAGGAGTCAATTAGGGCTGGGTATTGTTTGATAATTACTATACCGCTATTAATCCAAGTACCCTTAAAGTGATACAATACCAATTAAGTACTTCATTCGATACCCATCATGTGAATAGAAGCATTAAATTGCATAAAATTCCACCACTCCGCATCTTGACTATTGAAATGCTAAGTGGCCAATTCAAATTCACTGTTTGATGGGAGACGATTCAATACTACTTGGTATCGATTTATTTCAGTCGATACCTAACCAGCACAGACTTACTGGTCCCATTTAAGAAAAAGTCTTGCACATAACCCCCCCATTACCCCAGGTTTACTCCATATCATTAGAGTGTAATCTGACTTATCAGAAATGTATTAGACATTTGTACCCGTGAAGAAGCCTGTCTCTTCCTAGTCCTGGTCTTGAAGAGGGACTTTTAAAAATCTAGTGTGTGGGCTTTACTGTTAGTTTATATTGAGCACATTTGTTGTAAAGTTGAGGTACATTTCATTGGAAAACAAAAGTTAATCAATTATTGTCTTTAATAATCCACTAATTGTTCAGTCTATAAAATGTTGGAAAATGGTGACAAATAACATCATGACATCATTTTTCTCCAAAGCCCAAATGAACACATTCAGATGACTTGTTTTGTCCAAAGGTACAAAGATTTTGACTTTACTATCATGGAAAATGGTTCAATGTCATGTTTATCAGGGGTCAACAGGGGGCCAAAAGATCTATCTATCCATCCCTTACACTAACCAAGGCGTTTTTTGTCCCTTATAGTTAACCACTTAACCATCAGTCATACAATTTTGGTAGGCACTCAGAAATGATGTCATAATGCTGATAGGGGCACCAGTTCAGAAAGTGATGATAAATACACTGCATTTATGTAATGCTTTCCTAGTCTACCAACTGCTCAAAGCTCCACCACCACTTGATGGCAGAGGCTGCTCACCTGATATACAGTACCTGATGGTTTGTTCCAAAAAAAAAAAAAAAACATCTGAGAAGTTCTCTATGGAAACTGTTTGGGAAAGGGCAGACACTTTCAATAAATACTTGGCAGGTGATTGGATGAACCATCTGTCTATCACCATCTTACTATAATTGTGAGGCAGATGGATTGGCGATGTTGATTGACGCATAATTTGAACCTTGACAAAATGGATTGCTGTGTGTTGTCATGTCGATGCTTTTTTTGTGAGGTGCTTTACTAAATGTTACTAAAACTCACTCACCCATTCACACACACACTCACACACTGATGGCACAGTCATCTGGAGCAGTTTGGGATTCAGTATCTTGCCCAAAGACACTTAGACACGTGGACTGGAATCTAACCACTGACGGATGTTCTGATTAGTGGACGACCTGCTCTAATACAGCCATCCATTATTAATTTTCTTCTAATGACTATCACACCTTTAGTATGACTCAGCACTGTGGCATGTCAGTCTAAATCTCAAGGGAGCTTAAAACATCAGCTCCACTCCTGTTTCTCACGGCACAGTGGCTTGCTTTGAAGCCTTAATCTGCTCCAGTTGAGAGGAAATGAAAGGAGAGGAGTGGCTCTCATTGTGCTGAGCAAGGATGGACAGGTAGAGGAAGAGGAGAACACTGTGATTGCCGTGGATGGAGGAATATCTGTGTTCTGTTTGATGTGTTGTCATATATCCATCAGGGGAAATGAAATACTTAAGTTTAGTGAATGTGATGCTACCATCCTTCTCTCACATTATGTTTTCAATCGTGATGCTAAAAAAAGGAGGATTTGAAGACTAAGTGATAGCAATTAAAAAGACAGGGGTTGACATACTTTTTTAACATTTATTTCCACAGTGAAGGTTGACTCAGCAGCACTCAAAGTTCTATTTTAGCAACAGCCTGCTTCACTCCCAATCTGTTGCAAAGACATTTGGCCCACACAAGTGCCTTCACTGGAGCAATGGAGGCTTAGTCAATATTCCTCTAGTGCCACTATCAGTACATCATGTCCAAATGTCAAAAGGTTTTCACAACATGTCATAAACAGACCATGTAATTTACTGACTCAGTCTCTACTCTCCAGAGGATCAGCCTTTCATGTGCAGTGAGGGATTATTAGAGACATTTCAGGTGCACTCAGATAATCTGGATCAACTTTTTTTAACAACTGCTCATGTTTCTTGTAATGACTTCGTCCAATTTCCGAGATGTAAGCAGTTAATTTTGATGAGTACAATAGGATTAGCCGACTTGTATTAAACAATCATGTTTGATCCATAGTTCTGCATTAACCACACATCGTGGCTACAGACATGGCATTTGACAAGATGTGTGATTAGAATTGTTGAAAGTGAAGATAATGTCTCAGTAATCTGCTGCTTTAAAGCACAACACATCTATCAGAGACATCGCCACTGCAAATATGCTCACAGTGATCTCTGCACTCTATCACAGTGACTGAAAGAGTGTAAACAAGATTATTGCAGCTATAAATAATTGCATAGCAGACGTCTCCTGTCCATTTATGAGACATTCCAAACATCGTTTTATATCAGAAAGTTGGAATGTCAGGTAGCAAAACTTCTGTCTAGTTGTGTTGGAGTTCAAATCTGATGATGAACTGTAAATCAAAACACCGGAAGAGCAGTCAGAAATAAAAGTATTCCAAATTCATCATGTCCTCTCCAGGCAGTAACACAGATGTGTGCTACTCTGCCAACTAGCAGTCAGCAAAAAAGAAGGTGCATTTGGATGTCCGGCATGATGGAGGTGACCTCCAAAACCCAAAGGATGATGTGAGCAGTGAATGGCACTGCTGGTCAATTGGTCCACTACTTTGGTCCAAACTGAAATATATATATATATATATATATAGATATATATATAACAGTGAAATGCTGTACAACATATCATGGCAATCATTCCAATATTTGTTCAGACATTTCAATCTGGACCAAAGTGGTGAACCAACTGACAGACAGAACAACATTGAGGGAGGGAATTTCCCAGCAAATTTAATAATTGACATAATGCTAAGTGCTAATTGACATTGACTTGGCTGGGTTTTTGCCCTCATTTGCTGTGGTTGGTTTAGGGACCACCAAAGAGGGGATTATATGGTATTGTAAGGTCAATTTAGGTGTACAATAGGATGGTTCATGCAAAGTCATTTTGAGTGAGGTTCTAATACCACAGGAAGACAGCCTGACTCTTAGCAGACTGGAGATTAGCATCTATGGAGTGAGAAGAGATAGGTGGTTGTGTGAAAGATAGACCATTGTGTGCAAAAGCCTTACAATGTCATAAAAACAGGAAATGATGACATCTAATATGAGATGTATGATGGATTTCTTAGGTTTCTTGCAATAAACCACTTCAAAGTCAATGCATATAGGTCTGATGTTTAACCCTCTGAGACACTACACCATCTCTAGAGTCACACTGCTAGCATTACTTAACACCATTCATCCGGTCAGTTCAGCATGAGAATAACAATTTATTCATTTGCATGCACCTCTTGTTTGAATTAACATTTCATACCTTTCATTTTTGGCTAACCTGCTACTTTTTGAGGGTTATATCCCACAATGTGGTGCCCTTGTATTGTATAAACTGCCCACTCGTAATTCGTAGCAGTGGGCTTATACACTGGACTCCTTAAGCCCCTTCAGAGAAAACTGTCGAGAGCCAGTTTCATAATTTCAACAATGCTTTCAAGTGAAAACTGAACTGGGTCAACAGCGCCTTTCAAAACCAGACCAACATCCATTGCAATCCTGCTGTGCTGTGTTTGACAGATGCAGCCATTGATCATAAGTGTACACAGTCAGTTGCTGCTGGTATGAATATTTATGATGACAGGCTGTGTGTCTGGAGAAGCTCTGAGTGGCTCGGATTGGTTTGTATATTCTTCTGAGGAAACAGACACACACACACACACACACACACACACACACACACAACAGCCTTTTTAAATTTTAAATCTGATAGTGTTTGAGCTAAAAGTGGACATGAGAACAATAGAATGCAATAGAATAAAGAAGAATATAATACAGTGATGTAAAATGCAATTATGTACAATAGAGGACTGTAGAATAGAACGGAATAGAATACAAATGTAGAAGTAGTAAAAGCATCCTGGTCAGGATAAAAATAAAAGTCATCAGTATACAGTCTTTTATATCCACTCAACTCTACATACAACTCTAACCCTAACCCCACATATTCAGATGTTAAGCATGGTGAGAACAAACCCTTGACATCAAATGAAGGCTTGCCTCAGTGGTGACTGCTAGCTATAGCGTTCACTTTAGTCTCAATACTTTGCATATAAAGGCTTTTTTGTGTGTTCACAGCAGAGAGGAGATATGAAAACATTGTTGTGTGTGTTCGGGCTGCAACAGAAAGTATTATTACCTGTCCTATGTTGCACTGGAAAATATTAGAAACTGATAATCCAATCTACCGGGTTTAAAACTGTCCCCATGTCAGGATAATTCTCCATCCTGCATATTCATCTGTGACTTTTTAATCACTGACTTCTCCCCAAATTCGCTCAGACTCCCTGGGAATTAGTAGTTATATTTGAAAGCTACAGTAGCTGCTTGATTTCCAATAAAAGCCCAGAAGCTCACAGACTTAACGTGATGAGGGTGTGAGGATCACTGTAGTGACTGTGGATGAGAGATTCACAGGTAATATAGAAGTAACTATCATAGACATCTGCCAATTCATTACTTTGTTCATCTCTTCCTTCAGGTAAAAACAATAAGGAACATGTATTTATATTGTCTTTTTTTGAGTGTTACATCACTGCTTGGTGTGGTTACAGGGGCAAAACGACTTAAAGACCGTGTAAAGTGAATTCAGACATTTTCTTCTAAACACATTTAATAGGTCATAAATGTATTTCTAAAAAAGGTGTAAAAACCATTTCAACCACTTAGATTTGAATTGTGGAGCTAGACTTCACAAACTGTGTTTCAAGATTTCTGTGTTCAGGATTTAGTGGGCAGGTCTGAATCACCACTGCGTTACGTAATGCGGCGGTGCATTAGCATAAACCCGCCCCTGCTGCTGTAGAGGTATAAATAAATTCAGCGCACACTACTACTACTACAGTCTACAGTTTGCCAGTTAGCTGAGTTAGCCGTCAAGCTAGCCGCTGAGCTAGCAGCAGAAAGCTCTCAGACATAGTGTCCATGTTTCTGGTAGAGGTGGTGACTTTGATTGACAGGTGACACTTGGTAGGGGCGGGGTTTCAGCAGACTCGGTGGGCACTCCCACAGTGTTTGGTAGAAAAGAAAAAGGCGTTTTAGATAACTTTGAAGCCTAATTTCATATATTTGGCGATTTTTTAAATCATTCGAATGTGGCAGGGTGGTTAACAACACACTTTTCTATGGTATGTCAAACTCAGAACACATATTTAGTCTTACTTTACACGAACTTTAACATTTTCAAGAAAAGAGGGCAGTGAGTATCTATGGGGGTCTTTAAGGTTTCTTGACATGGATCTCTTGTTGTCTTGTCTGTGAGAAGTGAATGCAGGAGTGTAATGTTCTTATAGCGCTGTAAAAGCTTTTAGGGAGCAGGTTAAAGTGGATGATTAGGTGTTTAACACTTGAGACTGCTGTCATGGAAACAGAGAATTAAAATGTGAGATTTAATCAACAGTGACTACTTATTTGAAACCTCAGAATGTATTAAATCTATTACAATCATCACAATTCATGCAGTTTAACACATTAACATTAATTCTTTTAATTCTAATTCATAAAGTGGCATTAGTTCAGTTTTTCATCTTCAGTTCATTTGATCAGTAATCTAGTCTCAGTCTATATGGGTCAAGACAGAAGTTTAGATGAGTGACTGGAAAGCACAGACACTTTTAGAGAATAAGAACCACATACATTGAGATAGATTTCAGTGCTATCAATTAAGTGGTATTTCAATTATAACATAAACATTTCACACTTCAAGGTGTTCAGTCACATAACTCAGATCATTATGGCCTTTCTTTGCTTCCACATACACTCACTGGCCTCTTCATTAGGTACACCTGTGCAATGTAATGCAATTCAATACAACAGCTCTGCTATACATTCTACATTTAAAAAGTTTATACATTTGCAGTTTTTGTTAATATTGTCCATAAGGTGATAATCCTACTTTCTGTTTATTATTAAGATCATAGTGGGTGATGGTGGTATATGAGGGTGTCAAAATATAAGGAACATCTATTTCTATAATTAACCACAATACACCACCATCACTTAGTATGACCTCAGTAATAAACATAAATTAGAATTATCACCTGATAATGTCAACAAAAACTGAAAATATATAAACTTTAAAAAAGTTGAATTTAAAGCAGAGCTGTTGTATTGGATTGAATTAGATTGCACATGTGTACCTAATGAAGAGGCTATTGTATATATTCCCATCTCGACAACTTCAGAAGCTCAGCTGGACTCTGATTACTCTGCAACACACCAAAATAACCTCATATCCACCCAGCAGTCTTTTCTGCCTTCAGCCAGGTTGACTGAGAGAAGCTGTCCACAGATACACCTCTTATTCTAATTTACAAGAATTCACAGGAGCAGTGATGTGATGTACAATATTACACTGTCCAATGAAAACATGAACTTTAGCCATACCTGACCTTATCTTCAGAAACAACATTATATATATTATGCTTAAAAATGCTCCTAACATCTAAAAAAACTAACTAAAGAAAAGAAACAAACAAACAAACAAAGAAGAGGGCATATTTCATTCAGCATGTTTGTATTATTTGGATAAATCAACCACATAGTTGAAATCGAATCTATTGAGTTTTCACCTGGAAAATGCCACAACTTATATTACAGTTGTAGAATAAAACACACACAGTGGCGCTTTTGGGCAATTTGGAGTTACTTACTTGAAGTGTGTGTGTGTGTGTGTGTGTGTGTGTGTGTGTGTGTGTGTGTGTGTGTGTGTGTGTGTGTGTGTGTCTAAAGGGAGAAAATAGTGATAGTGTGTTGCATGTTTGAGAGGAAAGTCTAAAATCCCTGCCGAAAAGGGAAATTTGTCAATCACAAAGTTGCAGTCATCTTGGCAGCACTCTCTGCCCCCTGTGATATCCTCACACACATCCCTGTTCACAGAGTACACACACACACACACACACACACACACACACACACACACACACACACACACACACACACACACACCAGTCCTGCTTTCTAGATGATTAGATGCATTTTTTTCTTTTAATTGTAATTTCATATATTTATGGCTTGATGTGGAGTGTGGAATATAATACTACACATGTCGCTTTTCATTAGATAAGAAATGTTTTGTGTAAAGCTGTTTTTTTCAGATTTTCTAAAACAGTTTGGTATGGTTTATAATTTAACTTAAGAATAAAAATCTTATTATGGAACAATTAAACCGCCCCCCCCCCCCCCCCCCCCCCAAATGTGATAAGTCTGGCTTAATTCTACATTTTGCTCCTTTGATAATGCATCCTGCAGTACTAATAAGTACTGTGTAAATCTTCTTACTCTGTGCTGTAGAGACACATCAATGAGCCACATCGCTGCACTGGGTGACATGTCCTTTATTAACTCCCACACTCAATATCCTCCTGCCAGAAATACTCACTAGAAATGTGTATTAATCCACAACTGAAAATAGTCCCGAACAATGTGTTATTTCTTCTTGAGCTATGAATGCCTGACCTTTAAAAAAATAAATAGATACTGTGCATCTTTAGTACGAAGCAATGGGCTTGGAGTTCAGAGCCACAGAGAGTAACACATTGCTGGTTTGGGTCTTTTCATGTGATTGGTTGACAATAAGCAAAATGTAGAATAATCTTAGCCTGATCCTTTACTATGTTTTCCCATGATTTAGAATATCATCATTCTCCATCTCTCTATATAAAGGCTGTCCAACATGAAAACAGCCATTTATGACCCCCCTTTATGGAAACCTTCAACATCACACACCACACTTATCTAGTTCATATGACTTCCCTTTTATTACAGATGCTTGTCATATTCATTTTACAGTGACATACAATATCGTAGCACTGTTATTACAGACAATAATGCATCACTTGCTTTCCAAATGAAATTTAAATATATGTTATACTTGATTAAAATCAAGTGAACCCAGATTAAAATCACTCTGGAATATGTAATGGCTGGATGGGTTTCGTGTTGCAAATTGATATCAAAGATGACAGCAGCACACTATTTCCATACAGGTCTTCAGATGATAAAGAATGATATCATGATAATACAAATTTTATATCTCTGGATAAAGGGTATAATACTCTATAGATGTATGTAACATACTATATTTATCTACATGTATGGCACTTGATGACATGAAAACAAGAAACATCACAAATGAAAGAGATGGGCGCTTAGGTGTAATAGAAAAAAATAAATGGTGGCAGTTTTCCAGACACCACCGCCCTTCAGCTAAAGCAAAGGAGTGATCGGTAGGTTAAGGTCAGTGGTGCAAGCACAGGCATCCAGAACAATGTAATTGCTAAGAGATAGATATTTGAAATGAGAGATAAACTGTAAGAATGTGTTATGTATCATAATGTTAAAAGAATCCGGTAATAACTATAATCTGACACTGTTGTGTTTTACTGTAAAAAAAGAGTTGGAAATCACTGGAATGTCATTAAAACACCATCGCAGCTCAAAGCAGATAGGCATGTTCATTTGGCTTGTTAGTGCAAGAATGTACTTGCTTTCCTCAGATATTAAAAAACTACTGAAATCCGATTCACTATTGGGCCAAAAGTATGTGGACACTCCTGTTCAAATGCTTTTTGTATACTTTTGGTCTGGGGCTGTTTTTAATTGTTTGAGACAGGCCCCTTAGTCCCAAGTAAAGGTTCCAATTCAGGTTTTTTCATCACAAGGAGTACTACTAGTCATATTCATGGGAAATTTGACATTCAATTCCGCTGTTACGTAGATGACACCCAGCTCTATTTTTCCATTAAAGGCCCATTTATGCTCAATGTTAAATATGGATCCGGATACGGACGGAGCCTTCTGTCCGTGCTCTGCATCATTTCGTCCGTATTTCTGCACGTGTCCATAAAGCTTACGTATACGGACCAAACGGAGCAGTACCACCGGAAACCATGGGAGGGGCAGTGTTGCTGTCACTACTCAATACGTAGCACTTGTGAGACACGAAGAAGAAATAACAATGGTGGAACTTTTTGAGGAAAGGTTGTGCGAATTGATTAGAAACTTTAAACATATCGTTTTTGTCTTTTATGCAAGAGGAACATTATCCATATCTCCTCCACAGTCGCCATGTTTGTTTTTGAGTTTGTTGTTGTTATAAACCTTTGACTCGGTGCTGCCCCCTGATGGATGTATTGGTTAACATCCTTGCCAACGTAAAGGACGCATGGAAGTATGTGAGCAATGACGGTAACATTGTTTGAAAAGGATGGGACGTATATTTTTTCGTACGTACGTTGAGCATAAATGGGCCTTAAGTCTACTTCCACTCTGCCACCGACTGCCCTATCCAACTGTTTACTGGAAATGAAATCATGGTTATCACTCAACTCCCTCAAGTCTAACAGCATCCTCCTCTGTGGTACCAAATCCACCTTAGCAAAACTCAACTCTTTGTCCATTGTTCCTCCATTCCCTCAGGTAAACATTTCAGGATTCTGCTCCTCGCTTTCAAAGTCCTTTATAACCTTGCACCATTGATACCTTTCTGAATGGACTACCAGAGTCTCAGATCCTCTTCATCCACTTTGGAATCAAGAGTACAAATTTATACCAGAAAGCCTGTTTTACAAACAGCAAAAGGACATTTAAACCTGAACATGGCATGAAGCTTAACACTATTGAGTCCTCGACCTTTTAGAGTACACCAACTTTTGTACCCAGGGAAGAGAAATCTCCAGCATACAGTAATAATTTAGACATCAGTGTTTTTGGTGACAGCTTAGTGTTCCCATGCTCAAAGTCAGCTCCATGAAGTCTACACAGAGTCCTGTTTTCTGACATCTTGTGGAAATCCTGAAGCCAGAGGAGTGGAGGTGATTACAGCAGATCAATGAACACTGTGTCACCATCACATGTTGGGAGTATTTGGGTGTCCACATATTTTTGACCATGTAGCATACTGTATCAGCCTAAGCTTTAAGAAGCACTTTACAAAAATGAAAACCCTCATCAGTGCCTTCTCCGTATCAATATGACAAACATGTGATTCATTGTTTCTTTGCTGTCCTTATATAAAACAAATAAAGTTCCATCATATCATTCCAAATTCAGCACAGGCTTGACAAGAGAAAGTGTTTATCTTGAGGAAAAGTTTTCAGTCTGGCTGAATATAATTTCATTTCAAGACACAGACTCTATTCTCCATCATTCAAACCTCACATTCCTTTGAAGAAGTGAAGCATACACACACAACATCTGTGTGTGTGTGTGTTTGGGGTTGAGGGGGTTCTGTAACTTCACTTGTCTCTGATGCAGTGTGATTTATTTCAGAGATTTTCTGAAAGTTGACTCCCACTGGAAACCTATAACTTCAGTCTAAATATTCTAAATATGGATAACTAAGTTGCAATGTTGGATGTTTTTGCCCCACATTCTTGATAACTACTTTGTACACAGCTGTCCTGCAGTCTCCTCATCACACATATGCAGAGTCACTGGACTGAGTGCGTCCAAAGTTGGGCATACTCATCCTGGGTAAGTCTTTGTTACGGATCTCGTAAATGGACTTCCTCCTGGCCTGTACTCCTCTCACAGCAGTTTTGATCTTCCTCCATCCCAGGTGGTTGAGCTCTGCTAAGTTCAGCACCACACAGATGCCACTGACTGCAAACATGAAGACCAGAAACACTGTCTTCTCCGTCGGCCTGGAAACGTAACACTCTACATCTTTAATACAAGGGTATCGGTCACATTCGTACACTGCCGGGACATTGAATCCATACAGGAAGTATTGACCCACTAGAAATCCTATCTCTAAAGCGTTTCTAAACACCACCTGAATTATGTAGAACCTGGAGATGCCTTCCTGCCTCCTCATTTTTGACTTTGTAGTTCGCATGGATGAGTGAGGGATGTCCTTAACCTCCAGGCAGTCAGGCTCTGCCTCCTTATTGGAGTTTTCTGTGTTCTGCAACACTCCGTTCACAATGGTGTTCTTGATCTTCTTGCTGTCATCTCTCTTCATGGAGTCCTGGTCCTTGTCTAGGGAGAGGTACACTGTAGAGAAACGCCGTTCCTTCTGCTTGGCGGACTGGTGGACGGAGTAGGTGATGAAGCAGAGGCTGGGGCAGCACACCATGATGATCTGGAACACCCAGTACCTAATGTGGGAGATTGGGAAAGCTTTGTCGTAGCAGGCCTGGTTGCAGCCCGGCTGTAAGGTGTTACACACAAACATGGACTGCTCATCGTCGTACACGGTCTCTCCAACTATGGCCACGATCAGAATCCTGAAGATCACAACCACTGTCAGCAGGATCCTGAGAAACAACAGCAACAGATATATTGAGATTTACATCATCTGTGTAAACTTAGATCCACTTTTACTATGCACATGTGAGAAAATGACATCCAAAATATAATAGTTACTGTTCTTTAACCTTTTTTGAATACAAACATGATCCTGGATTTCTGAGAAATAACTCCTTGGAGTCCACAATCAAAATGTCAGAATAGTCAAAAAATCTGAAAGTGACATTAATCAAATGTACAAAAGCACAAACATGGTCCGTTATTATAGGTTATGTTATATTTATAATATATTGATTCATTGTGTTTTTTAAAGCTGCTTGGTGAGCTTGTCAATAGACATCATCCTGCTCCAAATGTGGTGATCAAAGAACAAACTGAACAAACATGAGTTGGAATCCATCCAGTTGTCATTTGTTGACGCTAAACAACATAGGGCCAAATCCACAAAAGGATTGTACTAAAACGCTGCGAATGAGACAAAAAGATAGCATGTCATTCACAAAGCACCCTCAAAGGATGAACAATGCAAACTGCGCTGCCAAGCAAAGTGCATCATGGTGTGTATGTTGCATGCATGTATGTAAATGAGGTAATATTCATACATACGGCGCAAAATGTTATATGCAAATAAGCCTTTTTGTCTAATTCACAAAGACCAGCACTAACTGGCTCATGCAGTTAGGGTGGAGTTATTACTGTCTTTTGAGAGTTGGTGTTAACTGCATGCACTCTCTCTCTCTCTCTCTCTCTCTCTCTCTCTCTCTCTCTCTCTCTCTCTCTCTCTCTCTCTCTCTCTGTCTTAAATCTTCAACATTGTGAAGCTTGAATGATACTGAATTGATATTGAACGATATCAATATCATTAGTCAGACATTAAGGGGTGGGAGTTATCCATAATGGCTGCTTTATAACAAACAATCCCACCTCATGAACCTGAATCTGAATATAACAGCTGATCTGTGACATAGACATTGATATAATAACAGATCCGGTGTGATTCCGAAATGTGCACATCCTCTTTCTCAATTTAGAGACGCAATTACCATTTCCGCTGCTGTGTGACATACAGCCAGCTGTGGAAAACAAACAGAACATCAGTACTGATGTTTATGCCAAAGCCAATCAGTGACACCTTAACAACATTGTTTTATGATTCAGACAACAATCTAACATATTTCAGAGCTGCCTGAGTCACATTAATAGCTGTATTTTGAAACTTGATATTTCAGTGAATTATGTTCTAGATGTGAAAGTAAAATACATGAAACTAGGTGTGTGATTGTGGAGAGCTTTGTGTGTGTGCACCTCTAATAATTATTCTCTTTGAGTCTTTTGTGCTCTCTACAGTTTTCATTATGGACAAATACTTGTACTCACCTGCAGAACTTTATGCACAAGCATTTCATTAGCACAACATCTTTTGTGAATAGGATGCACAGTTAATGGTGCTGTTAGTGAACACAGTCCATTCTTTGTGGATTTGGCCCTTAATAGTGATATTAAGTGCTGTAAAATATATTTATTATAGAATTTTGGTAAAATGCAAGAACTGCCTATTAGTGACCTATTTGTGTTTAAATGATCTACATAAATGTATAATGTTTCTAACATATTTGTGTAAAGACTTGGACACACAATATATACATATACTGTACATCAGAATTTATATATAAACAGCAGATGTTTGATCAATTTTTGTGTCTGTTGGATTAAAAAGTTTGATGATGAACTCATTCAGGGAAAATGCCATCAGCATATATTCTGGTTGTTGTTTAACATTTTTTCATTCCATTCTCTACAACTGAATACTGACTGTCTTCTAAAGTATGAGATGATGTTGTAGATGTTTCAATCACAATGCACATCATATCTGCTTTTAGTGCTGGCTGCTCAAATCAATCTGCACTTAAACTGCATTAGCACACAGTGATTAGTCATTTACACAACAATTAAAGCAGGGTTGATGTTCACTGTAGTGCATCACATTTCTATTCAGCCACATCAAATAGCTTCAAATTCTCATTGTTTTCTGATATAAATCAAACAGTTAAGAGAATTTTCCTGAGCCAGGAGTACAAATAGCATAGATTGATGTCAGAAACAGAATGAATAAAGAATACAAACATGATCATAGAAGTATTTTTCATATAGCACAGAAATAAAAACCAAATACAAACCATTGCCTAACAGAAAAAAAGATCAATTCAACAACACTGAAATGATTAAACTCTTCAACACTGAGTCCATCAGTGAGTTGTAGGGGAAGCGGAGCCGCTGTTTGGGAGCTTTCCAGTGCTGAAATCCTCTGTGGGATTCTTCGCATTGCTATTAGAAACTACTTACTTTAACAGCTCAAATAAACCTGTGCCAGGTCATCACCAAGCAATGCTTTTCAGCTTTTCATTTTAGCTTCATTGTGGCCCTGAAATACTTCACCTTTACTGAAAATAAAATAATTGTTTCTGTGTTTCTGTTCACAACTCTTACCTTCCGATCATAGTAGAGTGCTGCTGGACAGCCGCCTCCAAGAGACGCTCTAATATGGTCCACTCGCCCATGATTGATCATCACACTCAGGTGCAAATTGTGCACAGAAAGAAAAAAAAATCAGCGGAGGTTCCTACTATTCCACTTCTAGGTATCCGACAGGTGCAACATTATCCATGGAGTGCATGGATATATGTGTTGGTGCTGGCTGCTTTACGCGTCTCCCGCTGTGCAAGCTGTGAGGCCAGCCTGAGCTCTCCAGCCCGATTGGTGGGCACCCCCCCCCCCAGTGTACGGTCGTGTGTGCACGCAAGGCGGGTTGGGTGTGACTGAACGGCGTGTGTGCCGCTCAGCTCTAATCCCGCTTAAGTAGACTCCTTTGCGTCACACACACACATGCGCGCGCGCGCACACACACGCTGGTTGGTGTGTTGGAGAGGCTGTGGACGTACGACTGTCGAGAGTAGCATCCATCCATCCACTGCTTCCCTCCGGCTGAGATGATAGTGATGTGCTACACTGCAGAAAGTGACACGCTCAACAAGTGATTTTACTCCACATCCCGATCAGTGTGACGTCAGAATACATTTAGTTAGTAAAGGTATTCTGAAATGTCTAATAACACATTCTTACTTTTGATTAATATTATCAATATTCTTCTTCCTCTTCTTCTCTCTCTTTCGTCATCATTATTATAGCACTTCTATCAACCAATCAGTTTTTATTATAATCACAACAAAAGTCATCTCAAGGCACTTACATATAGAGCAGGTCTACACTGTTCTCCTTAATTTAATTTAAAGAGACCAACATTCCTACATGAGCAGCACTTGGCAACAGTGGCACGAAAAATCTCCACTTTTTAGCGAGCAGCAGTCCAAAAACCAATGGGTGACGTCACGGATGTTACGTCCATTTCTTATATACAGTCTATGTTTTTAACAGTTTTTAACTAGAAGAAACCTCAGGCAGAACCAGGCTCCAGATGGGTGGCCATTTACCTTGACTAATACTAATAGTATATATACTACTAATACAAGTGTACATGTGTTTGTTGATAAATTATAGCTCATGAGTTGTCCCTGTAACATGTGATAAGTAGCCTAAAAACTAAAGATGAACACATTACTAATTGAATCTAAATATTCACCTGTTATCATTTATTGTGGTATCATGCCAATGGTTAAAGAAAATATAAAAACATTTTTTTTGAAAGGCAACAATGGTTAGGTGCACAATTTTGCATGAGGATGCATGTTGTTGCACTTTAGATCCATATATACTATGAATAAATCAGTGAACATCACATTGGTTACCAGGGAAACTGTGAAGGCATCATTGGGGGTCAAGAGACAAGAAATGTTTGAGATAAAATGAAACTGTGGATTTGAGGATTGCACAGTGTGTTGAGCAGGGTTGGAAGGTTATTTTGGAAATGTAATAGATTACAGATTACTAGTTACTCTATTTAAAATGTGATAACTAATGTAACTATTTCAGTTACTTCATCAAAGAAATGTAACTTATTACATTTGATTAGAGAGAGATTATTTTATTTTATTTTAAATAATAATACAAAAAACACTACTCATGATTTCTTGCCTGTACTATGTCACTAGTACCACTGCAGTACTATTACTCTGTTGAGTAAATGCGTGTCACGGTTACTGAGTGAGGACAAAGTCAACACCACATATCGAGATACTGTAAACCTTTATTTGTGAAAACAAATCAGTGAAGTATAGGGTGTTATGTGCAGGAGAGAGAAGACTTTCTGTATATAGTCATTTGTTCCTGGCTGTTTCTAACAGGTTGAGCTGTATTGGATAAAGTTGCCTCAACACGGTAATCTCTTTAACTGCCTCGCTTTGATTCCAAATATAGAACAACTTAAGAGAACAACCTGTAGTAATGGACTGTCAACAGTAATCCAATTAATACAGTACTCACAGTAAACATCTTACGATGGATACAATGTACAGTACAGAAATAAAGAGTAAGAGTAAAATAGAGATTTCCATGCCTCCTATTGACTGAGGAATAAATATTCAATCACAAAACACAGATATGAGTCACAAGACAGGACTACATGTGGGTATGTGTTGCCCACATAAACAATTATAATACATATTAAATATCCATCCAAAAGATGAGAACCACACAAAAATTGCACATGTGTAAACAATCTGTGTGTAGAACGCACATCAGGAAGGCTGCCTGGATGTTTTCCTTTGAGTCCAGAGTGATTACACCCAGCAGGAGGGAGGGAAGGAGGAGAGAGGAACTTGTCTTCTCCACTCCAACTCTTCATGCGTATCTTTAAGTATAATGTTTGAGGCAATGATCAGCTGAAGGAATAAACAGATTTCTGAGGGATATGCAGAAAAGTGTGACAGACACATAGATGGGTTTCTAGCTGATGTTGCTCATGTAATGTCATCCACCTCGTAAAGGGAATATCGCTGGATTAACACACTGATTTGTTTTGTTTTGATGCTGTTAACTTGAATACTATTTAAATGTAAAAGAATATAGCATAAAGACTGGAAGCAGCTAATCAAAATCATTCCATACTTTTTCTAAGGGGAGGAATCGGTCCAAAAATAAAGGCATGTTCATTGCTGTTTTTAAGTGTATTAAAAAGACGGATGAAGTCATCTTTTGGTATTTCAGACATCTTGTTTGGGACATACTTATGAAGATCCGCTTTACAGTATTCAAAACTTTGGCACCAGAAAAGTAGTGAGTCATTGCTGAATTTCTCCTCAAGCTAGTTTTATACTTTATGAGGGTCCTCCTGTGAGTAGGCTCTGTGTACCACATCAAATTGGAGGTACATGGATGTACCTCCAATTTGATGTGGCATAGACAATACTCTACAACAGAATAAGAATACGTAAGAATCTTATATTTGATGGCATTCTACTGCACGTGTGGAATGCATGCTCCGAACACACTCCAGAACATAGTATTAACCAAACTGCTACAGTGTCAGAGGACTGACTTTGCACCACAACCAGATTAATCTTTATCAATCTTAATTATACAGCACTAAATCACAACTAAAGTAATCTCAAGGCACTTTTTTATATATAGCAAGTCTAGACTATACTATATTATATTACTATATTTAAATCAATTCAAAGAGACCCAATGTTCCCCCATGAGTAGCACTTAGTGACAGTGGCAAGGAATAACTCCCATTTAACGGGAAGAAACCTCAGGCAGAACCGGGTTCTAGGTGGGCGACCATCTACCTTGACCGGTTGGGGTTGAGGGAAGGAGAAAGAAGAGGGAGAGAAGCCTTCAGATGTCAATCAATCAATCAATCAATCTTTATTTGTATAGTGCCAAATCACAACAAAGTTATCTCAAGGCACTTTACACATAGAGCAGGTTCTAAACCGAACTCTTCAGGTTTTAACTTTAAAGAGACCCAACATTCCCACATGAGCAACAGTGGCAAGAAAAAACTCCCTTTTAACAGGAAGTAACCTCAGAACCAGACTCAGAGTGGGCGGCCATCTGCCTCGACCGGTTGGGGTTGAGAGGAGAGAGAGGAAGGACAGAGGAGAGAAGCACAATGAAAATCAACAATGAAGCTAGAAGGTCCGGGACTGAAATCTGTCATCCGGACGTCTACAGGCCCAGATTACCTGTGAGACGAGAAAGCACAGACAACTCCGGGGAAGAAGTTTAGGTTATTGAATGCATTAATAGAACATGAATGTTAATGGATAGAGATGGATGGATAGAGAGAGAGAGGGAGGAGGAGAGACAAGCTCAGTGCATCATGGGAGTCCCCCGGCAGTCTAAGTCTATAGCAGCATAAGCTAAGAGCTCAAAGAGCCCTAACCCTAACCCGGACCAAATCTGGAAAATGGTTCCACAGGAGAGGAGCCTGATAGCTGAAGGCTCTGCCTCCCGTTCTACTTTTGGAGATACTAGGAACCACAAGTAGACCTGCATGCTGGGAGTGCAGTGTTCTAGTAGGTACATAAGGTACTATCAGTTCTTTAAGATATGATGGAGCCTGACCATTAAGAGCTTTGAAGGTAAGGAGGAGGATTTTGAATTCTATTCTGAATTTTACGGGAAGCCAATGCAGTGAAGCCAAGATGGGAGTAATATGATCTCTCTTTCTAGTTTTTGTCAGAACACAAGCAGCTGCATTCTGGACCAGCTGGAGAGTCTTTAGAGACTTATTAGGACAGCCTGATAATAATGAATTACAGTAGTCCAGCCTAGAAGTAACAAATGCATGGACTAGTTTTTCAGCATCATTTTGAGACAGGATATGTCTAATTCTTGCAATATTACGCAGATGAAAGAAGGCAGTCCTTGAAATTTGTTTTATGTGGGAATTAAAGGACAGATCCTGAGATGTGGTTCTAAAGGTCTGAATATACTTCCAAGCAGGGGCGCCGCTAGGGATTTTGGGCCCCATGAAAAGAATCTTTACAGGGCTCCCCAATACAGCTGCGACATTTTTTGATGCTATTTTACATACAATTATGCATTTTAATGGTATTTTTGACTATCATTACCATAATTGTGAAAGAAGAACAACATGACAGTTGACATGTACAGTAGGGGAAGAACTGAGCACTCTGAATACAATGGAATTCATTTTGATTCATTTATTTGCTGCAACACTGATTCTTAAATTGGACTGGTTTATGCTTTTTAAACCATTAAAATTGTTCAAAATGACTTTTATTTCATTCATTTTAATTAATCTTTCCCATAACAGATTCACCTTTGTATTGTTTTGAGACTGTAGTAAAATGTATTATTATTATTATTATTATTATTGTTATTATTATTTCAACACACACAGCTGCTCACCTCCTTCCTCATGTGGGGGCACTGGGGCTGGTTCAGGGGCAGGGGAAGTTGGGGGCTGACAGACAGCTGCTGGTGCACTTGACTCTGTTCAGAATGAGGCATCATTTTGACAGAGGGGAGATCAACTATTATTGAATAAGAACAGCTTGATAAATGTTTGACTGGATTGATTATTTAACTAATATAGCAGTAAAATGTACAATTCCAGAGTTTTCTTGAGCTAACATGGTGAGAAAAGTGAGCTAGCTTATAGACCACAGACAGGGACAAAGTTAATATTCCATAACTTTCCGCCACAAATTGAAATACTGGGTGACATATTGTCAACCCTTCAACTCCTTCTCCTCTCTTAATTTCTTTTCTTTTCTTTTTTGGCTGCCTGATTTTTGAGGCATACTGCCGTCTCCTCCTCCTTGCCCTCTGTGGCGCTGAGTGACAAACCGCCCGTGCGCTACCTGCAGCTGATCCAGTCGGACTGAACCATTTTACATAAATAGAGGGGGGGGGGGGGGGGGGGCTGCAGGCGTTGATGTTTCCAAAACAAATAAAGTTATTGTTACCAGGACATTGAAAATAAAACATTTGAGTTTATATGTTAGTTAAAAACTTAGTGTCATTATTTTTTCTGTATTATAATTTCATCATCATTAGGGGCCTCTCTGGGCCCCCCTCAATCATGGGCCCCTAGAATCCATCTCCTTTACCCCCCCTTTTCTGCAGTGAACAAGCACATGGATAGCTGTGAACACCACAGACTTGTAACAGTTCTGTCTAAACTGCTCTCTGGAGATCTACTCTGGGAGGACGCCTTCCACAGATGCACAGTGTATTAGTGTCTACAGAAAGACGTATTCCACGGTGCACTCATAGCAAAGTTGAGGTACAAATTGGAGGTACGCTGATGTCCATTCAGAGCCTACACATGCAACCTCTAATGACAAAGTTTACATCATGTAGACCCTGTTTTCAGTGCAACACCTAGGGTCAAACTTCACAAGATATCACCATACACAGGGTAGCTGAATGCACCAAGATTTGATTGTATTAGTCCCCAAATATAACTCAAAACCCTGTCTCTTTATTTTCTTCATCACTTCATCCACATGGTGATTGAATTTTAGAATTAGTTCAATTGATCCCAATAGGTAGAACAATGGCTAGGGACTACACAGCAGATTCTCAAGATGTTTATTGCAAGAGTCAAAAGTAAAGCAGAATGAATGAGAGAGCCGACTCCGATCCAACTCCTGGAATCCAACACAGTAGGGTCGGTGGTGGTGGAGCTGGCCGTCTGGAGCAGTGGAGTGGCCAGGAAGGTGTGTGACTGTGATCCAGTGGAGGTTGCTGAGTTGGCATGGGGAATGAGCAGGACAGATGAACCTGAGGCAGAAACAGACGAGGAATATACTGTAACAATGAGGTTTTGGCTGTAGCACTGTTAACACAGAAGGGAAAGAGACAATCTGGCAGCATATAGAAGTCTGAGCCTTGTAGATATACTGCTGGGAATTGATTAGTGGATGAAACTCAGGTGTGCAGGTGATTAGCAGAGTAGGTGGCCAGGAACACAAGGGACACAATGGGCAGGGAGGAGGAGAAAGCCTTTACATTGAAAGCTTTCACGAGTTCAGTTCCAATACTATTATAGATCACATGTAAAGGACTCATGGAACTGTCAGACACTGTAGAAAAATAGAAAAGTCTGTAGTTGATAATATGATGAATACTGGCTCCTGTTTCCTGTGTCTTTTGTGTAGTATGAGTGGAAGTGGGTTTGAGTTACCATATTATTAATACATTGACCTCTTCCTGTGGCTGCTGGGGAAGTCATGTGACTAAACGAGTGATGCATACAGGCAATGTAACCAAGCCAACAGTCAGTCAGAGCAGCCTCCATTATAGAGCCTCCTCAGCCGGAACATGACTGAGTGGTTGGACATGCGGTCACAAACAAGTGGAATTCATTTTTCAGGTTTTTTCTCAGTAACACTACAGGAGTTTACTTTTTTTTACAAATCAATTTTATGATGGGTATGGCTGAGTATCGTTAAAAAAATTAGAATACCAGTACCAATCCAAGCACCCTTAAGGTGATACTGATACCAATTGAGTACTTCATTCAATACCCATTATATGAATAGAAGCAGTAAATTGCATAAAATGCCACCACTCCTCCCCATCTAAATGATTTGATTTTTACGTGAATGCATTTTTAAAAGTCTTCAAATGATTAATATTTATTAATTGATGAACGCTTGGCTGAGAGCAAATCCATACAAATAGTCATATTTTCTAGCTCTGGGTGCAGAACGGATCGATTGCTGGTATCTCTTGACAGGAAACGTTTCAATGCTACTTAGTATCGATTTATTCCGGTCGATACCTTAAAGGTATAGAGTACCGATTCCTAACCGTAATGATGGGGATAATAAACAGTATTGTCACTGCTGTATTTTTTTAATGTTATTTTTTGGGCTGTGCGTGGCCCACAGGAAACAATGGAAAATGGTATGACATGCAACAAAATTCCCTTGCTGGACTCAAACCAGGGATGTTGTGTGTATATAACACACACTGTACAAGTGCGTTCCGACTGTTGTGTTTTCTTAAAATCAAGACTTCACTTATTTCCTCAGTGTGACAGAAAAAGGCCACTTGATACATTTTTAATGTTTGGTCCAGGTTGCGGTTCAATGGCATGACTCAAAATCAATCCACATTCTCATATAGAAATGACAGGTGCATAAATCAGTACATGTCAAAGCTAACATTGATTTGAAGCTGTTGTCTGGAATACATTTCTAGTCTTTATAAACAGCCACAAAAAGACTTTGTATCCTCTTATATTTGCACTTACTGAAGATTATTAAGGCTCTTCTCTGTTTCCCAGTATTCAACCAGATGTCATAAACACTAGTACAGACTGAGGAGCAGAATGTGTAGGAGGAAGTCAAAACAAACCAACTATTTCTCCTGCTGCTCACACACATTCAGTCACCTCTGTGTACACCAGCTGAGAATATCAACCGATTCCATAAAAATAAGGCTTATGTATTCATTAAACACATCTTCTAAAAGCAAAGACAGAAGAAGTTATAAAACAAGTTCGCAAAGAGTTACATAGTTTGCAAAACTATATGAAAATATAATGTAACCAGCAAGTTTACTTTTATTTATTTATTTATTTTTTTACAGTAGACACACACATTGGGCATTGTTTTAGAATGTGGGAATGATTGTGTCCTGATGCTACTTTGCACACATTTTTTAATTATTTGTGATTTTGTGGGGGTGTTATATGGGGATGATGACGTTTTTAGAATTTCATGAACTGGTGTTTTGTTCTCCATTTACATTGAATTTCTATCATTGATTTAACTTATTTTTCCTCCTACCTGCCCAGGGAATATGGCCAGACAATAGCAATTTTGCTAAAACCTACAGCAATGGATCTCTCTTTGTTTTCTACAAGGTTTAATGTTTTATTGTGCACTGTCCCTGTCTAAATAAAAAAATTGCTGTTCATAAATGTTGTATATATATGTTATATATTCAGTATGCAGGGGATAATATACAACAAGCCATGCAGTTATTAAAGATTATACCATGACCATGGAAAATATACATTTCTGATGAGCAGTGGATGCTAATAATGAGCTATTAATAATGAATGACCTGTGTGAGTAGTCGGTGTAGTCACAGACTTCAATGTTTAAGGTTACCAAGGTTTGTGAACACACACACAAAAAACATGCAGTGGATCTTCCCTACCCCATCGATGAATGGCCATTATGAGATCAAATCTGATTAAATGTCCTCACAAGTCAGCTTGGTTCCTATAGTTACTGGGACCCAACTCATCTGGACTCTCTATCAGCATATATTGCTAATATTCTTGTATCTCATCTCATATCTTATATCTGCTACAGTGATTCAAACCTTTGCATTTACAGGATCACTGTAGTGTATGAATCCAAGACAGTCTTGGTAGAGCAGCAATTCATCCATATGTTGCTCTTAACCTTTCTCTTTCTGTCCTCCCCGTGCACAGTGAAGGGCGAGTATTGATCTTCTAGAATTCTTCTTCATGAATGTCACTTTAATGCTGAATGTGTTGGGTAAAGTGACGTTAACTCTACAGTACCATTGATGATGGACAAAAAACAAAACATTAACTTTTTAGAAATAGTTTGACCTGTCTATGAACATCCTCAGTAGTCCAGGTGATGGATACATTACTAAGTCAAAAGTTTCTCATTCAATGCAATGGCAAAGTGTGTCCAAACTTTTGACTGGTACTCTAGATAAGTACATTAAACTGACGAAGCCTCTTGGAAGAGTGGAGACATTTCTTTTAGGCTGACACAGAATATGTAAATGCCCTTGACTTAGAATTCCTAGTATAATGCAAATTCCTCCATTGTGGGACTAATAAAGGAATATCTTATATTATTCAATCAGCCATGCAACAATACTCTGTGGAGGAAATCGTCTTATTTCTCTTTTATTATACTTATTTGATTATTACAGTTATTTATTTCATATAATGTGCTCACACCCTTTTAATGCTGTGTGAGAGAAAGACATTACATGTCTCCAACTATCAAAGGCCAAACGGCTCAATGGCTTCCTGAGAGGTGCTGGCAGAAAGGAAGTCACTTATCTTTGCTAGCAGGAGTGCCACTTCTGGTGCCACCCTGTATGAAATGACTATAAATCATTTGTTGTAATACACAACGGGCAGGCAGACTTCTAAACCATGCTGTGGTGAAAGAACTCTGTTCCATTCAGCTGAATCAGCTTTTGCCATGACATTGTCTCTGGCTTGATCGCTTGATTTGAATAAATAATTTCTCACCAGCAAAGTTACATGCTAATATCTATAACATACCCAAATACAATGTAATGTAACCTTGTATTAGTGGTGATTTTAAAAATAAACATGGCATAGACATGCGTATATATGCACTGAAGGAAATTGTTAGTGAGTATAGAAGACATAATAGTACAATATTTATGTGTTTTCTTGACACGCACAAAGCATTTGACCAAATCAAACATGGTGAACTGTTTACTACACTAAAGTGAGGGGTTTTGTATTTTCGGTTTTCAAATCAAACCAAGTTAGATGGGGTAAGAGTATATCTGCACCCTTTCTTAATGCTGGTATCGGCACTTGATACCTTTAAGGTATTGACCGAAATAAATTGATACCAAGTAGTATGGAAACATCTCCTGTCAAACGATAAATCAATCCTTTTTGCACCCAGAGCTACAAAATATGTAATTAAAAATTAAATTTGTATGGACTTGCTCACAGCCAATCAACGCAAGCATTCTTCAATCTAATGTGACATGTGATTGGACCACTGCCACAGCAGCTACAATCTAAAAAGTCGTAAAAGTCGTGTTGAATTTGAGTTAGCGTGATTAGCAGTTCAGCAGCCAAGATGCCACCTAAACACTCTAAAGTGTGTCTACACTACACACTGTTACACCAGATAAAAGCAAGAGCACAAAATGTGGAATGGGTATCAAATGAAGTACTCAGTTAGTATCAGTGTCACTTTAAGAGTACTTGGATTGATACTGGTATCATCATTTTTTAACTGATACCCAGCCCTACTTCCCTTTCTAGTGACCATTGGGGTCCAACATGGTGGAATTTTGTCACCTGTTCAATTCAATATGTATATGGACGATATTTTTAAAGAGTTAAAGGAATGTAAGATTGGGTCACATAATCAGGGATGATCTATGTGATGATGACGATATGCAGCATCAATGTTGCAAAATGTATTGGTGAGCTAAAACTGTATGCTAGCAGGCAAGTTTCACACATGTATGGATAATGTAAAGACAACTCTATTAAATATTATACTCCACTCAAACATGAAAAAACCCTAGGTGGCATCCTATTTTTTGACCTAAACATCCACCTGACCTCCTCCCTAAGGTTTTGGTTTTATTTGTCAGATTAGTTATAGTAGGTTTAGACTTAAACTTTAATCACACTTCCTTCTAACCTGAGTGCTTGTCCCTTTGGTTCAGAGTACCTCGGCAGGATATGTGAGCTTGTGTGTTGAAAAGGTCTACAGCCACAGAGGCATGAATTTGGCATGGGTATAAATATTCAATGCTCGGTTTTTAGCATACACGATTGCAAAATTTATGAGCCATTTTAGCGTTGATGTCTTATCCTGCAACATTTTTTGTCAGGGAACGACAACATACTCAATGTGTCATATTCTATTACTTTGAACCAATCTACATTTTTTCTTCTATCAACCAAACACTGGCTGCTTTTTATGTTGGAATTTAGGAACATGTGTGATGAATATTTGACATTACTATTGTTGACTGTTATTTTCGACCATACTACTGTAATTCCTACTCACCTTTATGACTATTTCAGATGAATGACAGACATTTAAGCAACACTGTAAAGGTGTAAACGTGTAAAAGTTTGTTAATCAAGGTTATATTAAAGTGGTGATTGAGTAATTCAGCACTAAGCTCTTACATAATGCAGTTTTAATTACAAGTGCCCTCATCTGTCAAACTCTACACTGGCAGTCGGCATCATAGTGAGCGCATAGAACAGTACTGTATCTGTCAGCAGAAAACTATCCTCTCGCAAGGAATGTAGAGCTCCTCTTTCTCATTTAAAAAAATAGTAGAAAAGTTATTTTTACCTTTTGAAATCCAATCACACAATATATTCATACAGTACATTTTCTCATCTTTTGTTTCAGTATCAGTGAAATCACCCTTTTTTCCATAAACAAAATAGAAGTAGGTTTAAATAGCATTAATGCTTTTGCTATGATGTCTAATGCTTTTTCACGATTGTAAATGGTAAAAAAAAAAAAAGAAGTGGGGAATAAACTGATAAATATATATTTTTGTTTCCATTTGTTCTCTCAGGCAACTGCAGTGACAGCAATCAAACCAAACAGTTGTGAGCATGTAGGAGTGTTGAGTGTACAGTTTTGCATGCAGAGCACAACCCGCTCCCTTGCTAGGATGCTTTGCTGTTCAAGGATACTGCTCTGTGCACCTGTATTCACGTACCTGCCTGGTTTTATGTGTGTGTGAGCTTTGAGACTAATTAAATGCCATGATCACATTTTATGTTAATTTGTGTAGTTTTCAAACCCAAGCTGAGATAACCCTGATAACATCGCTATTAACATACACTCACCTGCAGAATCGAATGCAATCCAATACAACAGCTCTGCTTTAAATTCTCTATTTATGAAGTTTATACATTTTCAGTTTTTGTTGACGTTGTGATAATTTATTTATTTATTTAGTTATTATTGAGGTCATAGTGGGTGATGCTGGTGTATTAGGGTGCATTATATTGAATGGTGTTCCTAATATTTTGCCCACACCATTCAGTATAATGCATCCCAGTACGCCACAACCACTTTGTAGAACCTCAATAAAAAACATAAAGAAAAATTATCCCTCTGAAAATGTATAAACTTTATAGCAGAGCTGTTGTATTGGATTTAATTAGATTGCACAGGTGTACCTAATGAAGAGGCTGGTGACTGTATAACATCATTAAAGGAGCAGAATAAAACTAACAGTTAAAAAGTTGTCAGTACATATTTTCAGTGACAGCAGCACCCATAGACATCACCATAGCAACGGGGAGACAGATGTGAGATAACCTTCATAATAACTTTTTCACTAGCGATGTTATCAAAATGCAGAAGATATATTTAAAAACTGCATTTTCCACTGAGAATAAAGGAATAAGAGCTATTTTGTTTGTTTTCACTGACAAAAACTCGACAGTCCCAAGATGTGGATGCAAGCCAATAGAAAAGAATGGGCCAAAACAAACATCTTACAATTTTTGTGCTGTTGAGCTATGAAACTACTATGTTTTGCACTGTGGACTAATGTAGCTATGATACATTTTGATGTGAGACTGGGTTGGCAGATATCAACAAGAAGGGCCCTTAGGAAAGGAGTGGTATGACAGGGAAGTGAGGAAGACAGATATATTCTTGGACAAATAAGGAAAAAAAGTCCACTCTCATCAGATAGAAGAAAAATAGCAGTAACAAAAAGAAGAAATACAAGATGCTTGTTTATGAGACTGTTGCGTGTAATGGAGGTAATAACATCCAGCATCAGGAAATGTTAATGTAAAATAACTAAAAGCTTCAGCAAAGCTTACATTCCACAGATCACATATTATATAATCCTCATCAAAAGGTCTTAATTAAATTCAGGTTGAGGGGCATAAATCAGCAGGTTTAAAGCCCCTCAGGCAGTTGCTTCTATATGAACAAATATTAGATACAATTAACAAGATACTGAGGATTTAAGACTTCTTAGCACCTGATTAGCGGTGAAGGAAAGTCTAAAGTCTTTCCTGACAGTGGAAAGACAGAGGAAAAGGAATAGTTCAACATTTTGAGATAGATAGATAGATCGATAGATCGACAGATAGATAGATAGATCTTTATTGTCATTGTAACTATACAATGAAACTCCATGTGAGCAGTCCCACCCATACCCATGACCACATACACATTGATACCCATGGCCAGTATCTATACAGTATCCCAGATAAAGCATAAAAGTGTATAAAACATCAACAGATGTATCGATACAGGAACTAGCCCAGAAAACCTTTTCTCTCTTGACTTGGAAGTAGCAGCAAGATCCATTGTGTTGCGTTTCTGGGGCTTTTGTTGTTATGTGATTGTCAACAGCAGATGGAGTTCATTCATAAGGTAAGGTAATGACAAATGGCATGTTCATGTTCAGAGGACTTGTTAACTTATATCAAAACCTATAAAAAACACAGTTATGTCCCTATAGTTTTTCTTCTAAATAGTAAATGGGCTACACTCAGCTAAAACTATAGGGACATAACTGGGTTTGTTGTAGGTTCTGATATAGTTAGTTAACACGTCCTCTGAACATGAAACACTTGGACTGTTTAGGAGAGTGAGTAGATGGGTGTGTAGTGGTTTCATGGCGGCTGATCCTCAACAGTCCTTTAAAGATGAGCAGTGCACAGAGGTTAGGGTTAGGGTTATCCCTAATCGTTCTACTTCAGGAAAGGTAGGAGCACTGGGTTGCA
This sequence comes from Scomber japonicus, assembly GCF_027409825.1. Taxonomy (NCBI): domain Eukaryota; kingdom Metazoa; phylum Chordata; class Actinopteri; order Scombriformes; family Scombridae; genus Scomber; species Scomber japonicus. Next base: position 28,591,857 of record NC_070594.1, on the reverse strand, counting down.
CAGTAAATTTCAGTCGGCCACACAGGTTGAACATAGAAAATCTCTACTTGTCCAGCAAGGTTGAGATTGTTTCACCAAGGTATAGTTAACATACATACAGTACTTACTTCCTCATATCTTTGTGACTAGCTGGAAGTACAGTTTTAAGACCAGCTCAGGGATTATACTTCCCACAATCAAGGTTGGGCAGGAGAATCCCATGTGTGTTCCAGTGGGTCATGTCCAATGGGAGCCAAGAGTTTGGCTTTGCTGGATTTCACACCTGGGTGTGAGTTGGCAAGGCATAATGGAAGCTGCAGCTCTGTTTTGGACTCCCTTTGTTCATTTTGGAGCTATTTCTGTGTTATCGGGCTCCAAGCAGGCTTTATGACTATGTGTGGGCCTGCCTTTGTCTCATATACACAGCATATGAAGCCCAACAATAGCCCCATATATAATTTACTGTGTGGAAGTATAGGGAAGTACTTATAAACCACTTAGAGAACCAACAAAGTCACTCTATTCAATTAAAGGCACTAAAACTTAAAGATTTGATCAACAGTAAAACTGTTCAAATCATATACAAAATGAAAAAAATCTCTCGGTACCTGAAAATATCCAAAAGTTTTTTCAAATGAGAAAAAGTCAACATGAATAGAAAGGGGATTTGTATGTTCAAAAAACAATTGGTGGTTATTAAGGTCAGTCAAAAGAGTTGATTTATGGAACAGATGTAGTGAGGAACTGAAAGCATGTACAACATTTAGTACGTTTAAATGAACATTTAAAAGTAACATATCAAACAAATGTAAAATGGATGACCATAAGAAAAGATTGGCATAGGAGGTTACCTTTTACCTTAGTGAGTTAGAGTTTAAGAAAATAAGTTTTCTGTCCATGTGTGTGTCCTTTCTCTTGGTTCAAGTGATCACAGAGATCATTTATGTTTTTAGTTCAGGACATAATTTAGTTATTGGCTAAAAGGTCAAGTCGGAGGTCCTGGGGTGAGGCACTCGGCCATGTTGAAGAATTCACTCACTCCTAAATTTGAAATTAAAGAAGGGTTGTTTTTCCCATAAAATTAAAGAATGCGATGTGTCCTTCACTGCTGTATTCCCAGGTTATTTAATCCTCTGGTTCTCTCTAGGTTACTCTCTGGCACTCAGTGTCACAAGTGAAAAGCAGAGCACCTGGAACCAATTGCAAGAGACTTCAAACAAGGCCGCAGAAAAATGTCTTTATTCTGATGGAACTAAACAAAACTGATGAGAACTTAAAAAAACAGACAAGAACTGATGAAAACGGACCAGGCTTAACAAGAACTGGACAGGACTCGACAGAACAGACTAAACCAAAGAGAAGAGCCAACAGTGACTTAAATACACAAGGGGTGATTATAAACCAGACACAGGTGAGTAAAACAAGACACAGATGAAGCACATGAGGAAATCAGCTAAGGTGGGAAAACACAGGAAGTAAAATAACAGAAAACACAAGAACACATTTCAAAATAAAACAAGATGTGACATTTGGCCGCTGCAGCTCCAACTGTTCCTCCAGTTCTCCTTTCTTCCCCAAACCTTTCGGATTTCGATACGTTAGTTCTTTGTCTTTGCTTTTATGCACCATACAACACCCACCCACACAACCATCTTCCACTCATGAACATTACACTACAGATTACAATGACATCCACGCCTCATATTGTAATGATTAGATATGTTCTTTAATCTGATATAATAAATTATCTTTTGTTCGCTCTTCAACATCTCTCGTCTCTGTTGTTCGACACTTGAGCCGGGTCACACACGATTTGGGGTTCAGTATCTTTGGTCATGGACACTTTGACATGTGGACCATTGATCTTCTGATTGGTGGATGACTCGTTCTACCTTCTGATCTCCCCTGTGTTCCTCTTGTCTCTGTATGTTTGTGCAGTAGAGATATACCACTATACCATAAGTTTTAAATGTAAAGGTGTCTACTCTATCTATTCAGTTGACTTGTATGCAGAAACACAGCTTCTAAAATTCACTTTGTGTTCGGAACACAACCATAAGGCCCAGCAGAGTCTCACTAATTGTAACATCGGGAACATATCAGCAAATATTCAGGTCAAAATGTCCAAGGCATCATCATGTATTCTCTAATTGGCATTGAATGTTGGATTTCTGGCCTTAATTTGCCCAGTGCAGAACTGCAGCCATGATTCATTAACCTCGCCAGTGTGGCCCTGTATCCTGGAAAGGTAATGAGCAACATGGGCAGCGAAACAGCCACAAAGAAATAACCCACTTTAGTGATGGTGAGGTGAGTCAGGAGTTGGCCTCGACCAGTCACTGTCACACTGAAGCGATTTCTCCTGTGTAGCATTTTTGTGTGCTGTGCCTTTTAAACCAAAGACCAGGTCCAGGACAACACCAGGACCTAAGAACACTATCAATATATAAACCCTGTTAGTACCCCAACACCGTGCTATACTGGAGGTCTGATACCTGTCACTAAGAGACCTCTGTGGCTTTTCAGTAATGTCTGTAAAACCTCACCATGGGAATAACGTGAGACTGAGAAAGCAGAACAGGACTAAGTGCAACATGAATACTGTTGTTTGGGTTGCTTAAAGAGAGGAAACAGAAACATTAAGGGATCATTTTGGATTTAGGAGTGTATTTTTAATACTTCAGGTCTTTAAAGTAATGTATTAATCTTAGTTAATAGCTGAGCTCTAGGTACACTTCAACGTGACCATCAAAAAGAAGCCAAGAGTACGATACAATACAATACGATATACTTTATTGTCCCGATAGGGAAGTTTGTCTTGGACTCAATGCTGTATGAATGCCTCCACAGTTAGAAGCAGTCACACAGGTTAGAAACAAACCTCCTGGTAAGACAAATGATGATGGACTGACTTCTAAATTCAATTTATCAGGCACAAACTAATGAAGGATTAGGGTTAGGGTTAGGGTTAGCCCCACAATGCATATATATTATATTTATTATATCCTTGGATCAATAGCCATTTTTATCTTGGTCACTCTGTGTCTTAGGAAATCTGTGTGTTTATTGGTGAAGCCTTGAGCTGGAAACTTGACAGGAAGTGAATCTAAAACAAGACAAGAGTTAAGTGACCAAAATAAAACAAGTAAACACAAATCTGAAAATAATTAAACATGACCTATTGTGGCAGGACAAACCCTAACCCTAAACCCTAACCCTAACCCTACTTTAACCCAGATATATGAAAGTTATCATGTTTCTGACTAAACAGCAACAGCAAGTCACCATCCAAGTCATATTAATGTCAGGATTTGACTGAAAGTTTAGATTTGGTGCTTCATAAGAAAAAAGTAAAGCCAGAGTCTGTCATTCAAGGAAATTAAACCCACATTTACTGGATATCGTGGTTTGTTTTTTACCCTCACTCGACCAACTGTTTAATTACACGACTTTCTTTAGTAGTCCTCCTGTGATTTCAATGCTCACAAGCTCACAAACATGGGAATCTTTCCCATCTCTACCATCTGTTCCTCATGATGTGAACACTGCATTAATACCATCATTGCAAGTCTGCTCACGTTCAAGATCAACTGTTGGTTTAACTGCTGGAATGATAAAAAAATAACAATACCAAAATATGTATGCGTAGTAAATCAAAACTAAGATTAATTCCAAATACCATTTAGCTCAGAATTTGTACTTCTGTACTTCTAAAGCTCTATAGTAATTTAAGTTTCTTATATATTCTATTTTTCTTTATCTGGAGGATATGAACTTCCGCACTATACCATTTGTTGCATCAATACATAAACTACATACAATACTAACTAGCTAATGATACAGTTAGTAAGTGTAACGGTGCAATATAAGAATTATGGAGCCAAATCTGGGTCATATGTTTTCTGCATTCGAAAAAGATATTTGAAACTGAAAGTCCAAGTTTTGATATTGAAGTTTGAAAAATACAATCATATGAATTAGTATTTTTAAAATGTCAGATGCCTTCAGAGCACATCTACAACCACAACAGGTCTCCCTTCCATATTCTCCCTTGTGTCTGTATGCAGCTCAGTCACATAATGTAGCTCTTAATTTGCCCTGTTGCAGTTCATGCAACTCCTTTGGGTGGCGTGGCTCAAAGTGAAAACACATCACAACAAGCTTCATGGACCAGAACCAAATTGCTTTAAATGTCAAAAAAGGGATAAAGCTTTAATATTCTGCCACCCAGGAGGTGGTGACATCATTTCCACTGTTTAAGCCAAAGGTGGCCCAGCTGGGACCTGCTGAGAAGTGCACTTCATTTGAACTCACAAAGCTGCCCACCAGTGTTTCAATGGCATTTCTAGTGAGCTCATAATAAAATCATAAACCTGCGTTCTCCCCAACAGTCTGAGGTTATTTTAGAAGCGTCTGGCAGGCCGGTACGACTAATGGCTATGGTACAGGAAGCAGAGAGCTGAGTGCTGCTCCTCCTGTCTACATGCAGACGGTGAATTCAAAATGTCACCTGACAACTAGGTTTACACCAGAGAAAAGAAAAAAGGAACTGTCCACCGGAATCACCTGCGTCTCACACATCCACCCACCACAGGAAATAAATAAGTATTCACAATTCATGCACAATCACAGGTAAGATACACAGCGTGATCATACACAGGTTCAAGTTAGTGAGAAACTCTTAATGGCAGTAAATCAGTTGGTGCCATCTGAAAGCTGAATTGCATGACTTTCCTGTAAACCTGTGAATTGACTTTAATACAATTGAATTAACTTTATTGTTCACCATAGTGTAAATTTGTCTTTGGCTTTCTCCAATGCATTACAAATACTAACTAACTAAAGAAGCAACATAACACATTACACACATTATACAACAATTCCCCATGTTAAATATTAATCTCCATGACAAGTTAACTGACCTTTATGCTTCAAATTGGTGACATGCACTTTTAACAAGGATTACGTGTACTGCCTTTGTTATGGACTAAATAAACAAACATTAGAAGACTGGGTCACACTTTGCTTTACATGGCAGGCTCACAATGTTTTAATGTCTTGAGCCCAAAAACATGTTTTTCTTGCTGTAATCATTACGTTTGTTCATACTGACCATTAGAAGATCTCTTCATAATGCACTTACAATGGAAGTGATGGAGGACTAAATCCACAGTCCTCCTTCTGTGTAAACATGAATCATTTAAAAGTTGATCTGAAGGCCAACGTCCCTCTTTTTATTATTACACTTCCACCACAGCTCAACAGGGAAACACTAAGAGGGAATTTGATGCTAAAAAGACTGTAAATGTGTCAGATATCACTTGATATGACTAACTCACACTGCCGAAGCTCAATAGAAGCTGATCATCTACTTTTAAATGAGTGTGTGGACACACTGTGGATTTAGTCCTCCATCACTTCCATTGAAAGCACATTGAATAGTCAGTATGAACATGAAGAATGATTACAGAGAGGAAAACCTCTTTCATTGTTCATATTGACACCTGACTGCTGGTTGAAGACAGACCTGAAAAACTGAAAAACTGTAAACCTGTCCTTTGGTAAGTACCTTTGGTTAATATATGGTTTATAACATACTATAATGTACTTGTTAACAGATATACATGTTTATTAATGTATTCTTCAACTATAACTGTAACTCCCCCTGTGGAGGCTGCTGTACAGACAGGTCATGCATGATAATATAGTAAAACACTGTTGTGTATATATGTATATATATATATACATATATACTACAAATGCAAAATAGGGAGACTCACTACAGTGTAACTCTCTTAAATTTCAAAATGCCATTTTTAAAAACAAACAAATGAACAAAAAAGGCAATTACAGCTATTATCCCCTCAGTTTTCTGACCTTTTCTTTGAGACAACTGTCCATGTGAGTGACGGTCCAGTTCCATTATATGAGTTATTATGTTTTCTCGTCATAATGATTCTAAGGAGAATTCTCCAATTTATGCAGCATCCTATTGTTAACACTTTACCTAAAATGACCTTATAATACCATATAATCCTTCCTTTGGGGGTCCACAAACCCCAATCAACCAACATTGCATGAGTGTCATTGTCAATATAAGTACTTAGCATTATTTCCACTTATCACATTTACTGGGAAATTCCCTCATGACAACATACATTTGGGCGATCACAGTGTTTCACTTGCAGTGGTTATACAGATATACATGTGACATAAGGTATTTGAAGTCAGTTACAAATGTAATGTAAGCATGGAAAATGCGAAACATCAAAATACATCACACATATTCAAGATACACATCTATAGGAAATATTGGAGCTTTTACATCATTAATCTAATATAATAATATGACTGCAGTGGTTGCTTTCCATTAAAGTTATATTAATCAACCCTGCACCGAAATCAGCAGGACACACAACTGCTGCTTCATTCTACTCAATGAGAGACATCATTCTGAGAAGTCTTTAGATGACTGCATATACTGGTGCTCCAATGATGTTCAATTCTGTCTCCGCCACCAAAAGGTCTTTGTCATAGCAAGGACTGCAGTGGACAGAAGCAGTTAAACAGATTAGTAAGAATAAGCACACTGTGACTAATCTATCATGTTAGACATTGGTTTGAGGGCTGCTGCATTCGAGGACAGCTGCAGGCGCCCTGGGGGGATGAGGGTCTCCTGTGATGATGTGACGTTTAGCCTTCGTACATACACGGCTGTCTAACCCAATCAAAGAAAGAGCACCACAGGTCAGGGGAGGTGCTCCTAGGATTAGGTCTCATGTCTACATGCACCGCAGCAATGTCACAGATTAAATTACCCTGTAATCACCAGCTGACCTATAAAATATGCAGTTGTGATGAGGTGGGGAGCAGACCGACCCAGCCTCACAGCCAGAGAAAAATCCCTCTTTAAGTTAAAAAATATCAAGGACAAAAAGAGTGAATTTCATCAAAGGTGATGAGAAGATTACATGTTGCCTATGAGGCTATTATTAGACCTACAGACAGATGAGAAAAAGAAAGAAGAAAAAGAAGGAATGACACCAGGAACATATTAATGTTCACCTCATTACAGATAAAACTAAGAATCTTCTACTGCTTTTTAATCCATTGTACCTCCTCACACACACACACACACACACACACACACACACACACACACACACATACAGCTGAATGTGGGTGTGATGAATACTGAAATTAGGCTGCCAGTTTAATGTTTGAGAGCTCCTGTAAGCACCAAACTTCTAATTTAGAGAGATTTTAATTTAGATGTTCGTAAATGACCAGAATTAATCCGAGCACTATCCCCACTCAATCCTCATATCTCCGATGTCATAGCAGGGAGCCAATGCAATTACAGACAGAGCAGTGAGGCAGCACGTTCAGTATTACTACAGTCTGATTCTCAGCCGGCTACAGGGGAATAAAAAATGGTCCTATCTGTACAATAAGAGTTTACTGTTATTAGCAGCACCAAGTCAGCACCTTGGAGAGATTTAGTATGTAGTAGAAACCTATTAAATCCTGATCCTGGTGCACAATGTAAATGTATATCTTCATCCACTTTACACATCATCAACACAACAAAACATTGATCTCAATGTTTCACTTCAATTGTTATGTTTGGAAGGAATCTCCTATGAAGACGTTTACATTTTGTCATTTGGCACACACTTTGAGCCAAAGTGATTATCAAGAGAGGCTGTGAATGAATCCCAAAGTGGGGGTATACTTCCACCTGGTGGTAAAACTGCAAAACTGCAAAAGTACAGAATATGTGATACACACACACACACACACACACACACACACACACACACACACACACACACACACACACACACACACACACACACACATATAAGTACGTATACATATTATCAGTGATGTAGTATGCAGTATTACAGTAAAAGTACTGCAGATTATGAGTGATGTAGTATGCAGTATTACAGTAAAAGTACTGCAGATTATGAGTGATGTAGTATGCAGTATTACAGTAAAAATAGTGCAGTATTATGAGTGATGTAATATTCAGTATTACAGTAAAAGTACTGCAGTATTATGAGTGATGTAGTATGCAGTATTACAGTAAAAATAGTGCAGTATTATGAGTGATGTAGTATGCAGTATTACAGTAAAAGTAGTGCAGTATTATGAGTGATGTAATATTCAGTATTACAGTAAAAGTACTGCAGTATTATGAGTGATGTAGTATGCAGTATTACAGTAAAAGTACTGCAGTATTATGGGTGATGTAGTATGCAGTATTACAGTAAAAGTACTGCAGTATTATGAGTGATGTAGTATGCAGTATTACAGTAAAAGTACTGCAGTATTATGAGTGATGTAGTATGCAGTATTACAGTAAAAGTACTGCAGTATTATGAGTGATGTAGTATGCAGTATTACAGTAAAAGTACTGCAGTATTATGAGTGATGTAGTATGCAGTATTATGAGTGATGTAGTATTCAGTATTACAGTAAAAGTACTGCAGTATTATGAGTGATGTAGTATGCAGTATTACAGTAAAAGTACTGCAGTATTATGAGTGATGTAGTATGCAGTATTACTGTAAAAGTACTGCAGTATTATGAGTGATGTAGTATGCAGTATTACAGTAAAAGTACTGCAGTATTATGAGTGATGTAGTATGCAGTATTACAGTAAAAGTACTGCAGTATTATGAGTGATGTAGTATGCAGTATTACAGTAAAAGTACTGCAGTATTATGAGTGATGTAGTATGCAGTATTACAGTAAAAGTACTGCAGTATTATGAGTGATGTAGTATGCAGTATTACAGTAAAAGTAGTGATATATTATTATGTATGACATCATTAGATTATTAATAGTGAAGCATCAGTGTTAGAGTAGCATGTTACTGTTGTAGCTGCTGGAGGTGGAGCTGGAGGTGGAGCACACTACTTTATATACAGTTAGCTAGTTTACACTACTTTATATATAGTTAGCTAGTTTATACTACTTTATATACAGTTAGCTAGTTTACACTACTTTATATATAGTTAGCTAGTTTATACTAGTTTATATACAGTTAGCTAGTTTACACTACTTTATATACAGTTAGCCTTGTTTAGTCCAGTGGTTCCCAACCGAGGGTTGGTGCCCCTCCAAAGGGTCAGCAGATAAATGTGAGGGCTGGTGAGATGATTCATGGGAAAAGAAAGAAGAAAAAAAGTTCTGATACACAAATGTGTTTTCAGTTTTTTGACTTTTTCTCTAATCTTTGATTTTTGCTGAAATATTGGATCATTTGAACATTTATTGAAATGAAAGCATTTGAGAAGTTCAAAGGTAAAAGATCACTATTTGGTGGAGCTGTTTACAACTCATAGACATCTGAAATGTGAGCCGACTACACACTGCTTTTTGTAAGAAGTGTGGAGGTATAAAGTAGCATCACATAGAAAGTACTACAGTAAAATATAAGTAGGCCTACCTCAAAATGTACTTGAGTAAATGTATTGAAAGTCACGTAATACAAACAAAAATCAACAAAAGTTGATAATAAAGTTGAAATATAGATAAAAACTGTGTCCTGGCAATTTGGATATTCTGAAAGCCAAAACATAAAGTTGGCCTCAGGGTGGCACTAGAAAAATAGGTCATGGGGTCATTAAAATCAAACAGTGATATGAATATACAGATGTGTTCTTATAGACAGAACAAGACAATTTAGCATTTCTGATTACATTACTTGTGTCATTAATATAATATTTTAGTGTCATTTAAAATGTGTCATTTAGAAACAAATAATAACAAAAATAATATTCACATTTTTATATTTATATGCACTCAAACATGAATTATCCAGACATAACTCGCCATGAAACCTTAATTTTAAATTTCTGTTTGTGAGGAGATGAAACAAACATGATATGTGGTTATACAGAATATACAGCTGATTCATGCTGACAATGGTCATTACATTACAATATAGACATCAATAAGTTTGGAAATCTAGCAGTGAAGCAGCTGTGACAGAACAGAAATTAATTTGCTCTCAATTGAATTCAATGAAGCAATTAAATGAGATGAAAAAATGAAATAATTACTCAATTCAATTTCATTACATTTTATTAAATGTAATTAAGTTCAATTTAAATGTAATTACAATGTATTTAATTCTATTTACCTGTAAATAGAATTTTCAGAATTGAAATTAAACCAAAACGTAAATGAAAATTAAATCTGATAACAACAAAATAAAATATAATAAATATAAAGAACCATAAAAATAATAATATTAAATATGTTTAAAATACATTTGATTAAATTGAATTAAACTAAACCAGATACAATAAAATTACACCAATTATAATTACATTAAATACTTCATAAAAATTCCAATAACATATACATATAATTTAACAGCTGTTTTGCTGTACTGACATGCGTTCTCTTGACAACAGCAGTTTACATTGTGTTGTATCAGTCAGTGGGTGTAATAATCACAATATGGGCAGTATCACTGTCAATAACTGTTGTATTATTAATAATTACACTCATTTGATCATATATTTTTATCAATTTGTCCAAAGGATTTGGATTTTCATACAGTTCAATATTCATGGTAGTGTTTATTTCCTGATCAAATTAATGAGTTGGGATGTTTTAGTACCACATCACTGATATTTCACATTGTATCATTACAGTATGCAGTCCTCTCTCATAAACATACACATATATAGATATATTTAAAGAGTTGCAGTATTTAAATATAGCAGCTCCAGAAATACCAATGTTGTCGCAAACGATGAGGAAACTGACCTGATATAGCAGCTATAGTCTCCTTTCTTGTTTTTTTTTTTTGTTTTTTTTTTTTTACTGTTGTGACAAATTGAAAGTGAGATTTTTGTTTACAATGTAGAAAAAAAAGAAAAAAGATCCTTCCACACACCCTCTGCAAACTGCCTGTGGACATGACAGGCCCTGGACCCATCACTGGCTTCAGCTCCGTCTCTGTGGAATGATGCAAATGATGACAAATTCCTTCATCCCTCATCATGGGTGTGCAGCTAATCGGTGTAACACAAGGAGGGGCGCGTCTTGGCACTTGGCTGAGGGGCTGAGCTGCCTGATTGAATCATTCAGCAGTGGCCTGTTATCAGACTGCTGTCAGACCGCTCAGCACTCTCCTCTGGCCGAGGCCTTTCGTTCACTCACATGCGGAGGCAGCCATCACCTCTCTCTCTCTCTCTCTCTCTCTCTCTCTCTCTCTCTCTCTCTCTCTGTCTCTCTGTCTGCGCTGTGTGTGATGATAGAAGTGCATTATTCCCATTTGTCAGAGGACAAGCTTGTCAATTCCATTCAGATTCTACACGTGTCATTGTCTGGCAAAGGACTGTGCATTTAATATTTCGGTGGCTAGAAGACAGGCTGATGGAAGATGTCACTTTTATGTTTCTAACCCAAAAATATCAATTTGATACGAACCATAATATCTCTGCAGGGACCTTAAGAGTGTCTGCATTACTGAGTTCTATCTAATCACGATCATATTCCATCAATGTCCTATGATGTCATTCTATTACTCTGTAAGAACTTGGCATGTGATCAACATTAGAGTATCCCTGTAAGGCTTCTATAGCACTAAATGCTTCTATAGGTAGTAAAAAGCACACTCCTTTCTTAAATTCCAACTGCATTGCAAATAGATTCTTACATTCCTAGATCCTATATGGTTACATCAACATCCAAGTCATGACTACAACAGTGAAAAAAATAACCTCATTTTAATATCTCCAATATATTTTACTATATAGAAAAATAAAAGTCTGTTTGTTCCACATAATTTGAATTGTAATGCTTTATTGTCCAAAGAAAGCACTATTTTTATTTAGTATTAATCATTAAAAAAAAACATTATACATAATAATACAGCTGCCTTGAGTTGTCCAAACACATGCATGCTCACAAGACTTTCTGAGCTTTTGTATCCATTTTTAATGTTTCCTAGATATTTGGGATTAGTAGGACCTGATAAGTACAAAAAACTTAAGCATTGTCTTTGAACAGGAAGTAGTTTTTTTTTCTTTTAAGTCCTCATATGGGGACAATGGGTTAATTTTACTGTTCAACTCAATTCATTCACCAGTGTATAAAACTATTTATTTCCTTACATTAACATTTTCCCTTTGCATGAATGATCATAAAGTCCCATTGCCTTTATGAGTACTTCCTGATTAGCATTGTCTTAGCTTCATGTGATATTATTAAGCATAAAAAAACAATTTTCAACCACCAATTCTGATTATGTTTTGTACCTGACATCTTGTTTTCACACTGATTGATGTAGTGTGCTTTTTCTACCACTAGGTGGCACAAAAAGGTGAGAACAACAGGTCAAAGGTAAAGTAAGTTCAAGCAAACCCAAAATGTAATGTCTCCATATGAGGATGCAGGGTCGCAGGAGGTTAAACTATCCTGAACAGGCAGACTTTTACTCTGATTTTTACAATCATACACTATAGTCACACAGTTTAAATATCTTAAATGAGCTACTATGTTTTCACACCCTACTCTTGCGCCAAAATGACTCAAAAAAATTTCAGTTTCTGCTTCCTACAGAGTGAGCTATTGATAGTTTATTATGTAAACAGTGAATAGTGAATGAGGGAGCGATTTCATAGTATAAACTTGAGTAAATTCATTGTTAATGATATTAGATACACATGTAGAGTGTAGGTAGAGCGGGTCATCCACTTATGGGAAGATCAGTGCTTTGATTCCCAATTGGATTCCAGTCATCCAAATACTAAACCCAAATTGTCGCCAATTTTTTTTGGAAAACTAGAAAGACGCAGAGATAAGTACAGTTTTTCTTGTCAAGCATATGTTGGCTATAGGAGCCTGAGGAAGCCACACTGTTAAACTTGTTTGCTCAAAGATGTGTAATTAATTACTAAGAAATGAAGATGATCTCCTTGTGCTGGTACTATTTTTCCACATTTTTCTTGCTCCTGCTCTTACCAACATTAAAGGATTGATCCATAATTTTCAACTGTGTCCATATGAACAGTTTAAGTCATTTCCCTCGCTGTAGTCATTCCTCCTGTTCATACTGACTATTAAAATATCTCCTTCAAATGTGTTTTCAATGGAAGTGATGGAGGACTAAATCCACAGTGTGTCTACACACTCATTTAAAGTAGATGATCAGCTTCTATTGAGCTTCATCAGTGTGAGTTAGTCATATCAGTAATATCTGACACATTTACAGTCTTTTTACCATCAGATTCCCTCTTAGTGTTTCCTGTTGAGCTGTGGTGGAAGTATATTAACAAAAAGAGGAACTTTGCCACTAAAAAGAAAAATATCTACTTGATTTGACTCATAAAAATATAAAAGTTTGGCTATAAAGTCTTGATGGTCAAAACAAGAAACAAATAAGAATGACTGCTTGCCTCTTTTCGGTTTATGATGTTATTTTCTTGTGTAATAACATTTATAGCACGGATGATAGATTATATGATAGTTCTTATAATATTAAATAATGTATAATGAATTTATCTTTGCTTTGGAGTTCATCCATTTACATAAGTGATATTCCTTGCTCTTGGGGTTTAAATTGAGACAACACTGGAATGAAACTGTGTTTGGGTTTCACACATTTTTCAAAGCAGGATTTATCACCAGAGGGCAGTAGTACGTCACCGAGCGCTGCCGGAACTAAATCCATCCACAATAAATCACACACAAAGATGTGTCATCATTCAGAAAAGCAATAGTCTCATTATTTAACAGCCTCTTAATAGTCTTAATAGCAACATTTGGAGAATTCATTGCGCTATTAAAGCAAGTTCTGTCATTTCCAACATTAACTAACAGTGACAATAAAAGGCGTCTTCATTTGAATTCACTTCTGAGTAGATTTCTACCAGTAAACAACAACAACAACAACAACAACAACTTCACTCCTCTCCATGTGAGTTGGTGGACTCTTCCTTTTACCCAGACCGCTGCCTCCATCCTATCAACTCGCCTCTTGTCCTTCCAATTAATTCTTACCCACGACCAGTCTCATCTCCTCCGACATGGCAGGACAGGGCCGGCTGTGATGGATGTGACATTAACGGGAAATGAAGCCGGGGAGATGCGATGCCCCAGTCCAATAGTGGCATTTGTCACTGCCCTGGTCATGCAGATTGGGCTAGCCTTGCCCACTGACTAAGATTAATGATGACGGTGGCTCTGTCTTTGTCTCCCTGTGTGGCTTCCCCGAGCGCAGAAACAGTCTCCAAACATGACCCGTCTCATATTAACCCTGCACATCACAGACACAACATGGACTGTGACATGTAAATATTGGCTCCCATCACATTGCTTTCTTTTATATTCAAAGAAATGATGACAAGGAGAATGAATGAGAAATTACAGCTGAATATTATCTTCTAAGTGGAGCCAAAAATCTTGAACAGTCTCAACACATATTTTTCCTTATTGAAGGTGTTTCATAAAGGAGGTTGTGTTTGGACTGGCTGTACGGTACTGTATACTGGAAGGACCACATCCTGGTTTGTAATAAAGAAATGGAATAACCTTAAAGCACCATGCACCGCTGCACAGAAAATGGCTTTTCCCTGACAGATGAGGTAGCCAGGGCAGGCTCAGATGGATGGGGGATTGGGCCGGTTGTATAAGACTTCAGGGATGCAGCACATTCCCCTGGTCATCCATCATTCGCTGACACATCCACTTATATCCACACCACACATACATACAGATGTAATCCTCTGTTTGATCAGCAATCCGCAATTTCTACACAACACACGTTCTGGCCGAGTCTGTATTCTGTGTGTGTGTGTGTGTGTGTGTGTGTGTGTGTGTGCAGAAGTGTGATTTAAAAAGAAATTAAAGCTGATATCAAATCTAGAGTCTAGAATAATATTCAAATAGTAATTTTTGACTTCAAACACAACATATCTAGTTTGAGGCATACAAAATCTACTTGTGCCACTTATATGTGGACTCCTAAATGAGCAGAGTAAAAACGCATAATAAATTATTTTTACTAATTTATGCACATTTTTTCATAAAAAGACACTGAATTAAATGAAAATGTAGTTTATTGATTTTCTTGCTCTCAGATTGTAATTGATTGTGCTGGCCAAATGGTTTAAAAAAGTATCAATATGATTATGTATATATATATTTAAACACACTATAGGTAAGTTAAATCAGGTCAGGTTTTTATTTATATAACCCAATATCACAAATCATAAATCAGCTTTACATCCTCTATACTTACACCCTTGGTCAGAATAAGGAAAAGATCTTAAAAAAAACATAATCCTGCTCACACGCTATTAAATAGATCAGCAACATTATCTGTTTGTTTTCTTGAGTATCTGACTTGGTCTGCAGGGCTGCCAGTGTAATATAACTAGCTGTGTATAACCTACAAATAACTTTTGGTTAATGCTCTATTTTCCCTTATGTATCACAATCAAGCACACCAAATCAATCAGCATCCTTGTGCAATATTATTTATTAGCTTATTTATTTAGTGCAACATCTATACTAAGTGCTTATTGTGGTCATCTCAGTCTTAACTTTTTTTTAAGAATATGTTGGTAGGTGAATGTGAACTGTGTTTTGATGAGTATATGTATGTAAATCTTTCTCTTTATGTATATACAGTATCTTGAGTTCCGTTTTAGGAAACATACTGAATTGCTTTGTGTATTTTTTACACAATGACAATAAAGTGATCTTGAATCTTGAATCTACATCCTAATAATTTCCTAATTTCCTGGAAAGAATTGTGTCATTGCTCCTAATTATCGGTAAAATTGGAATTTCCCTGTAAAGTAAAGTGTTAAGTAAAAATGAATTCATTATTATTACATTTATTTCTAACTTTTACAATTCTCATTTCTGCATTTTGTACACTGCTGGACCTGAGTAACACATTTCGCTCCTTAATGTTTTTAACAACTGAATTCTCAGCTGACCTGCAGTGCTACTGCAATTCATGGCAAAAAAATTACTTAGTTGTACCCATTACAATTGAAGTGAATGGAAATACATTTTTTCCTATATGGAAACCACAAAAAACACAATTTTGGGGCACTTTCTTCAGAAAAAAGTTTTTTTAATGAGAATGCAATAAAGGTTTATTCCTTATTTGTTGTGTTTTTGTGACATGGTGACCCAGTCTTTTCAGGTTTTTGGTTAAAGCGAGGGTTACGTTTATTTTAACAGGAGTACATTTGTTAAAATCGTTTTTTTTCTGTCTCACAAATCTAATGTGAGATGAGAGTGGAGCAGTCACTGCTGCAAGGATGAAGGACTCATTATCATCCATGCATATTTGTAGATCTCTCATGCATGTGTCCAACACATCCCAGATGCTGTGGAGTCATCTGCCCTGTACCCCACCCCCCCAACCCCCCACTGTGAGGAGAACCAAGGCTCCACACTGCTGTCGTGTTCTCTCTCTCTCTCTCTCTCTCTCTCTTCTCTCTCTCTCTCTCTCTCTCTCTCTCTCTCTCTCTCTCTCTCTCTCTCTCTCTCTCTCTCTCTCTCTCTCTCTCTCTCTCTCTCTCTCTCTCTCTCTCTCTCTCTCCTCTCTCTCTCTCTCTCTCTCTCTCTCTCTCCTCTCTCTCTCTCTCTCTCTCTCTCTCTCTCTCTCTCTCTCTCTCTCTCTCTCTCTCTCTCTCTCTCTCTCTCTCTCTCTCTCTCTCTCTCTCTCCTCTCTCTCTCTCTCTCTCTCTCTCTCTCTCTCTCTCTCTCTCTCTCTCTCTCTCTCTCTCGCACACACACACACACAGGAGAGCCAATGGGGGGGGGGTGGGGGGGGGGGGGGGGGGGGGGGTTAATATGTAACTCTTAAACTGTCCTTAAAATTTCTTTAAATAATAAACTGAAGCCGACTTCTTTCATCTAAGCACTCCATTGCCGTGGATCTGTGGAGCAGCACAGCTCCCCTTACATCCAACCTATGCTCGGCACTCATTTGGGGTTGAGCAAACTCTGGAGGGGGTATTTGTTGGGGGGGGGCTTGGTTTTTTCACACTTGACCCCTTTGTGGTAGGTGGATCGATCTCTTGCTCCCAACCAACATTCCCCATGCGGTTCATTTGGCATCACCATATGCACTGCAGGACCCATGGAGGAAGGAGGGAGGATGACACAGTCTCCAGCATGGTTTGGGAGAAGGTAAACAGTGACGCCTGCCAAGAGGGCCCAGGGGAACGGGCCTAATGTGGCTAGGGTGGTGGAGCAGAGAGCTCCCTCTCCATCCCTGGGGGATATGAATGTTGATTAAACATGTGCTCAGCCTTGGATATTGAGTAATTGGACATGGAGCAAATGTCAAGTGTTTGTTAATTTCAGCGTTATGCGGGGGTTTATAGTCTGTGAGCAGTGGAGGGAGCCGGGCTGAGGGCTGATGAGGCATGACCAGGAAGCTGAGGTTCGAGGGGGCTGACGAATACACCCTCACTTTTAAAAGGCAAATCCCTGTGTCCTTGGTTGTTAAAATGCAATAACAGTGTAACACAATATGAGTAAGAAGTACTCGGTGCATCTGTCACATCTCCATGCCCCAGTGTTACAGTTTGGGTATCTGTGTGCTAAAGGAACAGTCTCACTTTTTGGGTACTGATGGGAAATGGTCAGGTGAGAAGATTAATATTAATTTTGTGTCTTTGCATCCATGGATGTTTTGAACAATCAATGAGGTACATAGATCCATCTATTCCAAGGAACGCTGCTCATCTAGCAGTTACCCTTCTATCACAAGTCACTTGGCTGCAAATGGTTGGCTGTACAGTAAATTGTTACCAATACCAATGTATTCATTTCAAGTTGAAATTTGTCATCTTAACATACATGTACACGATATACACAATGTGTCAGGTGACACATCCTTTAAAAATGACCCATATTACCTCTCCTTGATCTTGAACCCCTGATGGCAGGATGATTGACAGTAGTTTGTCCCGGCCTTCCAAACATGTGACTAATGGTTTGGATTTGTATAATAACTGTTTGTTAAGGGAAACATCATGTAGTGGCTTACCTGTTTTGTTAAGGTTATAGACGATTAACAGAATAACGTCTTAAGAAACCAACTTTCTTCCAACAGCCAACATCACACTACTGCTTCATTGGTCATTTGGTTCTGTCAAGTTATATTCTGTGGATCTAATAGTTGACACTGTGATAAATAAAAGATGAGTTTTCTAATATTTGAAATACTCAAACTCTACAATTTCTTTATAGTTTGACAGTCAGGCCTGACGACACAGTTCTGACTGTGGTCACTTGGCCAAGATCACCACATAGAACAGTGTCAATTCAGGAGACTTTATCCAATAAAGAGATTGGTCTACAATGTTTTCAGCCAAACTTATTTATACTTATTTTCTTATATGTGCATTACATCTTGTCAGCAATCAAGTAAGGTTGGTTATTGGTGCTCGATACCTTTAAAGTATCGACTGAAATAAACCGATACCAATTAGTATCGAAACGTCTCCCGTCAGATGATACCTGCAATCAATCCTTTTTGCACCCAGAACTAGAAAATATGACTATTTGTGTTTGGTACTAATCTCACCAGGTTCTATGACTGTTGACAAATCTTAACCCCACTATGAAGAGAGGAGATCCTGCAAACAGTCACTGCAATCAGCAGTCGTCAAAGAAATAGCTGCACTGCTCACCAACTCCTTAAATCAAAATGTGTTATTTTTAGCTACACCTGTGGTGTTGCTAATTTGAATGGGGGGTAGTGTGTTGATACAGTAAGGGTGCCACCGCAGAGAGCTATGGGAAAACACTGCATCAGTCATCTGGCAAGGGACTGCATTGTCCAATGACATACACGCAAGTATGAGTGAATGTGAATGTTTTATTTTTTTACCAGATGATCATTGCATCGAAAGTTAAAATATGAACCATAAACTGCTGTGTGGTGTTTTGATTTCTCTTGACTTCCTGTATTGTACTTCATTGTCTCACTGAACCCCTAAAACAACATATACCCACCAGTGCTGCCCCTTAACCTGTTTTAAAAGAGGGCTGTGTTCAGACCCAATCCACCAATGTATCAATACTACCAAGGGGTGTTCAAGAGGTGTGGGCATGTCAACACATGGTTTATTTGTGAAACACACCTACCTGGTCATAGCACAAATAGAGATAATACCAGAAATTCCAATACAATACTGATACAATGCAAAGCGAGTGCATGGTGGTCTTTGTAGTCAAGGTTGTTCTGCCTGTGGTCGTCTTTGGTCTGATCTCCTACCAACGTTCGTGGTTGGCCAACGTAGCGCCTTGCTGGATGACATCATGTTGTGTTCTGGTATAAATTGAACCTGATTCAACTTTTTTTGCTGGCTGACTGCTGCATTGTCATCTGTAACCATGTTGTGAGGTATGTGTGCATCTCTACAGTAACAGCAGTAGAGTAGAGTGTTATATCTGTATCACTTATACTGTGGTTTTGTTGGTATGCTTGCTGTACGTTCAAATGAGAATGCATGTAGCAAACATAATAAGCATCCCCTCTGCAGGACTCCTCCTCACCCCCCACCTTCTCCTCCTGGTCCTCGAAAGCCCTTATGTAAAACAACTGAATGTTAGCCTCACCCAGCATGGTACCCTGGCGCTGTCTGTGCATATATTTTTAAAAGACATTCAATGTAAATAAGGCAGCTGTGCCAAAAATGTTGCACTAAAATCAAAAAAGTAAAATTCTCCCTGCTTTTTATATCCAAAGAACCTACAGGAACACTCGTTGCTATATTTTTAGCACAAGAGGAAATTAGGAGCCATTACTCCCCCTCCTGAGATTCACGGGACAAGTAAAGAAAAGCTCCTCTCCTCTTCTTCCACTTACACGACTACACGCACCTCACGTTTCCATCATCTGTATTGTCTCTGTGTTGTGTGCTCTAAATCTGAACCCTGGGCTTGCTTTATTTCTCCCAGTCCAATCTAATGAGCATCATCTCTGTCTAGGGATGCTGGCTGAGGCTCCCAACTCTCCTTTGTGTGGCTGGACAGGTGTCTAACTGAATGATGAATGACCCTGTTTCTCCCCACATAATTGGCTCCTCGCTGTTTGGCCTTAGACTGGCTACATGTCTGTTGGGCAGCCACCTCCATCTGTCAATCACCAACCTGCTGCTGCCTGGCTGGACCTCTGATAGCTATGCTAATGAAAAGTCCTCGTGCCCCATTGGCTGAACCTGTGCTGGTCCAAGCTAATCCATTAAAACTGTGACAGTAATAATCTCCCTCCAAACACAGGGTTCCCCGTGTGCTAAACGTTATTTGACCGTTCCTGTCACGTTGGTGCTGCCAGGCGCACCAGTGAGGTGATGGATGAGTCCGGTCTGGGCCAGCTCATTCATCACCTGCTGACTTGTGTTTGTGTGTTATTTCAATAATTTAAAGGTTTCTGTGATTTTTGATTACATTCAATTAAGATGTGTCCTCCCACTATCATAAAACTGAACTGTGATGTATTTTGGGTGAAAGCCATTTCTTTCTTCAATCAGATATTATTTGCATTGTATGAATCTAGTCAGTAACACTTTATAATACAGTAATAGCTATTCAATTTACCCTGTCATTGCTATAGGTTAAGTAGTCTGTACATGTTAACTAATGGGAGAACAGTGTTAACTTTATCATCCAGCCCACCCCCTGTTGTTACCATGGTTGTTACCATCCTGGGAAATTCAATGGTAAGCGATGGGAAGTTACACTGTAAAACGTTGGCTCTATGATAAAGTGTTACCATCTAGTCTTTGATTGGAGTAGATGTTTATGTGATGATATATCAATGGCAAGGATCAAATATTCTGACAAGCTATAATGCAAAGGGGACTGGCAGATGTGTTTATTTTCACATAATTACACTGGCTCACTGTGATAGATGTAATCAGTATCAAACGGCCTCACCTGACAAGACCAAATATACAGCCTGTGCACTCTGGAGCACACCCATTAACTCCACTGGTTTATTTTGTTTTCTCTTTCAGCAGCTGTGGAGGGACAGCAATGCTGTTCCCTTCGTAGATTCTAAGACAGTTTCTCCCACCTGTGACAGAGATTTTTGGCTTATTTAAGTTAAAAAACATGAAAATACCACAGGGACTTTGGTCTTCTTGCGGCATAATACTTGTGCACCATTTAATGATAAGCATTAGATTCTTATGACTCAGATAGGTGGATATGTTCATAGATAATAATGCTGGTGATATTCTATAGTGTTCTTATTGTCAACAAATCACATCAAAAGCAACAAAACAAACAATGCGTTAGTAGGTCACTCAATACTTCCCTCCTTCCATATCCTGTCTGTTGCTCTCAGCCCCAAGGTCATTGGTTCCATCTGAAAATGTATGGCTCACAAATGTGTAGTTTCAATTTGACCCTGAACACGCATGGGTATTTTTTTCCCTAAACATTCCTACATACCTCAAGTCTTTGGTGACCCATGATTTATGCAACACTACTGAGTAACACAAATAGTATTAAATTTAATAAACCTGTTCAGAATTTCCTCAGGTTCCACAAAAGCTTGCCACACTGGAGGGAATATAGCACTAAATGAATAAATGCCTCAGCATTTAACCCTACATTGTTGGGGACAGGGACGACTGGATGGCTGGGCACTGTATTTGCTCAAATATTACTTGGAAAGTGTTGGGGCATAAAAAGTAGAAAAGTAGAATTATCACCTCTCTGAATTCAACAACAAACTGTAAAAAATGTATGTTTATGCCAGAGCTGTTGTATTGGATTGTATTAGATTGCACAGGTGTGCCTAATTAAGTGCTTGGTGAGTGTATATCAGGCTATATCAACCCCCAAAATGTGTTAGTAGTCAGTGAGAAAAATATATAATATAAGATGTAACCATTCTATCTGTCTTAATTATTTCACTCCATTCATCAATGAAGCTCTGTAACAATAACAATGCAACATTTTAAAATTTGGTTGAAATAATTCTACTGAGAATTCAAATGTAAATGTAGCAAAAGAAAGTGAAATGGTTTGGAAACATAAAGCTAATTTTACAAACATGTGTAAATGATGCATGTAAGAACAATTGGGGTGTATTATAAATATTTTCACAGTTTTGGCTGTAATGACTATATGATGAGAACAGTATACTCCTTATAGAAAAGAATAGGCCATGATTGTCACTGATTGTCCTGAGAAAGTAAGCCGTAGATGCTTTCCGCTGATGGTTTCTGCTTTTTAACGCAAAACTGACCATTGATCGTTGAAAGTGTGTCTTTTCTGGATTCCACCATTTCACCTTTAAATTTCTGCTGTTGTGAAAGTCTTCTGAT
Source organism: Scomber japonicus (assembly GCF_027409825.1). Lineage (NCBI taxonomy): Eukaryota > Metazoa > Chordata > Actinopteri > Scombriformes > Scombridae > Scomber > Scomber japonicus. The sequence goes on along the minus strand of NC_070594.1, from coordinate 28,569,532 downwards.
TTCCACCTTTTGGGGTAATCTCTTATCACTCAACTTCTTCACTCTCTTCGCAATATACCAAACAGATGTCCTTATATAGAGAGATAGAGGCGTGGCGGTATGCTGATTGCAGATAGCAGACATGGCCTCTCAGTTTAGAATGATTCGGATTCACTAACATACGCACGGTGCTGAGAACAAAATTGCCCGCTATACGCACGTGTCATGAAAACCGGCTGTGATTTTTTGCTGAGAGTAAGAACATGTTAGTGAATGAGGCCTGAATGTGTTTACTTACCCGTATGATACTCTGGACTGTCAGAGATACTACACCCCTCACCAGTAGGGGGCTCTGTAACACTGTGGGGATGATAGAGATCGCTGGAGGAATGAAGAAGTGAAGACGGGTGTGTTACTAATGCTAGCTGTTGCTGAGGTCTGAGTAAAGTTGCTCAACAGTTATTTTTGTCTCCTGTGGTTCACTCACCAACATAACATCTGACTGTCACTGTGTATTTAGCTTAGATTCTGTCAAACATGCAAGTCAGAAATGGGTCCACTGAGAACTAGAATGTGAATGTAGCCAAAATAAATGAATAAATGTGTTTAATTGGGGGTTAAAGACAGAATGTGCCCTTTGAACACATTCCTTTGTTGTTGTTGGAGGTGATACAACTATCCTGCATTTCTGTGGCTGAGCTTGTGAGATTCATGTGATGGAAGTGTTCAGTGCATTTCCTCTTTGAGTTGACCCTGTTAGGTCTCATGGCAGGCAAAGGGTAAAGGCATTTGCCACCCATGAGAGATTCTCACAGAGGAAGTTCATTCCATCCATCCATCCAATAAAAAAAAAAAGGGTTTGCTATGGAGCCAATTTTTTACTCCATCGCTTACTCCCACCGTTGAAGCCTGGGCAGCTCTGAGGAAATCTAGCTGTTTCTACTCATCAAAATCACAGCACAAGCGCCACTCGCTGCTGCCGCTGCTGCAGAAACCATCAAAAAATCTAATCTAATAAGAGTCGAGGATTTGGTAACACTTCGCTTCAAATGCTATCACGCTGACTTGACGCTCCTGTCGTCAACGCCGCCCGGTGGAGAGCGCTGCTGTAATCTGAGGCTAGAGAGAAATGGCTGCGAGCTTATAAACACAGCGCTGACTCAGAGTCGTGTCCTCTGCTTCAACCCTTGCACCTTCCCCTTCCGAGAGGCCCCGCACATTTTAACTCTGTCTGCCCCGACCATCCGTCAGACCAGACCCCAAACTCTCTCTCCCTCGCAGGCATTTGACCCGAGGGGAGGATCATGCCGAAGGGTTCCAAGTTGACGTCAAGCGTATTTGTGCTGTATTTATAACAGGAGTAGGTCTTTGCTGATTCTGTTTGTGTGATACATGCTGTTTAATGAACACAACTCAAGCTTACAATTCAACATAGTCTAGTACCGTTTCTAATAATAAATGACTAATGAATGAATATTTACATTACAGACCTGTAAAATAAAGAAGACAATCACAATGCAGTCTTGAAACATGCATCTATCTAGTTGTTGAAATATGATTGTTTGTGTGGTTATGCACTGCAGACTTTTTCGGGATGCATTACAATTAGTGGCAACTGACAAACATATTATAGTACATATGATTTTTAATAAATGGAATGAAACATGCAAGAACCTTAAGTGATTATTCAGATCTCCATCCAAGACGTTTTAGCTGTCAAATGCACAGACTCAGCTGTTCCATGGTGTGTGCAGTAATGGGTAAAATGGGAGCAAACTGTAACATATCAAGATTCTACGCTGTGACTGAAAGGTCACGAGGTTGATGCCCACAACATGTATTACTGTAACTGGTGTTCAGACCCGAAATCCCAGGGTTAAAACAATGCAGGGGATTTATATTAGTGGGGGTGTGTTGCGCAAGGAGACATGAAATACAATCCAAAAAAGTCAGTTTGAGTAACACATTCATGAGTTAGAAAGCTTAACACATACTAAAACACTGCACATAAAATCCTATCTCTAAGTACGAATGTACTACTCTTGAAAGTGATCACAGAGTTATCATTTAATCTTTCACTGCAACAATGAAAGACATAGAAATACAGTGTTCATGCAGCATTGGTGCTAGATACACAGAGCTACTGTCAGTGTGAATATGACCTTAAAGGACAGATTCACAATTTTTCAAGTGTGTATTAAACCAATTGTCAGGTGTCCATATGAACACTGAAAGGTTTTTCTCGCTGATTTCATTACTCCACAGTGCAATAATGCATTTAAAAGTTGATGTGAAGCTAATATGAGGCTTCTTCATCTAGCTGCAGTGGCAGTATAGTAACAACTATTGCACTGAATAGACCGTAACGTTGAAAGTAAAAGTAAGTGTCAAACGTAATGAAAAACCTGGATGGTGTGATGATCATGTGACCAGTAATTCAAATGACTTTCAATACTCGTAAAAGCCTCTGAACTGTAAGAAAAACCTCCACCTTGTCCCCTCCTTGATATTTTCATTTGTCTTTTCATCATGGAGCCAGCGACACTGTGCCTAAACAAGCCTCACATTTCAGTCCCTCAGCCTGCATGTGATTGGCCTGACAGCCTGACTGTTTGTGACAGATCCAGCCAAACACAGCGGCCTCGCTAATCAAACTCATATGTGCGCTCAGAGAAGTTTCGCTTCAACTCTGACCTTTAATTTCTCATTAATTTATGCTGACATACAATATCTCATTTGTCAGCACTTAGTCAAGGCACAGCATTCCACATGTGGGAGTAATTAAGTAACATGTTAGATGCTAATTTCAAACCGAATTCAGCCTATAGTGTGTTAAGTTTATTCACCAAAGTCAGCCTTGGTAACCCTAACCCTAACCCTGCTAAATACATTTTAATACAGTTTTGTTTAATGGTGCTATACCCAAACTGGTAGCATTTTCGGCATTATAAAAGGATTTGGTGATGTTAATAATCCCCTCTAGACAGGTTTTACAGGTTTTTCGATTAGAAAAGCTACTCTAATTCAAAATTCTTAAAATGAAATCTCCAAAAATACAGAATTTATGAATGTGTAAATATAAGTAGAAATAAATATTATGTAAATATAAAAGTTTAGCTACTAGACACAAGATGTCTCCTATTTGAAAAGTCTATTCTCAACGTATGTGCCCACAAGTGTCCACATCATTTAAAAAATGACAAACTGGATTGGCTTCCAAACCAGTTGTGGTGTCACAAATTATGCTGAAACTCAAACGTAGTGAGAGAAATTTTCCTTCCTCTGCAAGTGAATGTGAAAACAAACTCTGCACACAGGATTCTTCTCATGTCAAATCCCTCACATAATCACATAAAAATATATTCTTTCCTCTCACAGTGTGGGACAAGAGAAGTGCAGTGCTCATTTAAAACATGTTTAGAATGGGCCAATTAATTATTATTCCTCAAGAAGCAATTGAAAAATGTATCAATTAAAATAATGAGCAATAATAAATCAAACTGTTTAAATATAGACAGAAACTTCACCAGTGAGACTAAGCTGAAATTGAACCATAGAAGCAGTTTATAGCCTTCCATTGACTGATTCAGCTGCCAATCAATTCAACTCCTATTGGCTAGTTTTACTGCTTCTACCTGTTTTGTTCTCCTGTGTGCACTCATTCTTCTCTCTTGGGCAGTTTAACTGAGCGGGTGTGTGCCTTTGTTCCACTCAACCAAGTCAGAGCTCAGAAGCCCCACCCCTCTGTGATGTGATGTGATGGTATATATATCAAACAGCATACACTGGTCTGGACATGGAGCTAAGCAATATGCTGTTAACTTGTTTTTTGGAAGTTTATGTCCAAATTCAGCCTTGGGTTCTCAGCAATACATCTGCCAAATATGAATGGTTTAAGAGACACAGATTGACAGACCTGCAGTTCCCATTGAAAATGTGTATTGAGTCTTGGATGTGCATGTCAAGCTCCTCTCCCAGTGCACAGTTCAATAGTAGAGCTTAATAAGTCTCTTAAACTTTTTCCCACCTCCAACCACAATGTCTGTATTTTGGCTTGTTGACTCCATGGGTAGAAGAAGAAGCAGACACGACATTGTTTATGAGGTATGTATTTATTATATTACAAAGCACATCCTCATCATCTGCCACCTTCAACACCTGCTAAGTGCGAAGCAGAATGGATGAATCATTGTCGAAATAGGAGAAGGACACATACATTTAGACATTTCAGTTCATTTATAGTTCAACTCGTGCAGTGCCTGTTTGTTTAGAATGGGTTGATTGATTGGCCTCCAGACGCTACTGCAATGCATATACAGTTGGTTTGGGTTAGGGTTAGTTGTCAATGAGTACACCAACAACATGAAAGAAACTAATATTTCTATTATACACAGAAGTATTAATGATAAGTACTCTAATAGTAAATAAATGTTCTTTTCTCATTTCAAGTAACCTAAAGTGGCTCATAGATTGTTCCTGTGCCTTAAGTTCAGATTTGAACATACTCAATACTGCACTTCCTTGAGTCCCCAGCAGTACATCTACCAGAAATGAAGCAGATCAGATCATAGGCATTATATTATTCTTATTCTTATTATTACAACATAGGTATTCAGTTACAGCACACACACAATTGGTAGTCTAATTTTGAGTACTAACCCTTATCTTCTGTTTAGGCTCACTGAAGTTTATATACATATTCTAAACCAACTTAATTCGTTTGTTTAACTGAAGACATTTTTCAGAGGTACAGTACAAATAATGACACATTGCTTTGATTTGTCTGCTGTAAAACCTTATTTAATACATTTGATTTTCATAATACTATCTGTGAATGGAGTTGACAGTACTTTTTTTAAACAGTATGTACCCCTCATAATTCCGAAATTAGGATTTCTGTACATGGAGATTTGTAACATTTGTTCATGAGAGGTCCAATAAGGAGTTTAACTGTGACTTTTTAACAATACAAACATATGTTTGATCATCTCTGGCCCCTTTAGCATATAAAACATGGAGTATGTTCTGATTTAGAGTAAAAAAAGAAGTTCTGCATAATGTTTATCATATATGGCCTACTGTGTAATTTTCTGGGGGCAGGCCTCTCGACCAATAATAAAGTCTATGATGCCACTATATAAACTAATTGTCAAATTCTTAAAAAATTGAATCTGCTTGTTTTTTTACTACCTTTGTTTTTATTGTATGCTAACTTCCACTCATAGACACACGATATCCCACTTATATGTTAATGTATATACAGAGGTTCTATGCACATGGGTTAAGAAGAATACATTGGTGGTTGCCATTTTTCCTTCCTTCCATTTATTTAGATGACTTTTGTCTTCTCTCTTTGCCATTACTCTTTACACATTCGTTGTGCCTCAGCTGTAAATGTGCTTCTGCTGCTGCCTTTGCCAGCCGACTTGAAAAAGGAGATGCTCAATCTCAATGGAGCTAACCTGGATCAATAAAAGTCAAATAAAGAAAGAATAAAAGGCCCTGAATGGAAATTGATGGACCGCTTTGGCTTGTGTTTTTAGACTGTCCCTGTAAACAATACAAGTAGTGGTGAATTTCTCTACATGGGAAGAGGAGGAGGGTTGGTGGGTGGAGGGTGGAAGGCAGCAGCGGGGTTAGGGGTTGCAGAGATGTGCTAACTATAGTGTGAGGGGGCTGTCACACAGACTGGACAACAGTGGCAACAGAAATGTCAGGTGAAAAACCTGGGACGACATGTGTCACTTTGATTCTCGAGCAGAGGTTAGTGCGGCAAGTTCAGTGTCCAGCGTGCCTGTCCGAATCCTCCTCTGTCTCCCCCTAATCTGAAGGAAAACACTTATATCCAGAGCCAGATGGACAGAGCTTCAGGGGGAGAAAGGCCTGGCTGACAAAAAAATACTGATATCCTTTGTAAAACTAAAGGAATGGGACACTGAGAGTTTGGGTTAGGCGAAAAATTCTTCCATAGGGAAGAAAAGTCCACTGTTGGGTAATGCTTGATAGCCAATCACTATTTGATGAGTTGCCACTTCAATAATTATAATGATTTTACCATTTACTATGGGTGCTGTAATGTTTTGGTACTGGCAGGTGAGAACCCAGTTTACTTAACCAATCCAGGCAGGGTCAAACCCAGAAGATCAGTCTTACAGGAAAACAAATCTGACAAGGGGCAGGCAGGTATCCAAAGCAGACAAGGTCAGAACAGGCAAAACAGAACAAGAAACGCTAGAGAGCTTGGCAGGTAACACACAAGACAATCTGGCAGGGAGTAAGTGAGAATGGACTAGTATATATACTGAGAGACTAATGAGCAAATGGGCTGCATGTGAGGAGATGGGTGGGGAAAACCAGGTGAGGGGGAATTAGTAGATTGCATGGCATGAGAGAGGCAGGATCTGAAATAACAGGAGAGTTAATAATGAGACTAAAAGAGGTGAAAACAAATTAAGAGTTAGTGTAATTTGTTACAGGGTGCAGTTTAATTTTCAATTACAAGTGGAAAGTTGGTCCAGTGGTGAAGTTAAAACCATCAAGAATCAACAAAAACATTCAGTTTCTTTTTCAGGGTACCATGAATATACCATGTGACTACATAACTAATTTAACAATTATTTACTTTCACATTAAAATGATTCAATAATAAATTAATTTTGATCTGTTATTTCATGTGTGGACTCCCTTTTTGCCACTAACTGGCCCGGTTTGTGACAACCAACATACCATTGATTGATTTTTTGATTTGGAGGAGACAAACCAGCTGAAAACATATCATCTGCCTTTATCATTGTAAAAAACTGTCTATTTACACATCAAGCAGACACAGAGCAACATTCATTCTGAGTCTGAATCCACTTAATGAAGGTGGACTCAGACAATGGTGATGGAGGATGCAAGTCTGATATTCACTGTCCTATTAGCTCTGATTTGGTCTCCAACAACTCCTGACAAAAATGTCTGTTGTTGAACGTTTAAATTGATCAGCTTCCAGGTTGTACAATAAAACCAAGACTCTGAGACTTGAGTGGAACTGTAGAGTTGATGATGATCCTCTGTGCATTGCATTGTTACTACATGCAAACTCATTAACTAAGTTGATCCATTGTTGCCCAAATGTCAAATGGTGAAGTGCAAATGAAAAAAAAACTATCTGCAGTCCAAGACAATTGAGCAAACTCCATGTAATGAAGACCAAGTGATATGGTTGAAAGCCTTGGAACACGCTTGTAAATTGACCTTGTTGAATTGCCGTTTCCAAAGCAAAAAATTATAACCAACCACGTTATCCTTGGCAGAACGTCACAGGTAGTGTACAGTGGGTTGCCGACTGCTGCTTCTGGAGACCAGGTTGATGAGAGCAGAGTGTGTGGCTGTAAAACTACAACAAATGTTTTTAATCAATTGTTTAATCAGAACAACTTTAAATAGATCAGAAACACCAGTGAGAGAAAATGCACACTTCATGAAGTAAAAATCATTGTGGTTTATCCTCTGAGGACTATGAACCATATATCAATACCGTGATTCAGAGCAAAGTCAAGGTGTAGGGGTTACTGGAGGATAATAATAGTTGGTCTGAATGGCCACACTTGAAGTTGAAGTGAAAATTTGGCCCATAATCATTTAAATATGTGGATAACAACACACATTCGAGAGAGATGTTCAAACCCTGGCTCCTTTCTCACCTGCACACAGTTGACCAATCACTGCATAAAGTGGTCATGATTGTTGAGTCAATGTCAGAAAGTTACAGTAATTGCTATTCGACCATCCAAAAGGCACGTATAATGTCCTGCACCTGAGGCCAATAAACAGCTTTCACCCATCATGTCATTGTAATACAAAGCTGCTGGTACCCTTGATGAAAACGTATTCTCCTAGTCTAACATGTTTAATATATCCTGAATAGAATCGTGTAGGTCTATAAAACTCATGTCTGATAAACCAATCCTCTCTCGACGAAGCCTAAACAGACTTTATTTTCTTCTTCACTGAACCTGACCAGAACCTAACAAGAAGAAACAAGCTAGAAGAGGATTGTTCCCCACTATGGTCAATACATTGACTGTTTTAGTCAATGTGTAAAGTGTTACTGTAATGATTGTCTAAAAGCCAATGATTCTCACCAATGAGCTGTAAAGACAAAAAGGACTCCATAGGCATTCAGCACGCAAGGCTAGACTGGAGACTGAGATGTCCTGTAATTGATGGAAATGAGTTTTGTTGAGATAAAATAACTGATGATCTGATGGTTTTCTGTCATTTACTGTACTGTATGTAGAAATGGTGATTTGGGCTCTAATATATATAGGTACAGTTTGAACTTTAAGGCTAGGGTTTATTAAAAAATGTATAAGAAATAGGGAATAACCACGTCCATACCTCAACAAACATACCCAGGCCACAGGACCAAAAAGTGCATAATTAGTTTACCATTTCTATTCATTATTATAGTGCAAGGCATTACAAGTAATGATTAGTTCTGTGTTATTGTAAACATAACTAGTTCAAAACCGTGTATATGGCTGGACTGTGTATGGTCAGTGTGTAAAAGTATGTGTATTTGTTACAGGGATAATCAGTGGTGGTGGTGTCTATAATGTGTATTCCAGAATGTAATTTTTTAAGTAGTGGTCCCAGTAATATTTTCTGTATTAATGTAGCATATCACATGACACGCTTAAACTACATTTGAGTAAAAAAATAAATAAATGCATTTGCAAGAACAATAGTTTCCACCCATGATGAATGTTTGGATGGATGTTTTCACTATTCCTGTCATTCATGCTTCAATGCACCTTTTTTCTGCCTCTTTCATGACTGGTGATCATAGACTCTGTGGTGAAAATCATTAATCAAGGTTTTGACAGCATTTCAGTTGAAAATTTAGGATGCTCACCTCTGCCACAGTTACAGTCAAATCAAGCGCACCTGCAGAGAAAAAACTAAATTGATATAACAAACTACATGTTTTATCTGCAAGACTTTGTGTTTTGATGAGAGATAAAAATGTCCATCCTAGTATAAGTTCAGTTATAAAATGCAAGCACCCCATGGAGAATCCTTCCTGCTGGCTGCTGACAGTACAGTCAGTTGTAGAGATGGTCATAATGGACGGTATATAGAGGAGAAGACAGCATTTTGAAACTCCGACACTCAGCCAGCTCACCAATGATTTAGCTTCATCACTCAGTCAGTCAGAAAGGTTTATCAGTCAGGGACAACCACGGTTGTAGAGCTAGTCCATGGCCAGTCCTGCCAAATATATAGATAATGGGTGCATTCCAATACCCATCTACCACATAGTATTCAATGGCCACTTCGTTAGGTACACCATGCTAGTACTGGGTTGGACCCTCTTTTGACTGCATAGGTGCCTTAAGTCTTCGTAGCATAGATTCAACAAGGTGCTGGAAACAGTCCTCATAGATTTCAGTCCATATTGACATGATAGCATCATACAGTTGCTCCAGATTTGTCGGCTGCACGTCCATGATGCGAATCTCCCATTCCACCACTTCCCAAAGCTGCTCTACTGGATGCGATTTGAGTAGAGTGAACTCAATGTCATGTTCAAGAACCAGTGTGAGATTATTTGAGCTTTGTAACATGGTACGTTATCCTGCTGGCAGTAGCCATCAGAAGGTTGGTACACTGTGGTCATAAAGGGAAGGACATGGTCAGCAACGATATTCAGATGGGCTGTAATGTTAAACAATCTAATGTTTAAACAATGCTCAATTGGTACTTGGTGCCAAGAATATATCGCCCACACCATTACACCACCACCACCACCAGCCTGAACCGTTGATAACTTGCCTAACTCAAATGCAGTATGCCAAAAGTACCAGGATGTCTTACTACATCTGGCCACATTTTACAGTACAGTATACAAGCATAGATGTATTATAAGAGCTGGATACTGGGTTGCTCAGTTTGCTTATGCAAAAATAAGTCTCTAGCTTCCGGGTTTGCTTTGGCATTGTGTGGCCCACTGAACATGTGCTCTCAGCCCAAGGAAAGTTTTACAAATATAAAATCTCCATGAATCAAAAATTCACAATAGAAAGACTCATAATTGACCTTGCCTGCAGTTGGAGAGACAGTGCCCTATCCAGCTCTTACAATACATTCCCTGTACACAAGCCAGCATGCTTTTTCTGGCTTTTTTGCCCCACAATACTTTGTCCAGCAGAAGATACATCAGACCAGTGACAGCACATTGACAATGCATTGATGGAAGCTGCAATGACAGATGAAGTACGCAATTTGGAACACAGGTCATATCTAAAACCCCTACATGTGTTTTTAGGGGGTTCAGTGAGCCCCCTTCCCTGAACCAACACAAACTGTGCACATACATACATGTGTGTATGTATGTATGAACGACATTGCCATAAAGAAGGAGATAAAGAAGTGAAATGCTACTACTACTGTTTGTTATGCAGCCTATGACGCTGGTGCAAATCTGCAGAGGGATGAGGACTTTAAAGAGACATTATTTAAAACTGTTTCAGACAGAGGCTGTATAGAAGAGCTGCATAAATGTCAGTATAAGATAGATAAGGTTTCCTTTTTTTACTTAAATCATGCAAAGATATTTCAGTTGAGCCTCAGAAAACATATGAAGCCAGAAATGAGCATGCTATGTGCTTTTTAAGCCTCAGGGTTAGGGTTAGGGTTAGGGTTTTTTTACCTTTTACCTACAAAACCATGTCAATTCAAGATCGACTTACAAGCTTGTGGCAGAGCTTTCAACTATCACGCGGTCTTCATTGGCAGTTGGATTTAGCGAAGTTTTTATGGACGGCAGATGCTTAAACTTTATTTATTTAATCATACAGCCTGTAAGCTTACTGTTTATTACCTGCTCAACATCAAACAGCAGGCAAAGAACATCAAATGCAGCTTAAACAATCTATATTATCATGTGTTGCCATCAGTATAGTGAGTGAGTATAGTTCATATAGAGTATAGAACTGACAGCTTCCCTATAGAGACTTCTGTACCAGCCTCTTGCCCATTTTTTCAACTCTGACCTTTGACCTGGTGTATGTATTGTGGCCCCCTCCCACACCTGATATTCCTTATTCCAAATTTAAACAGTGAGCATGTTCGGCCTACAGTCCATCCTGGGAATAAACATCCATCCACATCGATGAAGGCTCAAAGACTGGATGGGGTGATTCAGAAGGAGAGGATGTACATATGTCAAATTGTGTTTGACAAAGCTGACCCAGAGGTTTGGTCACGCCACGTCTATAGACATTAACCCCCCTTTCCTTCTACCTGCCGCCAAATGCATGGTGAAATGATGGGGGGGGGGGGGGGGTCATGTGTAACTTGACACTTTCCAGTTGAGCATTTACTGCCATTAGTGTAGGAAGAAATTAGTAGGTTGAACTAAGAAAATTACATCTAACCCTGACTGGAAAACACTGAAAGAGAAAGGTTGTGATGTAGAACAAAGGAAGCAAGAAAGAAAAAAAGTCAAAAAGAAAGAAAGAAAGAAAGAATCCTGACCCAGAGGAAAGGAGGTGGGGTGGGTGTTAGTGCACACACAGCATGTATTAGGTAATGGGTGCAATGATGTCAGCAGTAAATACTGTATCTGGGACAGTGGCTCTGGCTTGTTGACAGGATGAAGACATGATTGAGAAGATGAGTGTTCTGGGGAGAGGACTGAGCCACCAGCATCACCAGCTCTCTCTCTCTCTCTTTCTCTCTCTCTCTCTCTCTCTCTCTCTCTCTCTCTCTCTCTCTCTCTCTCTCTCTCTCTCTCTCTCTCTCTCCACTGAGGACATCTACTCTACATGCATCCATGTCTCACTGCAAGCACTGAAAACACAGCGGAGTCACATTTCAGAGGTCTAGAAGCCTTGATCCTTTAATTATCAGATATATCAGATTGTGTCAGTTATTGTGAAGAACTTGGAATATGTCAATTACAAATTCAATGCATGGATAAGCCTGGATATGCTCTATATTTTCTTCTTTTTGTCAGCAAATGCCTGAAAAACCCAAAGAAACAATAAACGTATGTGCTTCCAAACCTGACATAGATTATTCCTTTGTGCTGTAGAACTCAATTGTTGTCCAAAAGCTATTAAAACACCACAAGGATCGAAACATTGTCCTGATTGTGGCTTAGAATAAGAGTGCAAGCTCTACTTTTTTCATCGATGCTGCTTTCTCATAGCCGTACACCTACAGTACGTGATGTTGGTATATTTTCTGTCCTTCAACTAGAAATCTATAAAAACCTCTCAGTGAGTCACACTGTTTCTCTGGGTGACACGTTCCTTCATTACCAACGAACACACACATTTTTGACTCAATCCCACACACACACTCTCCTGCTGCTATAAACACTCACTAAAGCACCAAATGTCGTTTTATCAACCAGGGAAACTTCTACTTTCTCTTGTTTGATACAATGTATTGAAAACTATACAGTGAACAGCTGTTTCAGGATTATTTTTTAATGAAACAATGTATTTATGATGAGTTTTTTTTTCTTCCTCTATAGGAACCAGTGGGTTTGAGGCTGAATATTGAGTCATTAACTACTAACATTGTTGAATTTAGTCTTTTCATTAGATTCAATGCAATAACAATATACACTATTGCCAGACTGAACTATACAAGAGCACACTGAGCTCATATACTCATATGTTGTTATTTTATAATTTGTGATATTGGACTGTATAAAAAAAACCTCAAGTGCAATCATAGTACACTAAAGTGTAATAACAGTATGAGCACTTTAAATGATTTCATATAATATTTTATAATGATTTACTTATTCAACTGACAGTTTCTTTTAATTTGTGATGTGAGTGAATGGATGATGAGCAGAATGAATGGAGTACAGTTTTCCTTTTTTAAAAGAGACAGCAAATTTGTAATAAACAATGATAATTCTGTTCTGTTCTGTTCTGTTCTATTCTATTCTATTCTATTCTATTCTATTCTAATAAAAGCTTAGATATCATTTCTTCTGTGCTATTCCTGGCAGTGTGGAAAAATGGCTTTAAAAATCCAGTATATAAAATCTTTTTTCCTCGTTATTACCTTCTGAGAGTGGTAAGGGCTTCAGGCAGACCTGTGATCTCTTCTAAATCCTGGTTAGATGACTTAACAAACACTCCTCAAAGTTATTTAGAAGAGAAAATAATGGTGAATTATTACCTAAACTGTCTGTTGTAAATGTGATGTCCAAACACAGTTAAATACAGTTGGTTTATTTCTGACTCTTCATATTTCTTTACCTGTCAGACTTTGTGTAGTGATGTCACTGTGCTCAAAGATCCAAAACTAAGATAGAACGATAAGCAAACCCAAATTATAAACCAGACAGAGCTTTAAAATGAGTTGGAAACACTTAATCTTAATTTGCTCTCTTTAGCATTCAGAAACAGTATATACGCAATATTATTGTTATAACTGAATTTTATTATATTGTTTTATATACATATATATATGTATATATATATAAGACAAAATGTATGTATAATAATATGTAATATAGTGAATGGATCCCTCTCTCATCTCTATCATAGGATATTCCTTCATAGTGACCTTATATCAAACACTATCATTTCTCATGATATTGCTTATTGCTATAATAATATTATCCTACACATGTTTTATACTACTGATATTTATGTTATAATTCAATAATATTACATATGAAGCCAATGAGAATACATATTCTTTTTTTAAGGTATCCCATAATAACTTTCTAACATTCAGAGTATATGGAACATAATAGTGAGAATTATTTTAGTTTATCTTATTCTATTTATTATTCTTAAGTGTATCATATTTCTATATATCATAGTCAGTAGCTCATAGTGTTATAATATATAATACTCCTGTCTGTCTTCATTTTATATGTATACTTTTTTTATTTCCTTTGGTCAGCTTCTTTAAACTGTTTAACATCTCTGCACCACATTGTTATACAGATCCTGCTGCATAGCCTCTTATGATTTAAAAAGCACTCTTCAACAGCCAGACTGCTGTTAGGGGCCAGTTTGGATATTCAGAGAAAAACAGAGTTTGTGCATCATGTGATGCAGCTTTCTGCGGGGAGCTCTGACCCATATTTCATAGGGATACGCGCTTGTTTCCGGCAGCCTTCAAAACGCATTTATCTTCAGCACAGTCGGCAGAACTGAACGAATTAGGCCTGTTATAAAGCGGCGCTCATACTGTATGCTGCTGCACAGAGAAGATACCAGAAAATAATCCCACTCTTTATTTGTCTTCTCTCTTCTGTAGATTCTATACTTTCAGATAAATGTTGGTGGAAGAGAATTTTTCGATATAACGGATACAGTTATGACATAAAGTGCAGACTGCTGCCGTTTATACAATCTAATTATGAGGTGGAATACATTTGGAAACAGAGCAGAAAAACAGAAAGCAGTCAGCCTGTAATATGTCAGAGCTGATCCACACGAGCTATATACGATCTACACTAGTGGGAGTGCATTGAGTTTTATGTTTCATATTTATCCTCAGGGAACACGTGGAGACAATTATAGTTTTTTTTTTTATTATTCATCATAACATTTTATATTGTCTAAAGAGCCAAAGTGGAAAATCATTTGACATAGAGGCCTGCAGCTAACACTCATCGGCCTCCGTCCTTCTATCCTTACAGCAATGACTGTTTTTTTAAAGCAGCAATTAAGTATTTTAGCTCCAAATGACATTAATAAAGGTGGCTGGAATAAAAGCAGAAAGGCGTTATTTAAGGTCAACGGACAGACAAATTATCATCCCTTCATCTCCAGCTAAATACAACAATAATAATCGTTTTGACACCGCAGAAAAAAAATCTACAGCGCTCCTCCGCATTTGAGTATCGAGTGCGTCATAATTTCGTTTGATTGTCGTCGATTAAAAATGAATATTTATCAATAATCATGAGGGCACGAGACCTTCTGCTGCTCTGCTGCAGCTCTGATTCTGCTTTCCTCGTCAATAGAAAGCGCGAAAGGATCGTTAGAGGCTGACAGTGATAAATGGGCCTCTCTGTGCGCTCCGGTCATCTTATTTATTTATTTCTCTGTTTTTTCTTTCTTCCTACCGTAATGCAGGATCATGAACAAAAAAGCGCAATAACAAAAAAATATTAAAATCATCAGGATTTCATTGAAAACGAAGGGATTTATTCTGTTTTTAAAGGGAAATAACGTGACTCACTCACTCAACCACCGTTTTCCACTTTTTTTCCTCCATCACTCTCACATTCACTCTCACGCTCACATCACGCACACATCACGCAAACCCACACAGCATTAAAGCAGACAGAAACACAAACATTTAGTGAAAGCTGCTTTGAGTTCAGTCTGATTTTCTTGAATTTCAGCAGCAGGGGCCATCCATCATTCCTGTCACCATCAATCGAATAACGGGAGACAAATGCAATCCCGTCTCATATCGAACCAAAGCTGACTACGTGACCTGCTCAGACAACTAATGTTGTTGCTTAAACCATTTTCTCCCCACGCTTAGCCCTACACATGATGACCTGTCTCCATTTTCTTTTTTTTAAATATAAAAACGAGCCAGCAGTAGCAGGAAAGCATCAGGCCTCACCGCGTCTCCTTCACATTAAAACACACCGCTGCATCCTCGTATTTTCTCCTTTAATTATAAGCTTTTATTTTGTTTTTTTTATTTTGTGTGTGTGTGTGTGTGTGTGTGTGTGTGTGTGTGTGTGTGTGTGTGTGTGCAGACATCTTCTGTGTGTGTGTGTGTGTGTGTGTGTGTGTGTGTGTGTGTGTGTGTGTGTGTGTGTGTGTTTTGGTGCTATAAAACTATTTAAAACATTGTCTCAAAAAAAAAAGAAAAAAAGAAAAGGGAATTGAATGTGTCTTTTCAGTTCCACACAATAAAATAGAAGAAAAAGAAGAAATGCAGAAAAACGAGCATCCAGATGCTTTGTTTTGATTTTTTTTCTTTTTATCTTAAAAAAATTTTGGTTTTTAGTTGGGGGGTGGGGGGATTCTTTTAAAACATGTCAGTGGTAAAAGCTCACTCTAACTTCTAGTGATCACAAAGCGCAAACATGGACAGAAAACAGCCAAATAAAGAGCACAAAATCTATACAAGCACAACAATTACAACTCTCACCGAGTCCTCTTTTTTTTTAAGAAAGATATTCCACAGTGTTTTTTTTTTTGTTTGTTTGTTTTGTTTTGTCCTATGAAGGAGAGAACGTGTGTGTGTGTGTGTGTGTGTGTGTGTGTGTGTATGTGTATATGTGTGTGTGTCAGTGTGTGTTTCTTTGTACATTTTTTTTGACAGGGTATGGGGGGGATATTTGTGGTTTGAGGGTAAAGCTTTATTAAAAAAGAAAAAAAAGAGAAAAAAAAGGAGGAAGAGAGAGAGAGAGAGAGAGAGAGAGAGAGAGAGAGAGAGAGAGAGTGAAATCATCCTCGTGGTCCACCGTTGTAGAAAAATAAATAAATAATTTAAAATGAAGTGGAGGAGATGTGTCAGACCGCTTCTCTTCTTTTTTATGAAGTCCTTGGTCCTTTCTTTCTTTTCTTTTCTTTTTTTCCCCCGCGTGCAGCCTCCTCGGCTCACACACACACACACACACACCTCAGTATCTCTGTGTTCACTCTCTAAAAAAAGTTTAGTTTTTTTTTTGTTGTTGTTGTTGAAAAGTCGATAGTAGGCTTTTGGGTGGCAGAGGTTAGGTGTTTCCATGGTGATCCTCTCTCTTACACACGTTCATATGGTAGAATAGTGCAGGCTCCAGGAGGTCGGGGAGGGGGGGCGAGGTGGGGGGGGCAGGTGAGGTGGGAGTTGTTCATGTGGGTGTTACAGTCAGGTGGGTATGACGGCGACTGCACCGGTATTACTGAGCTCCACACAGCCTGATGAAGAAGATCCCTGAGCCAACCATGGAGGCCTGGAGAGGAGAGAGAGAAGGGGAGGGGGGGGGGGGGGCATAGAGGGTTAGGATGGATAGAACTCATTTGGCCCCCACACTCCAAAATGACAACAAAAATTCTACTTCAATATAACACCAGATACACAAATCAGTCAGAATCTCCATAATGTTCATTTCTCATGAGCAGATGTTACCATATGAGTGACTTCAACCAGCTGCTGAATGTATCTAAGTGAGTTGAAGAAGTGTTACAGAGTGAAAAGCAATTAAAAGCGTAGCTGTTCATTAATATTAAATATAATATAAATGTTTTATTTTTTGTTTTCTAATTCCTTATAATATATAATTCCTCCTGTGAACATTGTTAATGAAGACCACAATAAATCATTACTACTTCTCTTACTACTAATGTTTGCAGAAACATTTCATTCTGCTCATGTAAAATAAAAAAGAGTTGGCCCTGGCTGTGGGTGCTCTGAGCTGGTTCAGGGGCCCTGAGCAGAGCTAATGTGGCCCCCAAAATAACAACACTGAATATTTGGAGTCGACCTTCAGTTCAATACAAACACAATAACACATACACAATTCAGTGTGTGTCTACAGAATGTTAATTTCTCACAAGGAGCCGTGTTTCACATGTGACTATTATTATTTCAGATGGGTTGATGTTTTTTTGTTGATGTTTTATTTTAATGGTTTATTTAGCTAAAGAAGCAGCTTTAGTTTAAGGAGGTAACCTAGTGGCTGCTGTCTGAAAGCATTAAACACCCTGATCATACACTGAAAAACTCCATAACAATATCCATAAAATCCAGACGGTTTGGAGAAAGATTCTTTTCTTGGAGCATAATAACAAGAATTCATCCATCTATAGCCTTAGTGGAAGTTTTTGTGATGCATCAACATTAAACAGATGTTGATCATATAAGCTACACACACATTTGAGGGTTTATACCCCCCCCCCCCCCCCACCTTAGTAATGTCATGAAATCATGGACTCTCTGACATCACCACAGTGTTTAGAAGAAAATAGCTTCCACAGAACATAAGTGAGCATCTGTCTTTGGTTAGATAAGCAAACCTAACACATAAAACACATAAAACACATAAAATAAAGCCATATTTGTGTATTATATACATATTATATTCTGAATGTCATTATCAATGTGACACTGAAAGATAACAGTAAAGAATGATGACTTTAAACTTTGACTTGAAGTGGAAGGAAGCACAATTAGAGGTTT
This sequence comes from Scomber japonicus, assembly GCF_027409825.1. Lineage (NCBI taxonomy): Eukaryota > Metazoa > Chordata > Actinopteri > Scombriformes > Scombridae > Scomber > Scomber japonicus. The sequence continues at coordinate 28,551,388 of NC_070594.1, read as the reverse complement.
TATAATATCTAAGAGATCAAGTATGAACTTTTTTTTTAAAGTATGGAAGCTGATTTGTCTGGTTTGTTTGTAATATGTGAACATCTGTGTTCCATATTCTTCTTGTTTGTTAGTCATAACAAAAAAAAATATATCAAAAACACTTTTTCTCTTCAGTTTGACAGACGGAAAATGAATAAAGTTTTCTTACTAGCTTTTTTTTCCTGGAGCTTTTAACTGAATCGAGGACTTAGTGGCCCCTGAGATAAGATTATCAAACTGGTTCCAAGTGTAAGAATAAACCCTGATGCTCATTTTAACTTTCAGACTATTTTATGAATCATCTTCTTCTTCTTCTACCTCTCCTCTAACAAACATGTAAACTCCACATGTGCAGTATATATATATAATCAGGCATATGGAGGAGCCAGCTGTATTGCGCAGCAGAGAGGAACATAAAATAGTGCAGATTCAGTCATGTATTCCATAATGGCTAAATGTTATGGCTCGGGCTTTATCGTGCATGGAAAACCCTCATATTACTCCAAACGCTGCTCTCTCTCCTTCCTGCGGTCCTGAGGAAATTTACTGCCGCAGTCAGCATACGCTCTCGCCACAGATCAAATTAGGGGAGGCAAAAACACCCGGCTCTATTGAGCTATTACTGTAACTAGTCAATGATCATTCAATGAAATAATTAGATTAAATACTCTCCAATATATATATATATGTGTGTATAGCTGGCGTTTATTCATGGTTGATGCTTGATGCTTGAGCTACACTTCTGTTTTTTTTATCTTTTTTTTTATTTTGTTAGATGAAGCATCACTATCTGCTCTTTGAACTTCATTAGCAAACCTGAGGGAATGATCAGACAGGGAAGAGGGGGCTGTGTTGGCGAAAATTGGCCTCAGTGAAAAAAAAAATGAAGCAAATGCAGCTCCTATTTACATATAAAGAGCTCTATTAATCAAGGTAAGTGTCATTACAGCGTGGCTCATTGAGCAGTGGAGAGTGGGTGTTAAATAAAATTCTCTGTGCTCGGGTGCCTCCGGCAGGCGATACGTCTTGATTTGAGAACTGTCAGCGGCGGTGGGGAGCTGATAGAGGCTGCGGGGAAGGAGGGGGGAGGGGGAGGGGAAGGGGGGAGTTTTACCCCAATTCTTAATCAGATTGCGGGGCGAGAGGAGACGGAGGCAAAGAAAAATGGAGGAAGAGGGAGAGAGATATAGTGATGGAGGGGAGTAGAGAGGAAGTGGTGGGGGAGATAGAGTGATAAAGCAGAGTGTGTGTGTGTGTGCCCCCCTTCCCCACACTAAATTTATTTGAGCGACCTCAGACAGATTTTAACTCGTCCAGAGAGTCTATTTAGCATTTTATTTTGAAAAGTCAAAGCAGCACACAGCTATCATTTTATTCTACCAGTTTAAATAATCTTAACTTTATTCCATGTTGCATAAAAACAGTCTCATCTATGAATATTACAGTTTATTACCAACCGAGTCTTATTATTATAATAATAATAATAAATATTATTATTTTCTTAATGACTTGGAGGCAGACACATCTGGCTGTTTCTGGCTGTTTTGACTTACTCCTATTGATTGATTCCTGATGTTGATGACTTGCAATGAACATCTGGTTAATATTTTACGATTCTGTAATTTATTCTTTATGTTCATTTTAAATTGTTATACATTTGTTTTATGTCTTCGACCCTGTTAATTGCGAAGCTGCTAATCTCGACCGTTTCAGGGCATTTTTTATAGAAGAGATTTTTCATTCCAATTATTTTTTTCTGGTTAAATAAAAGTTAAATAATACATGGACAATGTTGTCCATTGTTTTTGAATCAGTTATAACACTGTATCAATGCCATAGCAAGAAAACTACTGTAGTAATGAAGTAGTAGCTTAAACTTCCAAATTCCCAGAATAAACTCAACTCCTTACTGTTAGATACTGTCTGTATTCTACTCATTTAACTGCTGGGAACAGAGTGTTATTGGTACAACACATTGTGATCATCACACAGATTGTAAACTAACCAACAGTATTTTTCAGATGTTCTAAACCACTTCACTCTGAGGTCAAACTGACAGTAAGTCAATCTGAAATGTCTCTAAATGTTCATTTCAACACACACACAAACAAGCTATGTGAAAGCTAACATAGACACAATACAAACACTCATATTGTGAAGAAGCATATGGTTATTACATTATAAATAACAATGAAAATCTGAATCTCACCAGTGGAGATAGATTGGTAAGGAAAGAAAGGAGTGGAATAGTGAGATGAGTGAAAGCTGTGGAGTGCAGATGTGTGCAGATGTGTGTGTGTATCTACTACTACTACTTACTTCACCCTGTTGTTCAGGCGCGCCTCAGTGGAGTGGATTTACATGTAGTGCCACTGCCCATCCATACCCATGTTCATACCCATGCCACCCATTGGCCCTGCAGAGAGGAGCAAGAACACTGTTAAAGCATGTGATGGTGTGTATTGGGTTAGGGTTAGGGTTAGAAGAATTAAAGTGTTATAGCGAATACTAGAGTAGAAGGAGGGCTGGTTCATCACTAGTTGCAACATACAAATGATGTGATTCAGATTCATGATCATCTGTTCCTTTGATTGATGCTTTGTGGTCAGAGATTGTCCACAAATGTTTAATACATGTGTAAACCATAGCAACTTCGGCAGCAAGAATAATCTCACTGGTTAAGTTAAAACTTCATTGGGGAAGTAAGGAAGAACCCCTGCATGTAATGAAGCTATATTAACCTTCATCATCTTCTCTCTAAAGTGGTTCTTTTCCACTTTTCTCAAAGACAATTAGCCCAAAACACATCAATCTAAGCATAAATGACTGGATTCAAAAAATCTGTCCTCTAGCAGAAAAACTTGGTTGATGATAGCTGTAGAGAGATCACTCACCTCCAGGTCGGAGACCCATGTGCTGCTGCCCATCAAGGACGAAGCCTCCCATTGGCTGGCCATCTGGACTGTAAGCTGTACCCTGACTTACTGTAATAGAGGAGAAAAAACAAACTTTAGTCAAAGGCAGATCTCTATAATCCACTGGATGAAGTATTTGGTGTCACCTGGCAGACTTTTACCAGTAAATGAGCAAGAGCCAGGTTTTGACAGGTTTTTTGGGTTAAACATTGTTCATTAGTATATACTACCCATTGTTATGCTACAATACTGGTTGAAAATTGGCAGAGTTTCCCTTTAACCTATCTTCTCCACCTGAAAGTTAGTATTAATTACATTGGACAGTGAATGAAGTGCAAATTTACCTGCTCTGTTGGACTGATCGATCATAGGCTGGACTATTCTCCTCCTCGCATTGATAAACCTGGGAAACACAATAATATTACAAAGTGTTACAATTTGATTGAAAAAACAAATTCTTAAAACCTTACACATCGAAGTCTAATTGCAGATTCATACTTGACCATCATCTGCAAAACACAATCATTCTAAGCTGGTCATTGAGCTTTTGACTGTATCTCACAGCCTGATTTAACCCTTATTTACTGTTCATATTCTGACTCATAATTAGTCTCTACACCAATTCACATTCATAAATTCCCCATCTGTCATTAATAAATCTTTGATTAATCCTTCTGTGAATAAAGACATTCACAAACACTATTTTATGGTCCAGTAAAATATGATGAATATAACATGTTTGAATGCTGATTTTTTTTTTTTTTTAATTAACACAGGTCAAATTTGGACATTTGCATATATAAAAGTGTGCATCAGCTGCACAAAGATTTAAAAATGATGCGATGTGTTTCCATTTTTGTAGATTCTTGGTCACATTAGGAAAAGTCCAGCTAAAAGAAATGTGTATATGGTGTTTTTACAGCTCTCAAATGTAACAAGGGGTCAAATTTCAGGTGTTATCATGTGACCTTAGTATCACAGTACTTACACAGAGATGTTCAACATCTTTAATCTATGATCTATTAGTATTTCACTTTTAGTCAAAGCAAAGATTCTCCTTTATTTTGAAAATCCTGAGAATTGCCTTCCAACCTTCTGTCAAATACTCTTAAATGCTTTAGATGAAGAAATATTTTTCTTACATTTTAAGAGATCTTTTATAATATTAAAAAAAATATATAAATAAATAAAAAAATATTCAACCGTTGAAATATTATGAAAATATTTAACAAAAATATTTACAAAATATGTCAGTTTCCTCTGGCAGCTGTTGAAGACCTGGAACCCCCCCCCTGCTGTGTGTCTTCAGGGATTGAACTAATAATCTAGTTTATTCCTATTGACATAATCTGGGGTAGAAGGAGAAAGTCACATAGCTTAAAAAATGTATTGATTTAGGTTTAGCCCTGTAGCCTCAGGCCATAATAAGGCTAACTGCTTTGCCAATGTTTAGCCATTGATACATCCACCAAACAGACAGTACAGTGAGTTTGCAAGCTTTGATATCTGTAAGGGATGGAGCCTTGCCTAAAACCCGTAGTCGTCTTTACTTGTGGATTAGAGGTGGGTAGCTGTGTAATTAGGTCTGTTGGAGACCTGATACACTTAAAAGCAGACTCTTTGGTGGATTTTAGAGAGGGATTAAAGCGCCAAAGCAATGTCATCTCAATTAATCCAAACCTGAACCCTGTGCAAGCTGCCAGTAAAATGATGACATGCAGAACTGTGTCATCTGAAACTAAATCCAGGATGTGTGATTGTTTGATTGGACCTATCTCTTTTTAAGCTGTCTACAAAAGGTGGCTCGGCCCGAACACTCTTTAATCCATCATCTCATACATGTAAAATGAGGCTGGGATGAAGAGGTGGGATATTTCGTGTTTTGAACGGTTTTTAGAACACATCTTAGACACGGCATACATTTAACCAAAAAAAATTTAATCCAAGGGTCACTTATGAGGTTTATGTGGGGCTTTCAAGCACATATCAGTCTTTGTCAGACTGTGTTTGCTGGGATGTTATGATAAGAATTTCAATGTACAACTGTATGTGTAACAAATAAAGTACTTTTATACAGTATAAGATAAGTGACAAAGAAGTGACTCAATTGTACTAATGTATTGTATATTTATTGTTTCTTATAGAGATTGAATATTTTATTTTATTTTTTCTCACTTTTAAACAATACTGTTGTGTCAATTTTGAATTTCCCTCTAAGGGGATCAATAACGTTTTTTGTAAATTTTTTAACCTAATATTCTTTACATAATGTTGTAAGGTTGCCATTAAAGGTTTCATTGGCTACTGTTACCATGGATTTACACTACAGTCATCAATCACTGGATTACTGCTGATAAAGAAAAATGCTAAATTTGATTGAAGTTATAAGAAATGCCTATTATATTATTTTATGATTTTGGGTGGACATGAGCAATATTAACTCTAGAAATGGTTTCTGATTGTTTCATAGCGAGAAAACAAACTTTAACATCCTGAGATGAAGAAATTCATATAATAAGTCTCAGTACAAAATACATATCACAAAAACAAACAGATTGTGCCTGCAAGTCTGAGTAGATCAAATATCAGTCAGATGTTGTGTGACACTACAGAGTTGCTTTTAAAGTAACTTACCAGTTGTTGACTTGTAGGATGGTGAGGCCTGTGTCTTGCGCTAGCTGCTTTTTCTGTTCCTCTGAGGGGTACGGGTGCTGCGAGTGACAAACACATTTTAAAATTATAAAATGAAATGAAATGTCAAGACTTCAGCCAAAGAAACAGCTTTTTTTTTTGTTGGGGGGCCTCCGTGTCTAGAGCTGATCTGCCCTTAAGTGCAGCCTCTTGTACTTCCAAGCAAAAAAAACTCAGGAAGTGTAATCATATTCTGTGCCAGTCTCCCCCATGCACAGTAATTCCTGGAAGTGAGTGTGCAAGTTGACTCTGAAAACTCTGAGGCTGACCACGGTTTGCCCCCCCGAATACTTCAGGCTAAAAGCGCGTGGCATTGTGTGACAGTATTTGACATTATTTGACATTGCTTGACAAACGATCGGGTGGGATATAAAGAGGCACAATAGTGGCTTTTGTTTGAGGCCCCGGTAAGACCAGCCCCCCCTCCCCCCCCATCAACCCCCACCTCACTCCACCACCCGCCCCGTTCTCCGGACCCAGTCCCTCCGCTGGATGTATGTGTGTGTGACAGAGGGAGGAGGGCGGCAGATGGTAGACAGAGGTGACCCGTGTACTGGGAGCAGGGTTTCGGGCCAGTCGCCATTCTGCGTCTGTCAGGCCAGCAACCGCCTCCTGTGGTCATCAGTGAAGGATGAGCTTCCAAACACTTCATTTTAAAACTGCCTTTCAGGCTGTTCACACACACACACACACACACACACACACACACACACACACACACACACACACACACACACACACACACACACACACACACACACAAACACACACTCCTAAATCATATAATATCTCTACCATTCTCTTCATTTTTGCTTAAACACTTCTAACAACTCTAACATTATTCAAATGAGCCAATCTGTAAAGGGGAAATCCCTCTTTGGTTGCACCACTCATACACATACATACAAGCTATTGCAAAGGGAGGGTCGCTAGTCGACACTCTTACTACACACACACATGTCAAAAAGGTTGGGGACCACTGCTGTGCTTAACCGAGACTCACACATGCACACACACACAAATACATGATGTGCACCCGAGGGAGCCTTGTTTTGATTCAGTAATTGATTACTCAACAAAAACCACTTACTGACTCTGGTTTTATTGAATACAATTTGGAAACCATGAATGCAAAAATCAATCATTTATAAAAGACACACACTAAAATTGCACCAAATAAAATCCATAGAACGCTGGACTTTACATTATCAGTCTATTCTTATCCAGTTACACATTTTAATGCAGTCCCTCACTAACCTCCTCTTTGAACCCTAACCTTTGCACCATGTACACTCCACATTTACAGGTTCATGGCATACTTACAACATGTATTATTTAGGTGCAGTATCCACTGTGCTTTGGTTGTATACAGGAAGTTTAATGTTGCTATGGAATCAAGGAGTTAGCTATTTAAGTCCAGTTTCTGGTTAGGTTCAAGGGGTGTAATCATTCTAGGGTTAGGGTTAGGGTTAAGAGATTTATTGACATTCGATGTACAATGCTTTTAATGGTTGCTAAGGGAAAACTGACTGTAGGGTCAAAACATTGGACCAGGAAAGATTTCTTCTTCTAATTAGACTGGAATATTTGATTAATAAGATGCCTCAGATACACGGGGCTCGCTCAGAATATTAACAGAGAATCAAATCCTTTATATCAACTGGGAAAACGATACAACTTCAGCTGTACATGCCTGACATGACACCTGTGACCTCCAGTGGATTTCCAGGTTTCGCTCCTAAAACTCAAACCTTGGCATCAACCTTTGAATGTGGACTAATGCGAGGTTGCGTGGAAACCAACAGTTACGGCCACGCTAATGGGCCGATAATGAATAATATAATGAATCGAAACTTTTCACAGCTGCTTTCTCTATAGCTTCCTCACAAGGGGATCTTTTAAGGTTCTTCAGAATGGGCGACAAAAGCAGGAGGCTACGACTAATGGTGGAGAGAATTCCCCCCCCCCCCCCCAATGGTCTTCAAACCGCGGGCCTCACACCGCAACGTCTGACAAAACATAATCCCGCTCCTTTCACACCCTTCAACGACCGATGAATGCTTGATCGCTTGGGTGTTGCAATAGGCCTTTCAGAGGCCAAAGTCCCCTTGCACACTTTTCATAGGCACATCCTGCCACGGCAAACACTTGTGCTTAACAAATTAGGCCTGAAAGGGGATGGGGAACAGAGAGGGGATAATTCAATTATCCTCCTTTTTTTATCTAGAAAATCTAAAGGTGGGCTTTGGAAAGGAAAGGATTACTCTGAGTACAGGACCTGTGTGGGCCTTTTACAAACTAAACAACTGAGGGGTTATAACACATCTAAGAGTGGGAGAGGTTGCAGTGGTGGTATCTTTTAGACCTCGGATAAAAGGTAGCGCTCTCCTCGTGGGGACTTGCTCACCCCCTTTTAAAGAGCTCTGAAACTGTGCTGCTGCTTCTGATTTTGATTTCGGCATACTGGACTGGTGTTTCAAAAGAGACCTTTAGACTTGGGGTTCGTCTTTGCTCCATTCTCTTACAATTGAACAAAGATGAACTTAGTTTCAAGATGCCTTTGGGAAACCCAGCCTAGGCTCATTCCTGGGCAAAGAGGCATCATTTCAAACAAGTGTTGCCTGATGGAGGGGCTGGGGTTGGACAACATTCGCATATAGCATTATGTGAGATCAGTGTAGACTTGCTGCTACAGAGAAGAAGTGGTGTGTTTGGAAGCTATAAAAAGTCACAGTCTGATGTGTTTGTATAGAAAGCGGTGGAGGCAAACTTAACAGGACTCAGTGTAGATTCTCTTACCGTAAGATGCTGGAAGAGCCACGCTCTCATTATATTTGTGGCCACTTTGGGGAAGATGCCCCGTTTCTTCTGCCTCTTCTTGTCCTGGTCATCCTCGTCTCCCGTGCCCGGTGATGCCAGGCTGTTGTCGAGGCCGTCTCCTGTGATCAGAGACAAGACGAGTCACGTTACGAGAAAGCTTTAATTTAGCCCCCGTCGCCTTCACCCTCCTCGTTTTCTCGTACGCCACGAAAGGGCATGCGAGAGGGAGATTGTGTTCCTATGTGGCACGGCAGCACAAGATCCTTCCTCTCACCTCTGCTTGACTCCCTGGCCACTGGATAATGAAGAAGAGTTTGTAGTGTGGGAGCTCAATAAAACCCAAGAGCTATTAATACAATCTGAGCCACGCGTTTGACATGAGGTAATGACTGCCGGAGCTGTGCGCCTGACATGAAATAATGAATGCTCAAACTACAGTCAGACTCGGTGCTATGTGCTCTTACTTATATGTGACCTCTGTCTGAAATAAGACTAATGACTTCCTTATAAGAAAGAAGAGGAGGAAAAACAATAACAAAAACACATATCTAGCCTGTGAATGAAGTATGAACCCAATAACATCAAACCCTGTCCTGTCTGAAGTTGGACATGAGGCGCTCATTTGGGTACTGAGGCAGAATGAGGGTGGGTGGGTGGGTTTTGGCAGGGGGTGAAGCCATCACCCTTGCCGTTCTCATGTGTTTACTGACCGACACCCCACCACACACATCCCCCACCATCATCATAGGATACGTCTGTGTCGGATTGTCTACAGGGCAGCGTCATGCCAGGCTCTGGATCCTGCCATTAGCAGCATCCTCGTTTGATTTCAGCAGGAAGCTGGGGAGGATCGAGGCAGGAGGCTTCCTTAAAGCTGAGTATTTCCGCCCATGCTAGCGAACTCACTCCATCTCGCAGCACAAGGGGCACTCCGCTCCCTCTCCCTCTCTGCCATTAATTGTGCATCAGCCGAGATGATTTACTTTTAACAGTGGTGGTTATTTTTCTTGCCCTCGGGGCAGAGAAGCCTTGAAAGCCTGCCTGGAGGGCATGTGAATAATGCATCTGAGAGACTCCTCCCCCGAGGCGGGACAGGAACCCTACTTTTCTTAAGATTTGCCCTAGCATGTCTTTTTGTTTTTAGAGATGCATCAATCAAATGCGCCTATATGAGCCATATTCATGCATAAATATTTCAGCTAATGAATATTGACATTAAAAAGGATGTGTTGGAGGGTCAGGGGCTCAGGAGTTTGTGGGAGTTTTGACGGATGGTGTCCAGCTAGGAGTCATGGACAGGGTACAGGGTTCACACTGCCTATGTCCTCTACTCTTTACTTTGTTTTGTCCTCTACCTTTCACACCGCCTCTGCCAGTTAACTTATTTCATGGGCAAAGGTTCCCTGAGGGGACAGGAGGAGGATTTTTTTTTCTATTTAACATTTGTGAAACTTTCTTTTTAAACTGGTTGGTTCAATTAACTCCTTTATGTGAAGTTTCTTCCTTTAAGTTGCAAGAACTTAAAAGTCATCTTATTATAATACATATATATATATATACATTATAAGCTGTATCATCTCACTCCAGCACTTCACTGAAGCTATGTGTTCACTAAGTTAAATATTCAAAAAGACTACGTGCTTTTATGGCTGCACCATTCCACAAAAAGGAGCTATTCTGAATGTGCTTCGTTTTGTTAACATTTAGCTAAAATTCAGCCTGACCTTTTTGGCATATTTGGAACCTTGGACTTCAAATTTTAATGATTCTTTTGATTTTAACATTGCTTGGCTGCACATCGTGAGTTTATACTGGCATAATTAACCAGCACAGAGAGTTTAATCAGCTGTTTAATTTAGAAGCCTTAAAATAAAAAGGCTTTCTTTAACAGAATGCAAATACTGTATATTGAATAGATTTACAACATGCTGGTTAACAGTGTGATTTCATATAGTTCCAGTTCTTCTACTACTCAAGCAACCAAACTCTTAAAGGTGGGGTTATGTCACCTTTCTACTCATCTAACTAGCAATAGTCCATGAGAAATAATGACTTAAAAATGGTGACAGGTGTGATAACATACAGAGATAGAAGCTCTTAAATAGATGTGTGTCCTAACCATTACCCAACACCAACCTCCAACAGGAAATTACCAAACATGAAAACAATATCGAGCTGAATGAATGAACTGAAATGAATTATTATCAAGCTATAGTGTTCTAGTGAAAAGAGAAAGTCCATTCAACATAATTATCATGAAGAAAATACCGGCCTGAATAATAAACAGTTGGCTAATATATATATTTGGGTACTATTTTTGTAACAAAAGCATGCTACAAATTGAAAGAAAGAAAGAAAGAAAGACAGAAAGAAAGAAAAAGAAGGACGAAGACTCACTCTGTCTAATTATATCTAAAGAAGGCACGCCGTTCTCCCCTCCACAACCACCCCACACACCCTCGACACCCCACTCTGGTCCACCTCCTCTCCTCTCCTCATCCCTCTTTCTTCTGCTCCAGAGAGGGGAAAGCCGCGGGGCAGATCCTCTGTTACACTAATCGCTTCTGACTGTTCCCCAGCAACTCAGCCAATCTAACCAGTGTGTGACGGTGCAGTCTCAAAGTCGTACATCCGTGCAAGTCTGCCATACCGCCACCCACCCCCCTCTCCCTCCCTCACCCCCGTCCCCTCTTCTCTCTCTCTCTCTCTCTTCTCGCCCCCCCCCCCCCTCTCCACTCCACCCTTGCCTGTCACTGTCTGCACGCGTGACACCGGAGGGCGGAGGTGGGGGAGGTAAGGTGGAGGGGGGGGGCGGGGGACTAGGGTGGGCATTACCGCAGGGATGGCTGGAGTGTTGCCCCGGGGCTAAGAAGAAAAACACACACACACACACAAAAAAACAGCACCCTAAGATATGAAGAGAAGTCTTCCTCGCCTTTCTACTGCCTTCCACCTCTGCTGCTCTCACACACCCGACTCTGCTCAGCCTGTGTTGTTATATATTTATAACTCTTTATGCTACTTAGGCAATTCCAACTCAGCTTTTATAGCTTGTTTTTTAAATTATTTTGCAAATATTTAGATTATATTGTAATTATTTACTTATTAGTTTGTGCATTTGTATTGTTAGACATGTGCAAAAACATGACTTTTGGATTCTTTAAATGTACAATGTGTCTGTCAATTTCTGCCACTAGGGGTCTCTCAATCAAGTGGTGAAGTAGCATCGGATTAGGAGCGGGCATCGTTTAAAAAATGACAATACCGGTACCAATCCAAGTATCCTTAAAGTGATACTGATGCCAACTGAGTACCTCATTCGATACCCGTAATGTGAATAGAAGCATTAAATTGTGACTTCACCACCACAGACAGGTTGTAGCTGCTGTGGCAGTGGGCCAATCACGTCGCATTAAATTGAAGAACTTTGCATTGATTGGCTGTGAGCAATCCATACAAATAGTCATATTTTCTAGCTCTGGGTGCAAAAAGGATTGATTGCAGGTATCATTTGACGGGAGACGTTTCCATACTACTTGGTATTGACTTATTTTGGTCGAAACCTTAAAGGTGATGAGTACTGACACAGAGCCCTACATGGGTTGTCTTCATTACTAAACAACTAACTTCTCCCAGCTATAGGATTCCTTGAGTGTTCATTGTTCAGGATTATCTGCAGAGGTCTCCTCCTCTCTAAAACAAACAAACCCAGTGATTAAATGGAAGTAAATGGAATGAGGCCGCTAACAGCTCTAACTTGTTTCTCTGATAACTTAAGATCCAGAAGCCCGATGACTAAAATCCATCATTAAAAGGTTAAAAGGTACACTTAACAATGACTAAGGTCTAAAGAGTTAATCGTAAAAATGTTGCTTAAAACTGAATAAAATGCCATCGTGTCACCCAACACTGATATATTATCTTGTATGTGTATACTAATTGGTAGATGCCATTGTGCCATGATGACAATGACCGCAACATAACAGCACATGACCACCATTTAGAAATTCATGAAAACATTCGTGGTAATGTAAGTAAACCACTCAACAAAAGATATAACATTGAACTAGTCAATGGGGAATAGTAACTTCTTTTTACCTATATATATATACGTATATATTTATCCCCTCCAAAAAAATAAATCTCTGATATCAGTTTCAACAATTGTCTAAATGATCCATCACATTTGGTATTTGTATTGGAAAAAGGTTCACATAATCTCACTACACTAGCAGACTTTTTAAATTCCTTTTAAGATATTTTAAGATTAAAAATCACTTTGTAGATATGAAGATTACTCACTTCTTTATCTCTCTACCAGTGCAAGGTTTTTGTCATGCCTTTGCTTATTTTAATGTAAAAAAAGAAAATGGACCACATTAGCTTCTTATACATATCATGTTAGACATGCTTGACATTTCATGTTTCTTTTTTTAAATATAGTTTTATTTCCTGTCCCTGTACCTCTGAGTCTGTTATGCTGGGTGAAGCAGTCGATGGATGACGTGTCCATAAGACAAAGTGTGGAGCAGCTAGCAGAACTGATTGCTGCACCCCCAGCTGCATCAGCCATGCAAAGCCAGTGTGGACTGTCTAATGAGCTCAGCGGGACCCTGATCCATCATCAGTGACACCTCGCGGCTCCTCCCCTTATTAAACATGATACACAGCTCTAAATGGAGTAGTCTGGAAGCTTTCCAAGACCTAGAGACTCCTAGGTGTTAGGAGGTGAATATGATGATTAGGAGCTGTTGATGGCAGGTAGTTCTTTTTCATGCTGGAAGCTCCAGTTGTAGGTGAGGTGAGTGAGGTACTGTTTGAAAAAGTCTTTACTGCTGTACAGAAATCCAACGTCTGTGGTATGAAGAAGACAATGCTTTCTCTGGAAGGAGGGCCAGTGAAAGAGACTATTTGCATTTCACTATTAGGTCATTCATCACATTGTAGGTGATGCATGACTCTAACGTGAGCAAGCAGCTTGGTAACTAATATAAATATAAAACTAATATAAATATAAAATAGGTAAATAGAATCTCATTTGGGCAAATGAGGGGATCTCACTGAGAGAGGATGAGACTATTTTTTGTGATGTTCCCCCAGTTTTGTGCATTGTATATTGTATATTATCTTCTTTGCTTCTGCTTCAAAGGATCAGGTCACACAAAATATAATTTAAAAAACACAATTTAATAACTGGGTTATATTTATTTATTTAGTTATTGTATTGGTCAACAATTATACTATTTTATCTTTTTACAACTGTGTTTTCTATATTGTTATGTACTGTCTGTTTATAAGAGCTATCGTTACAGTAATTAACAAATACATTAGACTTATAACTGCTTTATAACTATATTACAATGTTACAAATGGCTTGTGAAATGTTTACAGTATATGCTGCTCATAAATGCTAAATAGGGGCAATTAAAGTAAAGTGTTAAACATATTTTCTCATTTACTGATGAAATTCATTTGCTGTGCTCTCACAATTGAAAAATTGCAATACCATCTTCTCTGAGTGTGCACTGTCTGCAACTACTGAGTTTATTATAATTTGAAATGTAGACAAAACATCTGATAGCAGCATGGTGTAAAACTGATTCTTTTACTATCACGTAGCCAGCACACATCTTAACGTTTGACTTACTTTCATTAGTGGAACCTCAAATTATTACCCATTAAGAAGGAGATAAACCGATGTCAAGACTGTTGCTCTCTGGACAAAAGAATACTGTTGTGTGTGATGATTACACTAGATGATTACAACTGTTTGTTTCACAATCCAGCAGCCAATCAGCAACAATGAACCGCACGAAATTGCCTAAATGGACCATGATGTTTCACATTCTCTGAGGTGGACGTGCCTGTTGCCATTACGTAACTGACTTGATGAAAAGACCAGTGAAAGAAATATGCAGAGGCCATTACTGTTCAAGGACTTCTTTAGTTGTAAGTGTTTCCAAGGAAATCTGGTCACAGAGAGGTTAAGTGTTATTCTTCAGTACTATGAGCACCACACCTTCATTCCATTTACTTCCATGGTTCTGAGGTAGAGGCAGGAACCTCAGTGACAGATAACTGAAAAAATGATCTCCATGGAGAGAAACCACTAAAGTGACTAAAATAAACATGTTTTCTTTAAGTTTGCCTGAACTGACCCTTTAGAAAAACAACTGTGTATGATTTAGATCAAATTTGGATCTTCCCTTTTATATAGAAAAATACAAATTTGTTGTCAGACACAACAATGTGTTGTTTCCTCTCCTTCTACCACCACCATTATCTCTCTCTGCCCTCCCCCATCCTCCCTCACTATCTCTTCCCACTCGTTGTAAAACATTTCTGAGATCCACAGCATGACAGATGCAACAGGGACATTAGCCCGCGGTGTCAGTGAAGCTGTGATGTCATTGGCATGTCAGCACCTCCACCTCGCTGCATTCCTTGCTCCTGACTCCAGGCTCTGGAAGTGACAAAAAGATGCAACACATCCTGTTCCTCACATTCCATTTCTCAACACGAGTGCGCAAGGATCTTTTTCGAGTCACTCCCACTGCCTTTTGTTTTATTTCAGTCTTTGTGATGGACATTTCAAGCCTTCCCCCCCGTGTCCTCCCCCAGACCCCTTCTAAACATTCCTGGGATAGCACAGCCCCTTTAGCTGTGGTCAACAGCAGTCACCCTGGGGGTTGAGGTATCAAAGAGAACCCTCTCTGCATATCACACAGCTTACAAGGCAACAACCAACCAGCCTTGGAGCTTACAGAGAAGCAGGCAGCCATGATACAAACCGCCAGCCACACAATGGATGGGATCATCTACCTGTGGTTAGCCAGGGCTAGAAGCCACATCGCCACCACTTTAGTGCTCCCAAATGATGGTAGATTTTAAAAGGTTTCATCAGACCATGCAGGCATGACTAATGACATCGCTCTACAGTAGGGGACCGCACAATCACTCCTGTCTGCTTTTGGTGGGATTGACAGTACGTTTCAAACTTTCTTAATCATTCTGACATCACAAGAATATTCCAGAACCTCATTTATTAACTAGCTAAACCTGAGAATTTAGTTTAGTCAGGAACTTAAAGACAACCTCCACAGGCTAACGTAGTGGTTAATCCAAGGAGATATCAAACTATATTTAGGAGTATTTTCTACTGGGTTTGAGATACATTCATGTAAATCAATACATGAAATTTGTAGCAGGCAAAGGTTTATAGGTTTATATTGACCTATTTTGTTCAGCAACATAACACAAGTCAAGCTTTGTAACTATCATAACCAGTTATAATGACACTGGCGATATCAAGTGAGATGGGTCAAGAAACACAAGCAATCGGTTATTTAGATGGGTCGTAAACCAATAAATGAATTATTTTACCAATTACCAATTATTAAGTAGTGTCCCTAACATTTACTGATCTGGGTCCGGTCTAGGACACAAGATCTGGTTCAGAATGAAATCTGGATGCATTTTACACCCATCTTTTACTTTCTGCTTTGAGACACACTACACCACTGCCATTGAACTTTGTACTGGATCATGTGCTGCAGTTTCTTCTTATATGTCATTTCTGGAGAAGTAATTGCTGACTCGACACATGAGATGGAAAATATTTACTTTTCTCAATATTTGATCTAAGCTACGATCCTGCCCTAATTTCAAGTAATTTTAAGTTTAGATTAATGTAAGTCTAAACTCCCTCAATGTGCTTCTCTTTGACTAAACACCAAAAACAAAGTGTTCATTTCTAGATTTGTCATACTTTATGTGTTTAACTGACTAATTGAATCTTCTGTAGACACACAATGGTCAACCCTGGTCTCCAACGTCAATGTCCTGAGTTTTGTACAGTACGCCCAACCATCCACCCTGATCACGCCCCTTTCCATGTGCAGTATACAGACATCACCAGCATTAACTATATTGGAAAAAAACTGGTGAAACATACTCATGGCAGGTTTGAACCTGGTTGTTCGTGACACATGTCGACAATGAGGAAGGAGGGAATTCGGAGGTAGTCTATAACCGTTAATGCCGGACTAGTTAATTATGAACACAATCTGCTCCTCGCTCTCTCATCAGTGTGCCTCATGAAGGATTTAACAGCCCTGCACTCATTCTAGACATGTGGTGATAGCTGTTATTATTATGGAGGCCATTTACCTGCTTCAAATGAGATTAGCATGAAACACCTTTTACTATCCTTTTCTATCCTTTCAGGTTGTGTGTTTGACTCTGTTTCCTCCTGGAATGAGAATAGGCCAAAAAACAAGGCAGAGAGACCCGGGGAGAAGCAGCAGGTAGCATGCAACCAATCCTGCTGCAGCAACCGCAGCTCTGATCATTCTGGCCTCTTCTTTTCCTTTGTTCCTCATACATAAAGTGCTCTGTCCTTACATCCCTACGGGGGGCATTCTGCACCCCCCATCCTCTATGCATTCTCTCCCAGGTCAAAAGGCCATGGACATTGGGTTTCCCGCACTGCTGTTTAAAAAAAGCCTAAAGGAAAGAAGCTATTCACACTCTGGCCTTTCTCAACTCACCTCAGTAACAACTTCTAGATACTCAACGGCTAAATTAAGAGTTGCCATAACATTGACTACATGTCACACTCTCAAGTTGTTGCAGGTAGCTAAGATGATTTTCAAAGGGAGAGTCCTGATCTGTTTCTGATTGTCTTCTTAATCCTTTGAGTTTCTCTTGTCATTCAAAGCATCCTCCCATTGTTCTCCTCAATGCTCTGCTCATTGACGCCTGATGGGCAGAGGGTGGAAAGTTGCTTTAAAGTCCATTCTATTTTTACTGCCGCCAAATGGGAGAAAAACAAAAACAAGCCATAAAACCCTTATAGCCTTCAATTAGCACATCAGAAATCCCATCGACTGCAGGAACACCAGGGTGACGTGAGGAGGGCCATGAAGGCGTCACAGAGAAACAGCAGAATCTAAAGATCTCTTCATCACCGCTAACGGAGTTGTAATTGAGAGGTTGCATTGTAAAAGTGAAGGCTGTTCACACATTATTCTATTAGTGTTGTACTTGATAATGTGTTCGTTTAAAGGGCAAAGCTGGTGTTATTTTGTGTCCATAAAAAGCCAAAGACAATAATAAAGATGTGAATCTCTCATTAAAGTCATTCAAGTTCATAAACACATCATGAAAAACTAACAAAACTTCTAAAAGCTTCCCTACACTGCTAGGACTAGATTCTAGAGGTCAGTGTTGGGGAGAAACTAATTACATGTAACTAGTTTAGTAATTTAATGACAAAATAAATGTAAGTGTAATCTGTTACAGTTACTGATGAAAATGTTGATGATTACAAAGGAGGTTACATGTGAAGTCACCTTTAACATTTTTCCTCAGGAGGGTTTTTTCCTCATTTTTTAATATTCAACATGTTACTGAATACATATACTGCTGTTTTTAATTCTTTGAAATCAATATTTTTTGTATTTTGTAAATAAATCATGACATGGGTTTATTTGGCTTAAATTGCATCACAGTACCAATTAAGCTCATGACAGACTTTTGACTTTATATTCCAAACTCTACATGAACTAATGAATACATTTTACAATGAGAGATAAATGTTGCTTTATAAGAAATGATCTCTCTTATAAATCATGTCAGTATCCATGAAAAACACCTCAACTTAGATTTTGGTGTTTAATGGGAACATTTACCCTAACAGCTGAAAACATTGGTTAAGTAATCAAATGTAATAAGTTACATTACTTTGATGAAATAATTGAAATAGTTACTTATTATATTTTAAATAGGGTAACATGTAAAGTAGTCAGACTTAAAGATACTGAATCTATCTTTTTTTAGAATATAGAACTTTCCCAGGTTGCTAACCCCCCGCCCCAAAAAAGAAAAGAAAAAACAGACGACACTACCTCAGTTTAACTCTAGTCTTGTTCTTAATACTTTCTGACTTCACTATCCTGCCTGTAGCACTCAACTCCAAGCCTACTGGTTCCTACTGAGGACACAAACCTGAAAAAAGTATCACAAATATCTAGTTTTGACTTTTTTAAAGGCTACTGTAATTTTTAGCAAAGGTTACTGAAACAGGATTTGTTTTCAGTGTCAGATAAACAGACAAATATCAGTTTTAGGGAAAAACACCTCACTAACCTTAGATGATAACTTTGTAATCATTGCAATTAAGATAAAGTGATTAGATGAAGTGAGTGCATGAACTTTTAAGGATTAATCCCCCCTCGCCCTCCCTTCTGCCTCAGAGAGAGGTCACAGTAAAGTCACAGCTTTGATATGGAGGAGGCCTGCAGGCTCTCTTACCTAGTTCACTGGTGTTGTCTCCACTCTGGGAGACGTGTCCCCCGCTGGAGGGTCCCGGGGTGCCCACGGAGGGCGTGGAGTGGGCGTCATCCAAGTCTCTCCAGGACGCTGGATTCTGTGAGGTCAGGGAGAGGTCCACACACCAGGGGATGGAAAGATAAGGGAAATAGAGGAGAAAAAGAGAGGAAAAGGAGGTGAGATGGGGGGAAAACAGATGAGTAAGGTCCAGTAGGTCCAGTATGAGGTCCATTATGCAGTTTCCCAAAGACACAAAGACAGCTGTGGAGTGATTAGCATAGCAAGGCAGTAAACAAGTTGTCAACAGTTTGACTGAATGAGATCAACGTTACCATTCTGTCCAAAAGAAAGGTTTTTCAAATGTTGCAGAAAGAGTTAAAAATACAAGTTTAGAGGACAGATCAGGTTAACAGAGCAGCAATGTGAACTCTCCTCTGTCCTGCCCGATTCTGCAACCAGCATCAGGAGAACGGCCGTATTTATGGGGTCTGCCCATCAGACCACTCAGACAGCCGTAAGCCCAAGCCAAACAGCAGATCTCCCTCTTCAGCCTCTTTGCGTCAGCTGTTTGCCGGATGGTGATCAGATGAAGAGCTTGGCAGATGACAACAAGAAGCGACAAGACAATGGCGCAGTGTGAATGAAGCCTCTCACCGACGGGCCCCTCTTTTCTAACCCGGGGCCCACACAATAATTACAACTCCTGAGTACACACAGCTCCTTCAATGAGGCGCCATGTGTTTATCAAGCTAACAAAGGTCTTATTTCCTAACACCCCCACATATGTTAAAAACCCAATTAAAAGGAGCGGAGGGCACTGTTAGACGCAGGCCTGATGTGTATTCCAATCATAAACACATATTTATATTATACGGTAGTACTTTTAATCATACTGTCACACACATTACTCACAGTAAAGATTAAATACCTACACCTAACGAGCAGCAGTGCTAAACACGCACAAGGTAAAGACAGATCAAAATGTACACATGCAAATATGGATGTTTGCTCAGCACAAGCAGGTCAAACTGGCTATTTTAAAAAAAAATCAGTAATGTGTCAGTGGCGCTGTTGTGAGTGAAAGTAATATACATATCAGGGAGGGACCAAAAATGTTTCTATGTTATCAGGAAACACACACACGCTAGACTAATGCGAATGCTGTAATTGTATCGATATCAGCAGCATTTAAACAGGAGATGTGATACAGTACAGAGAAGCACTATACTATACTCTATGTGTATTTTAATATACTGAATATTGCTGGATAAAATGCTCTTTAATTGTAAAAAGAAATAAAAGTGCAGTGTAATAGATGTGTGATGTCTGCACTGTGTTGTAATGTGAGTCTGTTCCAGCTGAAGGCAACAATAATATAATAATATAATAATAATAAATGGTTGTTTGTTGTATTTTCCTGGATGGATGCAACATTTTAGAGATGCTCTCCAACTTAAAAAAAAAGAGAACAAATGTTCCCCTGCAGGTGTTTTAATGTGTGTTTCAGATGCAGATGTTTAGTGTGGATGTGTGTCACAGTGGAAGCTGTTGCCTGTTGCCTATGGTATTGAGTGTGTTATGATGACTTTACTGAACCAGTATACACACACAGGTATGGAGGTATAGCTGAAAAATGTCACAGGTGTAGGTTGTAAAAAAAAAAAGTAATGTCACATGATGCTGCTTTGTTATTTTACATGAGAAGAATCATGAAAATGAGATTTACCAACAAGTAATGTACAGTAGGTGCTTAACCCGGGTTAAAATTGACCTGGTTTGGTTCGACTGTACAAATTCGGTGTTGGAGGTTTTTAGCCAACTTCATTCCAACTTATTACCACAGCTTTTACACATATTCTTTTGGAAATTATGGTCAATTAGCCTCATTTAAAGAAAATATATTTAATTTTGAGTTTTAATTGTAGAGGGGATTCTAAAATAAGTCAAAATGATTCAGAAAATGTATTTAATAGTACAGTTTTCCTTAAAAATCTTCCTTCCAGAGCTGGATGTATTTCAGGATTAAAATTATGATTTTTGTGTGGGGAACAAAATATCAGCAGCTTCACTTCCAACTATCAGCCTCAAAAACTCTTAGTGGAGAACACACAGCAGCTCCAACACACAAACCAGTACACACACACACATGCACACATGCACTGGGACACACACACATGCTTTTAGCCTCAGTGTATGATAAACAGCTCGTGGTACACTCAGCGGTTAACGTTCATGTTTGTTACACAGCTGTGCATGTCTTTGTACCCAGAGGAGAGCGGCGCACATCCATTATGCAGCAGCCGTTAGGAGGAAAGCATTACAGCAGGAGAGTGTCCTGTCACATCAACTGGTGGCCTCACACACACAAACACACACACGCACACAAACTGTGTTTTGTTGCCCGATGCAGAGGGAAGCGTGTGTTCTGAAGAAGGGGAGAATTTAAAGGACTGAGGTCAGCGCTGATGTTTTTAGACTGAAGCTGCAGTTAGGATTGTGCTAAAAGTGAAATCTGACAGTTTGACAGCACTGAAAAACAGTCGAACAGCTCTCATGATGTCATCAGTTAAACGTCCCATCCAATCTGACGACACTGCTGCTATATCTTAACTTTTAACATCTGCATGTGCTTCTTTGTTAATAGAGCAGAACTAGGAAGAGTGTGTTTGAAAAGCTCACAGCGGGTGGTATGTGTGTGTGTGTGTGTGTGTGTGTGTGTGTGTGTCTATATCCTATTGGTGGGGAAACTCCAGGCTAAGAGGAGTGAAGCCCAACAGCAAACACAACACTAGCAGCTGCACTTTGTGCTAATAGAGGATCATCCTCATCCTCATCCTCATCATCATCCGTGACTCTGCACAGCGCCCCCAGCAGCCCTTTCACAGCAAAAAGCAGCATATATTAAAAAACTAAATTAAAGTGTAATATCTGTTGGATTCATTAATAAAAAGTAAGTAAATATAATATTTTTAATGATAGGTAAAAGAAAGAAGTGCTACTGATAAACACTGATAGTTCTCAACATTTTTCTCTTAAACCTCAGTCACACTCTGAGATATTCTACCAGATTAAACTCTTTTTGGAGGGACAAACTCTCCAGAATTTTATTTTGAAAATCCACAAAATTAGAACAAAATCAAGAAAAGCAGAATATTATTTTTCATGCTTTTCCTTCTTTCTAATTCTGTTAATTAGTCTATTTCATGACCCCTCAAATGTATCTAGTGTCAGCTTGAAGGGGCCCCCGACCCCAGATTGGCAACTCCTAGTCAACGGCATATCAACCACTTGTGTGGATGAACAAGAGGAGCATGTCAGCCTTTTATAAAGGGAATAAAGAGAGTGAACGCAGAGAGGCAGGCCTCAACATGAAGCTCACACAAACAGTTATTTCTCCTCCTGCAGTCACCGCTGCGGCTGAGAGCTTTGAGTCAAAAAAAAAGACTCCGAGCTTTTCTCTGTTTTCACTCACATGATCTGCGAGGTTGGTGGAGGATCCTGACAGGTCGTCGAAGTCCGACTTACAAACGTCTCGCTCCTCTATAACCAAGTCGATGGGCATTTTGCCTTTCAGGCAGCTGATGTACCGGTGGCAGAAGTTATCACACAGCTCATGAACCTGCACAAAATAAAAAATAAAATACAGATTTCAATTTAGATTCTTCGAGTTTTATTAAAATATTGAATGTGCCTGTAAAAAAAGGGAATCACTGACAACAGATTTGTTTTTGTTTTGTTTACCTTTTCTAATTCCAGCAGATGGAATCGTAGGACTTGAATCGCTTGAATCATCTAAAACAAATAAACAGGCACAAATATATCAATATAAATAAACATGTATGTAGATGTAAAGACGCAGCAGTAAAGCGTTTTGTGTATATTTACCAAATTACCAAAATAAAACTAATATATATTTTTTCCTAAATTAAAAAATGAAACACAGGAGATGCTCACCAAGTTATCCAGCTCCGGGTTAGAGGAAAATAACGGTTTCTCTGCGCGGATCTGAAGTGAGAAGAACATTAAAATGATGGAGAGATGTGTTTAATGATGCTCACACTTTATACATCTTTGTAATTATTATGATATATAATAATTCATCACTTGTTATTATGTTTTTTAGCTGTATATATATCTATCATCTCATATCATCTCCTCCTACCTGTTTTGCAAACACTGCTATGTCTTCATTGAAGGAATCGGAGGAGCAGACGTCTCCTCCCGCCACGCCGGGCTCTCTGGGCGTGCAGGTCGCCAGCTCGCACTTCTCAAACACCAGAGCGAGCAAAGGGAATAACGGGTGTCTGCAAACACAGAGGATGACAGGCCCTGGTTTATTCTCTAAGCATTCTCAGGCCTGCACATGAACTATTGGCTACACATCAAAGCGGCGGCAGATTGTATTTAACATGAATATTTATTTATTCCTCTTTAAAAAAAGAAAGAAATTTGAATCATTTCTGGATGATAGTGAGGAGAAAAGTCTTAATTCTTTAAAATAAAAAATCCTGATAAATGTGGAGCTGCTTTGGAATTTACTGGAATTATTTCATCTCATAAACATTTATTATTAGTTATTATTAAATGATTAGTTCTAAAATGGGGATAAAAGGAGATTTATATTCCATATTATTCTGACTTTCCGCTGAAATCAAATCAGCTGTTTTTGCTTATTAAATAAACGAGATAATTTATCAATTTATAGTGTTTCATATTACCTCTTTACTGTAAACATGTAACATTATTATTATTAGTTATATTCTTCATATTATTATTCCACACCCATAAATCTGGTCCTTGTCCCTCTTCAGTGCGTCGTTGACGGCGCTGCCCATGCTGCTGGGCATGATGTTGTGCGGTGCGTGGGCTCCATAGTGCTGCGTTGGATGCGGGGGCGGCCCGTGGTTCAGGTGGTGGACCTGGGGCAGAGGCCGGGGGGCGTGCGGGTCTCCGTACATGGAAGTGGGAACTCCGACTCCGTCCATCGCGCCTCCGTAATGAGCCAGCTCATCGTACTGGAGTGAAAGTTGAGAGTTAGAGTTGAGTATTATATTACATTATATTACATATGAAACATTTGTCCTTTGAGTTAAAAAGAAAACATCAGTTAATATTGTTTTATGCTAAAGATATGATTAATATCTCAGTAAAATTCCCATAATTTGTTTATTATATTCAGTAAGAGTATACATAGGCCTTATGAGCTGTGTCCAAATTAAATCTTCCATATTACCTTTGAAATTGCTATATTTTAGAATTAAATTTACTAAATGAATTTCTTATTTTGCGTAAAAGTTCACGTCCTGTTTTTTCGTACATATGTTCGCCTTCACTAAATCACTTAAATATGATTTAAGGATGTGAAATGTTCGGTGCTGCAAATGGATAATAATGAGCAACTCATTTAAATCATAAAAATTCAAAAAATAATATCTCAAATCAGACGTACCCTTTGCGCCATCTCCGTGCGCAATTTCCCCCAAAGAAATGCGTTAAAAGAAGTTGTTGCACAAAATGATGAAGACGATGATTTTTAAATCCAAGAGCAAATTATATTATAATCCTGTCCTGATCTTTGGCAGTATATGCAAGAGAGTAATGGCTGAAATCAATGCAAAGTGATCAAAAACAAGAAGGAAACATCATCATATGTCCTCAGGTTCACCAAGTGTGCCAAAAAAGCGCACTGGCAACTCCTGCGTTTCTTCACCGAGGGGGATTAGTGATAATCTGATCGGATCTGTGTGTTTGATGTTAGTTCCCAGCATCAGTTGCCAGTGTGACGGGTCCGCGGCTCAGTCCTCTCAGTCCTCTCAGTCCTCTCCTCTCACCGTGTCCTGGTGTCCATGTGTCTGCGCGCCTACACGCTCACTGTCCGCAGGTTGGCTGTGGCACCGCTTATAGGACAGCTCTGCGATCTGCAGGACACGCTGATGACGGAACGTAGAGGGGAAGGGTGGGTGCAACAACCAGCCCCCCCTTGCTCAATTGCTAAAATACTGCGAGTGTCCCGGTCGTTTCCCGGTCAGTATTTTCAAAATAAAAACCGGAGATACTCATTGATCTCCAAGGTCTGTCACCGCAGCAGAGAATAATTGCGCAAAATAGGTAATATAATGTGGCTATTTTTATTTTTTTTATTTTTTTTACAACAGACTAGTGATTTTATGTTGGAAGATGGAATGGCGCCAACTTGCGCAATTAGCAGGTTATCTCAGGGCACGCTCCCCATCCTGAGTAAATACAGCGTGTCTTGTGCAAATAGAATACAAGTATATAAATGAATCTTTTAAAGCTTTTCTATATATGTAGTATGCACTTCCTTCTGAAATGCAGATTCTTAACATACTCCTTGATATACTCATACAGTTATATCAGTGCGTTATAGAATAGCCTATGAATGTATATGTGGTCATGAGTATGGGTGAGATGTGTTTGGGCTTGTGTGTATTAGTGTTATGTGTATATATTTTATATTTTATATTTTCTATCTATCTATCTATCTATCTATCTATCTATCTATCTATCTATCTATCTATCTATCTATCTATCCTTCTCCTTGAATACTGTGCATATTGCTTGTTGTGTGATAAATGATCTTTATTAAAGCGTTTGCTACCAGCTTTAATGTGAAATGTGTGCAGTCTTTAGGAATGGAAATAACATAAATAAAAAGAGAATTGGTCATTTGAACTGGTTTTTAGTCAAATGGATGTCATGTTGGACATCATGCTCACTATTACAAGGATCCATAAGCCCAAAAAAAGAAGCACCAATGTTTTCTTATCATTGAGGCTTTGGGGGTTTTGAAAATAGTGGAAAAGAAATAATTCATGCTTTACTTTACCTTACTGTTATTGTGCCAAAGCATATTCCTATTTTTATTGGGCTTTTCCCCCCAAACCCTTACAATTTAATTCATGTGATCATGTGACATGTTCACTGTGATGGAACAAAAAAGTTAATGAAGTTTCTGCAAGTTGAATCGAGGAAGTAAAACCACTGGATGGCTGGGAGGAAAATCACATCCAGAAGTGTTTTGAGAAATAATATATGATGATGATAACAATAACTTAATGATATTTACAAAGTGCTTTGACAGACAAAGCAAAGACATACAACACAGAGAGCAATAAGAAGGAAAGTAGAAGACAATGAATACAATAAGGAGATGATGGAAAAAATAAAATAAAGTAAAATAAAATGAAGTAAAACACATTAACAATAATAAATGGTCATCAGTGATTCTTTTAAACAAAATTTAAAATGAATTAGTGAAAATATGCATAAAGAAAATGTCATTGGTTCATCAATGTCAGCTGGTTACAGACAGTTTGTACATCAAAAATCTCGCTCTAAAAATTATGTTATAACAAGCCACCAGGGTTTATCCAATCACCATGCTGTGTTCATACATTTCATTCAACAGACGTCAGCAGATCTGAAGCTCCAGCTGGAAAAAGAACAAACAACAAAAAAAAAGAAAAATGCAGATGCGTTTATTTTGAAGAACACACCTTCTCTGTTCCGGTCTGAGTGTGTTCCGTGTATGTGTGGCTTGACTTCTCTCCAGCCTGCTCGCTTCCACCGTGTGAATAGGTGGACCTGAGCCTGTGACGTGCCACCTACTGCTAGTCTGGTCTGCTTTGCATTGGAGGAGGCGGTTAGTGACGCAGATAAAGAGTCAGAATATGAAAATAAATCCATAAACAGACTGCTACCATTATCACTGCTACTACTTCTGATGCCTGAAGTGTTCATACAATGTTCTGTTTTGCTTCTAAACAGGAGACAAGAGGTCAGAGGTCATGCTCCGGAGGCGGGGGGGGGGGGGGGGGGGGATGCTCAGCATCATTTCAGCAGGTAAACTGTTCCTTAAGAGTTACCATAAATGACCCAATAAAGCCACCTGCAAATGTTCTCTGTGTGATTTTAAGATTCAAACACTTTGACTTCTGTGTTTGGGACTCATAAAACCTCAGTGATTAAAGTTCATTTATGACATATTTTACGTCAGCTCCTCTCCTCTTCCTCTCTTCTCTGGAGTTTTAATGTAATTAGGTGAGACAATGCCTGCAAAAACACATTTTAATCCCAAAAATAGTCCAAAATGATTGGTTACATGCCATTTGAAGGACAGATTTAGGTTGATATCACTCCCTGTGTGGCAGGTTTCACATTCACACACTGCTCTATCATTCTGAATTCATTCATATAGTTTTAAAATCATTATTAGACTTAAATATCCTTCAAATTTGGTCTGTTTCCATGTAAGATTTTTTACTTCCTTGTGTTATGTTGATCAGAATGAAGCTGCTCTCTAACTCCTCTATAGTTATGAGGTATGTGAGTTTTTTTTTTTAAATTTTCTTTCTACAAACAAAACCAAGCTTTTAAACATTCTTACTTTATCTGCTCATGGCAGCTACATTATGGACAAGATTAAGTAAAGATAGAAGGTTCTATATGGTTCATATAAAGATTGCATTGACAGGAGGAGGTAAACTTCACACAGCACACTGCACTGAACCCTGGCATAGACATCAATCCTGAAGTAGACATTTGAGCCTAAATCTAAGAATACAATCATAAAAATTCACTTTTTAACGGTGAGAAATGTTTTTTGCCCGACCTATAAAGGCACAAAATCACTTAAATGCTTATATGTGTCATTGCAAAGGGCATACATGATGTATTTTTTTAATTTGCCATACACACTATCCAGCTGCTAGAAATACTCAGAATCCCAATCTGTATTAATCCACCACTGAAAATAGTCCCCCCCCCTCCACCCCCCCAAAAATGAAGAGTTTCCTCCAGATTGTTTAGCATCTGTTAAAAACCACAATGAAGAGCTGTTTTAGGACATTTATAAATAATTATATATTTGAGCTATTTTTAGATTTGTACATTTTTCAGTAGAAACCAAAGATCTTTGGACTATGTAGAGAAGTCAGAGAGAATTGAGACTCCATAACTCATAATTACAAGAATACATTGACAAAAAAAGAATATTACAGGGAGATCATTGATTATTATAGCAAAATGACATCTATAATGGTTTTATTAATGGTTTTATTTCAAAATAAATGTTGCCACATTATGCAACATTTTGTACATTTCTCTATCCAAATTAATTAAGAAGAAATATATATGTAATAAAATGATGTTTAATTAAAATCTAATAAATGTGAAATGTGAATAATCCAGCTGTCTTTGTTTCCTCCTTATTCACACTGTTGAAACATTTGCTTAAAAAGTCAAATATTTCCAGCACGTTTTATATATATATATATATATAAATATATATATATATATTTTTTTTTTTTTTGATCAGAAAAATCTTATACACTTTCCTTTGATATGCCCCATGTGTAAATTATTAAAGGCATATATTTGAATTATAAATACACTAACTATAAGGAAACAGGCAAAACATGCACCATGCCCGAGGCTACATCTCTCCTCATCGCATATTATTTCCATGTAGTCTCTCTCTGTTTCCTACCCTCCCTGCTTTTTCCTCCTTTATGTTTACTCCCCCCTCCCACCCCTCCACCACCCACCCACCCACCCACCCACCTCCGCACGCTCACCCTCCCACCATCCTTGGCCCAGCCAATGTGATCTGAATGGAGGCTGATTCAGGGTGTCAGGCCCTGTCTTAAATGTAATAAATTACCATCTAGCCGGGGAACGATGCATCCCTCCCGACGCATCACCAGAGAAGGAGCCAGTGCACCACCATCCTTGACCTCCTCTTCTACTAACCCCCCCCCCCCCCACACACACACACACACACACACACACTCCTTGCCCTCCAATTCCCCATCTACACCCCTTCTCCTCCATCGTCAGCCAGCCCTGATCTGGCTGGCTCTGTCACCCGTCATCCTGTGCCCCAGTGAGAATCATTAGCATTGTCAGAACTGGCTGAGAAAGGAGGCCAGCAGAGACCTGGGTGGAGGTGGGGAGGAGGCAGGGGGGTGGGGGGGGGGTGGACTGTGTGTGTGTATGCGAGGGAGAGAGAGGGAAAGAGTGTGTGGTAGCTCGCATGTATGCATAGATGTGTATTTGCATGCTGGTGCTGCTCTGGGATTCATGTACACGAATGTCTGTTTTCTTGCATGAGTGTATTTGTGTCAATGTAGAGGAAATGTGTGTGTGTGTGTGTGTGTGTGTGTGTGTGTTTGACGTGGAGCAATAGCAGCAAGCCGGTGATGTATGCAGGTAAAGAAGGACTTGCTGAGGCCGACTGATCAATGATAAACAGTGTGTATGGAGAAGGTATTGGTGTGTTCATCTGAGCGGAGCTGCTGTATCAACTGAGCTGTGTGCAGAGAAGGGTGGATGGGTGCAATCTCCAAAACCACTTGTACAACTACTGGTGAAGGTTTGGATCATTGGATCAGTATCACTGCTGGCAGATTAAGATAATTGTGGTCTTTTAAAAGACAATTCTGTGGGTCTTAAAGTCTGTGTAAAGTAAGAATAAATATGTGTTCTGAGTTTGACATACCACAGAAAAGTGTGTTGTTAACCACCCTGCCATATTTGAATGATTAAAAAAATCGCAAAAAATATGAAATTAGGCTTCAAAGTTGTGTAAAACTCAGCCTCTTTCTCTGCTCCCAAACGCTGTGGGAGTGCCTGCCAAGTCAGCTGAAACCCCGCCCCCTACCAAGTGTCACCTGTCAATCAAAGTCACCACCTCTACTAGAAACATGGACACTACGTCTGAGAGCTTTCTGCTGCTAACTCGGCTGCTAGCTCGGCGGCTAACTCAGCGGCTAAAGGCTGATTTATGCTTCTGCGTCGGACTGACGGTGTAGCTACGTGTAGCCCTCTGCGTCGACGCTAACCCCTACGCTGTAGCCTGACGCGCACCTCCAAAAAATCCTAACTACGCATCACGGCAACGCAGACCGCAAGGGCTGAGATTGGTCCGGTCAAAGCGTCAGTTCCTCTGGCAGTTGATTTATTTATTAATAATGAGCAAAAGGTATGTGTTTTTTGTTATTAGCGCACGTAGCGCAATGCTACATGCTACTGTGGTCAGAAGATAAACAAGGATACAGATAGAGACTCCTCTGAACCACACACACACACACACACACACAGTCACACCCCCTAGCAACACGTTCCCTCGACGCAGAACTTCAAAAGGACAAGGACGGCGTTGGATAAATCAGCCATAACTCGGTGGCTAGCTCGGCGGCTAACTCAGCTAACTGGCTAACTGTAGACTGTAGTAGTAGTAGTGTGTGCTGAATGTATTTATACCTCTACAGCAGCAGGGGCGGGTGATTCAGACCCGCCCACTAAATCCTGAACACAGAAATGTTGAAACACAGTTTGTGAAGCCTAGCTCCACAATTCAAATCTAAATGGTTGAAATGGTTTTTACACCTTTTTTAGAAATACATTTATGAACAATTTAATGTGTTTAGAAGAAAATGTCTGAATTCACTTTACACGGTCTTTAATTTCTATCTGCTCCAATAACACTGCACTCACTAAAGTAGATCTGGGAAGTAAAGCAAAGTAGAGGTAGTAGTCTATCTAGTAGTCTATTCATTTGACCAAATTTGCAACATGCACATTGTTACTTTCAACATGAGATCATTTCTTCTTGCTATATTTTGTATTATTAAACACCATACTTGTGACCAGTGGTGAAAAAAGTATTAAGATCCTTTACTTAAGTAAAAGTACCAACACAGCTATGTAAAAATACTCCATTACAAGTTAATGTCCTGTTATAGTAAAAGTACATATTATGAGTGATGTAGTATGCAGTATTACAGTAAAAGTACTGCAGTATTATGAGTGATGTAATATGCAGTATTACAGTAAATGTACTGCAGTATTATGAGTGATGTAATATGCAGTATTACAGTAAATGTACTGCAGTATTATGAGTGATGTAGTATGCAGTATTACAGTAAAAGTACTGCAGTATTATGAGTGATGTAGTATGCAGTATTACAATAAAAGTACTGCAGTATTATGAGTGATGTAGTATGCAGTATTACAGTAAAAGTACTGCAGTATTATGAGTGATGTAGTATGCAGTATTAGTAGTAGTGAAGCATCAGTGTTAGGTGGAGCTCGTTTATACTACTTTATATACAGTTAGCTAGTTTATACTACTTTATATACAGTTAGCTAGTTTACATTACTTTATATACAGTTAGCTAGTTTATACTACTTTATATACAGTTAGCTAGTTTACACTACTTTATATACAGTTAGCTAGTTTACACTACTTTATATACAGTTAGCTAGTTTACACTATACAGTTAGCTAGTTTACACTACTTTATATACAGTTAGCTGGTTTAGTCCAGTGGTTCCCAACCGAGGGTTGGTGCCCCTCCAAAGGGTCAGCAGATAAATGTGAGGGCTGGTGAGATGATTCATGGGAGAGGAAAGAAGAAAAAACAAAGTTCTGATACACAAATGTGTTTTCAGTTTTTGGACTTTTTCTCTAATCTTTGATTTTAGAACTAAAGCTGTCAAATAAATGTAGTGGAGTAGAAAGTACAATATTTTTCTCTGAGATTTAGCGGAGTGGAAGTAGAAAGTTGCATTACTCAAGTAAAGTACAAGTACCTCAAAATTGTACTTAAATGCAGCACTTGAATAAATATATTTAGTTACTTTCCACCATGCATGAGCAGAGAAAATGACTATAGAACTTGAGAATTGACCTGTAATTTGCAAGAGACAATCATTTGTGAAGCGGGACTCTGGGACCATTTACAGTCCTCACTAATGAATTTATGAATCAGACCCATGAGACCACAGATGGACCAGTTTCAAGTTACATTCAATCTTAACAGCTCAGCATTATCCCATTGTCCTACTGAGGGTCTGGGGGGTCTGTGTGCCCAACCCAGTCACAGAGCTGATGTCTGATTCTGGTGTTCATTGGTGTCTCTGTCTAGATGTTAGTGAATGAGTAAGTTTGGATAACTAAACCTGCAACGTGAACATGAAAGCTGCTGAAGATGTGCCACTGTTCCTCTCATCATGATTTATCAAACTCAGCATCACATCAACTCAATTTCCTGAGGCTCCCCCCTTCAGCTTCCCTCTGCATGACAGTCATCCACTGTTCCCTCTGCTGACACAAGCTGATGGTCATCACTCTGTTAAGATGTGTGCCTCCACCTACACTAGATGTGAATCCTTCACACTGAGTTTAAAGCAGTAATTGTTGAGCTTTTGAAGAAAGGGAACCTTCATCATTTCCATAAATCATAAATCACTCTTTCATCTTATAAATCTCACAGCTAATGCAGCCAGTACTCAACATTAATCATTGTGATAATCAATCCTCTGCATGCTATTAGTCATTAGACTACTTACTCTGCACCTCTGAGTCTACAGTGGTGGATCTGAGAAAAAAACATAGGCAGCACATGTGTGTGTGTGTGTGTGTTTGCTGTGATTTGACTCCAGAATCACTACTGCTATGCAAAACCTGTTACATGATATCATTTTCTTCAAATATTTTTAATATATCTTAACTGTCAAAAAATGTTTTCCATATATTTGGCACCGAATGAGAGCAAACACTAACCCTAACCCCTAACCTTAACCCTAACCCCTAATCCTAATTCAAGTTTACATATTATATTCCCAGTGAAGTTTATTCTCAAACTGTAAAATGTTACAGCCTCCATTACATACTGTATCTTTATCACAAGTGTTTGTTAACAGTGTTTATGTATATATTCTGTATATATAAGATTATCAGCTGATTAATTGATATAGGAATTTTTTTATTTCCTAATATTGGTATTGGCATCGGCCCCAAAAATGCAGTATATGTTGTTCCTTAGTGAAGTGTTTGGTGTTTGTGACCTCGATTTGAATATGACCTCATTCTCTGTCTTTGGTCGCCTTCATAGATGTACTCAATCAAGTCAATCTATAACTTTCAAATTTCATATTCACACATCAAAATGAAAAGCCTGGAAATGTTCTGTTATGTGCTTTTCTGTAAAGTTGGGTGACTGAGGAGGGTTAGGTGTTGTATCTTTATCTGTTTATTCCACAAAAAATGTTGCAGAAAAAATGGAATCAGTATGTTACTGTGATTTGTATAACCATATAATCATATAACCTTTCAACATATTTGTTATTCCTTCTAGAAATTAAATGACATGAATTTGACCTGTTTAAATTGCTTGACCACCAACTTCCATACAATCACATTCATCATTATCCTCACCCACCCAATTACATACACACACACCTAAATCTTCAAATACAGAGAATCACAATTACTCAAATATGCAGTTGTTCAATCACAGGCACTCACACATATTTCATTTCAAATTCATTGCAAGATTTATACACTTTGGAGAGTTTTTGAAATTGTTTGAGTCTAGATGGAGGGCTGAAAATTAAAAAATGTAACCATACATGCTAAAGGATCAGAGTGATTACAATTCATTATCTGGGGACCATGAATGTCTAACAAAACTTCATTCAAATCTATTCTGAAAATGACAATATGCTGAAAAATCAATGTATCAAAGTCATGAAAATAAATCATTTGCACATTTCATGACAGTCCATGCAATAGTTATCCAGGTATTTTACTCTGAACCACAAGAAGAAAAGTCATGCGGATTCATCTTCTGAGTACCATGAATGTCTGTGACAATCCATTCAGTGCTCGTTGAGATTTTTCAGTCTGGATCAAAGTGGTGGAGCGACAGGCGCTGCTACATAGAGCCATGGTTGTGTTTATAATGGGAGGAGGTCAGATGATTGTAAAGTTGGTCTGAAGTATTAATGATACGAAATGTGAGGTGGAGGTTCAGATGTACGGTGCATGTAACAGTGTTACATCATTTCATTACAAGATAAATAATAAAAAAATAAGTATAAGTATAATCATCAGTAATCTGTTACAGTTACTGATGAAAATGTTGATGATTACAAAGGAGGTTACATCTGAAGTCACACCTTTAAGACTTTACTCAGGAGGGTTTTTTCCTAATTTTTTAATATTTAACATGTTACTGAATACATATACTGCTGTTTTTAATTCTTTGAAATCAATATTTTTTATATTTAGTAATGGGTTTATTTGGAACACACATGGGTTTAAATGGAGTCACAGTACCTATTAAGCTCATGCCAGACTTTTGACTTTTTTCATCAAATATCTTTATTTTATATTCTAAAATCTACATGAACTAATGAATACATTTTACAATGAGAGATAAATGTCGCTTTATAAAAAATGATCTCTCTTATAAATCATGTCAGTATCCATGAAAAACAGATTAACTTACATTTTGGTGCTTAATGGGAACATTTACCCTAACAGCTGAAAATATTGGTTAGAACAAAAGTTATCAAATGTAATAAGTTACATTACTTTGATGAAGTCATTGAAATAGTTACATTACTTATTACACTTTAAATACAGTAACTATAATCTGTAACATATTACATTTTCTTTGTGTGTAGAAGGATTCCTTGCTGATTTTTCTCTTTTTTTAAATCATTTAGTTTAACGACAATTTTCCTTATTTTTTAATGATTTTGGGCTATTCAAATAAAATAAACTATTTTTACAGACTCCTCATAATGGGTAAAGACACCTGTAACTATAAAAGTGTGGAGTGCCTCTTTAAACCCATACAATTATATTGAGGTCAAGTCTCAACTTTTATTATTTGGAATCAAAATCAGCGACCGGTTTCCAATTTATATTTCTTCAAAAGTGTAAAACTGGGATTATTCATATTCATTACCCCATGCTGAGATTAAACCCAGACAGAGAATAGGAACAAAAAATAAACTCCAATTTCTACACTGTGAGCAATAAATCCATCAGTAAAAATCCACTGGAAAGACTATGAAGGGAATGAGAGGAGGTGTGAAGTCAAACGATGTGCAGAGGTTATTATTTACTGCTCCACTCGTAGCCTGTGATTGCTTTGTCTTGCACCGATGGGTCACTGCTCACTGTGTGGGAGCTGAGACATGAGAGAAGACACACAATGAGCCTGTGTGTGTTCTCCTCTAATGATTAGCCTGTCATTGTTGAGTGGTGCGCCAAGGTGGCAGACCAGACCAGAGCCCCCCTCAAGTCCTCATTCTGTGTGCATTTGTATGTGTGTGTGTGTGTGTGTGTGTGTGTATTCATGCGGGTGTGTGGCTGCATGAGAATGAGATGCCCCAGACTTGTGTATGTATATGTGTGTGCGTGTGTGTGTGTGTGTGTATACTCTTCCCCCAGTCTGGGTGTCAGTATTAATGAGCCCAGATTTCATTTCCGATGAGCGATTATTTGACTGTTCATTTGGCTAAGATTTATGACGAGGCCCTATATCTGTAGCCTGCAGCACTGCTCTAGTCTTTAATAATGGGAAATGAACACATTAATCACCCTGTAGCAGTCAGCCACAGAAAGCACGGGAGCGCCATCCAATCTAGCAACACTGGACGAAGGAGAATATCACCTCATATTCATTCAAAAGCCTTATCTAGTACATGGTGGTAGGAAAAATTACCTGTCTAATTGAATATGATTTAACATCTTAAAAATTGGACAAGAGTCACACACGCACATACACATACACACACACACATACACACAAACTCACACCCTCAAGAGCCACGTTACAGTCGTTGCTACGATCAAAAACTTGGACAAACCTTCGGCTTGTTTGCCTGGTCAAGTTTATCAGCCGGCGAGCAATAAACACGGTCACCACAACAAACCCACACGGTTTACCCAAGGTGGGAACAACGGCGTTGACCACAAAACCCCGATGAGTCACTGGGCCTACCTATCGCTAACCACGCCTCACGCTGGGCTCAGTGAGAGCTGGGAGCCGCCTGAACAAAAGATCACAGACAGCGCTGCCTTTTCACTCCTCTCACCTATCAGAGGCTACAGAAACATTCAGAGCTGAGGAATAATAGTCACTTCACAGGCAGTGCAGATTACATTAAGTGGTGCATAATGGACTGATCTGATTTCACAGAAACATGTATAGTTGTGCTTCCCTGTAAGCGTTCCTTGCTAGCACTGCCAACTTGATTGTTTGAAGGGGACGGATATTTTTTAGATTTAAAGTTCTAATCCATTTCTGACCTGATTTGGACACTCCTTTGGTTACTGGTGCCAATGGCAAGATATTCTGGTATTATTGGTTTACTCAGGTTCCTATCAGTCAAGGAGTTGGTAAACTTGCTGTGTTTCCTCTTGGTTTGATCCAATGAATCAAATTGCGTCACTAAAAGTCAAGTGACAATATTCTCTCCTCTTATTGGGCTGATGTGTCTGGGGTCAGAACAGTAGTGGGTCCTGAAGAAGCTCCTATCTGCCCAAATATCAAGAAAGCAATGTCCTTTGTTTGCAGGTCAGATCTTGAGTCATTTTCCAGCTAGCTACCAGTAGTACTGTATGTAGTACTGTATGTAGTACTGTATTTCTGCGGTTAGCAAAATCAAGGTTGGATCATGTTCTCATGACAAATGAACTGCTACAGAATTAGTTTCTAACAAGAGCTGAATGGGTCTTGGTGCTGTTGCTGCATTCAGCCCAAACTGATAGTACCAAGGACCAACAGTCCCATTCAACTGGACTAAACAAAACACCTTTGAAAACAGCTTTAGTAATAGGTTCCAGAGTGCTGGTGGAAATGCAACCCTCACATGTTGGTAGGGGGTGATTCAGTAAAATGGAATAC
Organism: Scomber japonicus; assembly: GCF_027409825.1. Lineage (NCBI taxonomy): Eukaryota > Metazoa > Chordata > Actinopteri > Scombriformes > Scombridae > Scomber > Scomber japonicus. Next base: position 28,514,881 of record NC_070594.1, on the reverse strand, counting down.
ATTCAATCTTTTAAATATTTTCTGTCTGAAATGGGTGATCATTAATTGCAGGTCTGTAACAGGACACAAACTCAAGTCTACCAGTTGAAAGTCAGATAAGTTACACACCCATCCATTGCCCCTGACCTCCACACCAATTACTTCCTGCATTGGTAATAAACATTGGTTTGGATGTAAATCCTGGGTTGCTGAATGTCCAACGTCCAACGTTATTCCAAAGGTACTGGGCTATAAATACAACGCATGCATCAAACAGCAAACATACCTTAATTCTCTACCCAAACTACAGGTTGTTGTGTATAGTTTCTTTAGTGTTTTTTTTTTTAACTTTCACCTGTAATTTGTAAGCAACTTCTCTTTCTGACAATTTTTTTCTGACCTATTTTCTGAATCCATGCGTTGCAAATAGAATATATATTTCCATGTGGAAAGAGAGAAACATGAAAAACAATGTCAGGCTTGGATTTCAAATTTGGTGGTCAACTATAGGTTCAGGTATTGCATTTTAACCATTACACAGTGTTCATATTATGACCCCTCATAATTAGTCTCTACACAATACACAATTTATTTTTTAAAGTCAAAACATTTTCTCCTATTAAATGTGAAAATGGGTGAAATTTGACCTGAACAATTTAAGTGTTATAGATGTACAGGTTGGGTTGAGATATCAGTTTTAACCCCTTGCACAGATCAACAGAAATGTATCTGTTGACAGAACACCAAACATCCTGTGAGTTGACAGGATTCATTATGTCATATTGTCTCAATAAGGAAGACAAAAGCAGAAATGGTGACACTAAAGATACAATTCATTGTTGTTTTCTGCATCATGTCTAACATACATACATCATTTTCTGTGTATTCCTTATGTGTTGAGACACAAATGGAATCCTGAGCAAAACATTTAGTATGTAAAAAGGCAAACTACAAATATAAAGAGGCTATTGTTGAAAAAAATACATACTACAAAAACTAGTATAAAAATATTACTTATAAGTATAAATAAAGCTAAATAAGGCTAAATATAGCTTTACTTTCATAATGTTGGAAACAAAAGATACTACACTTTCTTTGTTTGATGCTGATTTTTGTGTTCATTTTCTTTATACAGTTCAAAAGAGAAATACATTTAATCACAATCAGCTGACAAATTGACAAATGTGGGCAAAACTATGAAGTTATATGTATGTATATAATTTACATGGTTAAAAGTCTCAGTTGGGTTGTATTTTGAGTAAGTGTGTCATAATTATGACATGGCTTTAGTCATGCTGACACATCTTTTAGCACCCTACTGTCCTGTATACAACCATCAGATGTTATCTGTTCATCTTTAATGATCCAGCCTTTCTGTCCAAATTATTTCATTCTTTTTTTGCTTCACTATTTTGACCTCTTTACAGCTCTGTAAGTGTTTTGTGCTGTTTGCAATCTAACAAGAGCTTCCTATTGAGGCCAACCTACTGTAATCCACCTCTTGATGTTTTTGTAATTACGATTAAGTTACACTAAGGATGATTTACTCTTGTGTTCAGTGATACATTTGCATTTTAAAAATGTGATAGTCTATAGAATCTATACTCTAGAAAATAGCCAACGGATGAAGAGGCTGCAGTCTTCACTTCATGCTGTTCTGCCTCTGAAATTTCATAATGTGAAGACTTTATGTATAATTCACGCTAATTTGTTCACTGTATGTTTTTGCTTTTTGTTCAAGGCATGAAAGCAGCCCAATGAAGAAAAATCGGCTTTATTGCTGCATGCCTGAGAGAACTGCATTCCACATAGAGGATTCATCATCTCTGCGTCCTTATATCATGCCTTAATATTACTCATATATTGCCTCCAGTCCACTTCTCATAATATAAATTACAAACAAATAAAAAAACAAAAAACACTAAGTCCTTGTCTTTCATTACTTTTGGGCCCTGCCCTGTACTGTCACTAAAGATCTGGTTGGTCATTAACCATTCAAAGCACTGGAGTGTGTGTGTGTGTGTGTATGCTTTTTTTTTCATTCCCTTGGGCATTGTGGACAGAAGCCAGCTAGCTCATTATGTCTCCTTTGGAGGATTTTAATTGTTAATTCTGAACAAAGACCACTTCTGTGCCACAGCCCATGGTGTGCATACATACTGTATACATTCACCAGTACAGTCTTATTGTCTTGCTCTATCTGTTAGCTTCAGATGTCCTTTTTTTATCCTTGTTAGAAAAATGTTTTGAAGCGTAGGTGTTACATTATTAACGGGTTGTTAATGTCAACTGGATCAGTTCAAAATGAAGCTCTAATTACACTAAATCAAAACTGCTCTTTAAAACTTTATTAGACACACTTACATCATGTTGTAAAATTGTTCTTTTATTGACAAAGCAGGTCATTTGAAACAATTCATTGACTTAGGATGACACCACAATGAATGTATATATATAAAAGTAAAAGGACTGGTCAATCATACTGTTAAAGACAGGAGCAGTAAATGTCATTGGCTCAAAGAAACATACTTAAAAGCTCACAATCATTTTGCAGCCCCTGGCACAGAGCTGGGCATAAATTTTGTGCCATCACAACGTGACCTCTGCTTTGCATCTTAATGGGATGGCTGTATTGTGTGACTGAAACTCCAGTGTAGAGAGGAGACGCCTCCTGCTGGCTCAGCTGGTAACCAACATTTCCAGGCTGTACAGCTAAACAGCACCATCTACTGGATATATAAAAGACATCTGATGGGACAAGAACTCAAGCCGTATGGGAAGTTCTGACCCTGCCGAACAGCAGGCTCCTTTCAACATTCTGTTTGGGCATCTCACATCCTGGACCAAGATATATGTAGAAATGTTTCATTCCCTCCACCATTTCTTCTAGCTACTGCCATCAGGCTGTCACTACAAGGTTCCATTTACAAAGAGGAGCACCATTAAAATGTCCTTCATCTCCTCTACTATGTTATTGTCTACCTCTGTCTTTGATTAAGGAGTACAAAAGAGGAATTTCTGTTTATATTTGACATACAATTAAGTTTATTGAACTTGAATGGTTATTGCATGTTTGTGTCATATATCACATTCTCTTCAAAAAGGATGAAAGATCACAACCGTTGATCACCTGTGAGATGAGAAAGCACAAAACTCTTGGGTTGAGATGTCAGAAGTTAGTAAAATGCATTAATGCAGTATGAATGCATACAGATGGCGAGGGAAAGGAGGGGAGAGGAAGTCTGTGCATCATGGGAAATTTCCCCAGCATTCTAGGCCTACCACAAGATACAGCAACAGGGGGTAGTCCAAGGTGTACCATGAGCTCTTTAAGATATGATGGTGCCTGACCATTGAAGGCTTTGTAGGTGAGGAGTGGGATTTTAAATTCTATTCTGGATTTTACAGGAAGCCAGTGCAGCAAAGCTAAAATGGGAGAAATATGATCTCTTTTTCTATTTTTTGTCAGTACACATGCTGCTGCATTTTGGAGCAGCTGGAGAGTCTTTAGAGACTTGTTGGGGCAGCTTGATAATAATGAATTGCAATAATACAACCTAGAAGATAAATAGGATTTAAACCAGTTTAGTGCGATTCTTTTAATGTCAATTAAATGTTCCAGTCTCTGTAATAGGATGTGATGGTCAATGGTATCAAATGCAGCATAAAAATCTAACAGGACAAGTACAGAGAGAAGTCCTTTGTCTGATCCAATTAGGTTGTTTGTAACTTTCATGGGTTTACATGGGCTCTAAATCCAGACTGAAAATCCTAAAATAAACCATTGCCATGTAGAAGGCAACACAACTGATTGGCGACTGCTTTCTCAAGGATCTTAGAGAGAAAGGGGAGATTAGATATAGGTCTATAGTTGACTAAAATGCCTCAATGAAGATAGTGATTTTTAAAGAGGTTTAATTACAGCGACGTTGGTACATAACCTGTTACTAATTACAGATTGATCATATCTATTAAAGAACTGCTAAATGAGGGAAAGACTTCCTTAAGCAGCCAAGTTGGGATCAGGTCTAAGAGACAGGTTGATGGTATTAGATGAAAAAAAATTGATGAAGTAAGTTCAGGAAGGTCGAATGGAGAAAAAACGTTTCAATATGGTTTTACTGCTATTTCTAAGGTTTCTGTGTCTGTGGATAAACTGGTGCCTATTGGGGACAGGAGGTGATGCATTTTGTCTCTAATAGTTCAAATTTTATCATTAAAAAAGCTCATGAAGTGATAACTACTGAGAGCTTTAGGAATACATGGATCAATAGAGTTATGACTCTTTGTCTGCCTGGCCAAAGTGCTGAAAAGTAACCTAAGGTTGTTTTTATTTTCCTCTATTAATGGCCATGTGGCCACTCTGGGATTGAGTGTGTCTGTAGCTCCAGGAACTCGTGGATCTCGTTTTCCAAGGTCCCCTGTTCTGCTTTAATGCTGTTAAGTTCCTCAGACAATGTGGCAGCAACAGGAATAGTGACGGCAACACCAGCAGGAATAGGAGCAAGGGGAGGTTTGTCAGCTGCAGGCACAACTGCAGTTCCCAGATCAACACCAGGCAGGGACGTGCACATGATTATAGAGGGGCAGGGGCTCCTCAAAAAGGGGCAGCATGTGTGCGTGCAGAGCGCACACCAAAATTTTTTCCCGGTCCTTTACACAATATGGAAATTAATGTAAAATTAAAAAATAAAGTGCTAATAGAAAGCTAACTACTTAGCTGTGTGTCCTGTGTAGGTGAAAGTGATGCATTTGCTCTTTCTTTCGTGTCAACAAATTATTGTCAACATGAGTTCATTTACATTATCAAAGTCACAATAAACTTTATATCTAAACCTCGGACCTGTACTTCAGACCTGAGGCCTGTACTACGAAGCTGGATTTTGGGGGATATTATTCTGTAGGTTTGACATCCTGAGATCAAAGGGTCAGGGAGCATAATAACTGTATTTATTTATTGTAATTGTAAAAAAAATGACGAAAAGAAATATTTGTAAAATAAGCCTTGTGGCACATGAGTGTTATTAGTCTGTTATACAGTTGGTTTGACATCATTCACTCAAATGGTTGATGTATAATAGGTTTGTATTTTGAATGTTGAATATTAAACTAACTTAATGTCGCTATGAAAGGAAGGGCACTGAGGAAGCGCTCTGCCTGAAACGTCTGTGCCGTGATAAAGTGACATTGAATGATCAGAGTGCTGTCCGTTAAAATTGTCTGATAAATTAATATTGTATGATCTCATGAATTTACACATTAACAGAGTCATTTTCTGCCAGCATTCCTTCCTGGCTTTTGCTGCATCAACAGTGTTGCTTTTGGCCTGGATGATGTTTGAATTCTTCATATTTATGAAGAATAATTGTCTGCTCCTCCATGGTAAAGTAGTCTGCTCTGCAGGGTTTCTCCATGTTTGTGATTGGTCAGACGCTGCAAACACCTCCCCTTTATGTGAGCGCGCAGAGATCCAGATTGGAAAACCCTGGGTTCAATTACCAAATTGATAACCAGTTTCGTACAGTTTATCCCAGATTGCGAATGTCTGGGTAAATCAACCCAGGTAACAGAGAGATATCCCGGGTATTTAATCCAGCTTCGTAGTACAGGCCTCTGTAGTTTGGGAAAAATGATCCGCCGTAAACACGGTGCATTTTATTTTGAAAGTTAACCTGGTGTTTTATTTTGTATTTTGTACACGATTTCCTGTCCCACACGATCTGCTCTGTGCTGACGTCCGGCAAAAAAAGAAGCTGACACTTGACTAAATATGACCCATATTTAAGCACGTTGAATAAGTGGACGGAGACTAGTTAGACCATAACTCACAGGTTCACGTTGCTCCACTGTCACATCTCCTCAGTTATCCAGGGCACTTTTTAATACGAGGCAAAACGGGCAGGGGCTCAAGCACCCCTAGGGCCCTGTGTGCACGTGCCTGACACCAGGTACAGCAGTGATAAAGCAGCAATAGCAGAACCAGGGCCCAAAACATTTCCACCCTCAGCAGCAGCACAGGCATTGGCAGCAGCTCCAATAGTGGTGCACGGGTCAGAGCCAGAAGCAGCAACAAGAGACGATAGAGCAGCTGGCTGACCTGACTGGCTTTGTGTTAACATCTTGATATCAGACAGCGATGGAAAATCCTCCATACTCAGGATACTGTATCACATCTTCTTACTTTCTTCCATGGCTTTGAGCAAAGTATTGTGGATGTATTATTAGTCCTTGTGCCCTGCTACTGCCATACCTGCATTGCAGGCCCATCATGATAGGGAGTTGTGTTTTCAAAGTCCTTGTCTCTTATGTCAGTTTTGCCCCCGCAAAGCTCAGCTAGAGTTTCTTCCAATGGACTGATTCCCAGCACGAGGCAAAGGCATCCTACACAGTCCATCTCGGGAGGTGGCAATGGTGGAGAAGCTGTCAACAACAGCATTCAATTTAAGTCCAACAAGCAGTTTGTCTTGCTCACAAATATGTGGGTTCACTTGACTGCAGCTGTTTCTGTGGTAGCTTAAAATCCAGGTGTTTTATTTTGTAAGTGAGGGTGTGTGACAAGTTAAAAGGATGATCAACAAATGGGCTGTTACAAGTTTAAAATTCTACATATGCAGTGATTAGATTAAAAATAGACCATGCAAAAAACATTATACTGCCTGAAGAAGTCTATGTAGTCCTGTTTCCTGGCTCTGTCATTGTGTGTTGGAATGTTAATGCAGTCATTGGGGTAGACAGATAGAAAGAGAAAGTTACATAGGGTTAACTTTCTATTTTATTGCAACTGATTCTTTTTTCTTTTTTTTTCTTTTTTTTTTTGACTAAAGTATCTGGGTTTCATCCATTTTCTCCAGGAAGCTGATTTCTTAAGTAATGTAATCATAATATAAAGAAACCTGGTTACTATAGTTGGCTTTCTCTGCCACCTCTAAACAGCTTTATCATGTACACATGCTCATAACAAAAGCACAAAAACATCAATCAAACATCATACTCAATCTGATCATTACCTGTTCTGACTATAATTGTAAGCACTGACATTATGAGGTGAACAAATCTATAACAATAATAGAAAACATAAATACCTGTGATTTCTCACATAGTCATCATAATGTAGGAGTGTAAACCCATTTTTTAGTTACCAGAATTGATTAGAAATAGAAAAAGAAATTAAAAATAAAACTCCAGTATGTCTTTGTTCTCAACTCCGATATATGTTTCATTGAAGGATCTATGTCCCTGCTGATACCAGTGGGACAATTTCAGATGTAACTGAGGTGCCAGTGTATGAACAGCAGGCCCACAGGGTGAAGCTGCTGCCTCACTGCTCACTGTAGTGACACATGGCCTAATTAGGTAAATAGAAAGCACAGTGTCACTGTCCTGCGATGTTTAGCTGCGAGAAAAACCATGAGGGATCTACATTCAGAGGTGGAGTTAGGGAACATACCCCCACAAATGTTGGAGCACCATGTGGTGCCATGCCTACCATGGCCTTACAGGTTCAGTGGGTCTATGAAGAAAAAACTTCATCTGAAGTAGCAGGGAAGAAGATGCACACAGATTCAAGCATAGAGGAGGTCGGCCCATGGTTGAATGATTCTGTTGACTGTTGTGCAGTGGATGTTAAAATGATGGCCGAGCTTCCTCTTGCTGTATCCAGTTGTGTAGTTCAGAAACAAGATGAACTCCTCTATAGGAACCAGTTTTCCCCTTGTGACCCTCTAGAGCAGTGGTCTCCATCCCTGCTCCTAGAGAGCTACTGCCCTACATGTTTTAGGTATCACCCCACTCTAACACACCTGATTCTAATAATGTCGTTATCAAACCATTATCAAACCATCCCATTAAACTATCGTTTTAAGTATTTGTACTGGAATATTTAACAACATATGCATGTACCTACTACTTTACATGACAGAGTCACTGCACTGTCCACTCAGAAAATCTCCAGGTTGAAGTTGTATGTACATAAATAGTATGAAAGACCAAGATGCACTTAGCCGAGACACAATCATATAATTATAACTCAATGCTGACACCTTGTGACCAAAATCAGCAATAGCAAATTGAATTGTGACAGCCCACTTACTGTACAATCTACCTCACATTTTACTTTGATTTAAACAATGTCACACTCAAAAAAAGAAAACAACAAAGAATACACATATTAATATTTAAATAATTTTGATAGCTATACCAGCTGAGCAGATATACCACCTGGCTACAAAAAATATTGATTTTTCACTTGAGTTTCCAGTGGTTGTTCTCAAGTCATGGCACGAAGAGGTGAATTTTACTTCAATCATATCCCATCTGATTTCTCCCAGTAAATGGGGGAGTTTTGGCATGTCTGTTTTGGATTCAAATCTAGGATATATATAGTTTTGTTTGCACAGTCTCTCCTCCTCTGGCAGCCAGCTCTGGCTATAACCAGTCATTTCTATAGCTAATAAAATTAGTTTTTTAAAATCAGTCATAGGGAGGTGGATTACTGCACTGCTTGTAGTTTATCTGTCTTACCTGGTGTAAAATAAAATGTCTTCTGGTGATCCAGCGCAATGCCACAAGACACAGAGGTCTTGTAAACCGATGGCTAGTAGTTGATTCCTCAAGGCCTCAATCTTCCATTGCATACCGTCATAGTGTTCACAGTCAAAAGGATTAAACATTGCTTTCTGTTACAATAAAGTTTCAGTTTACTTACTCTATATATTGTAATATCTTAGTAACATTGCAGAATACACATGGTAAAAGTTTGTGTTTATCGCATAAAAAGGGAAAAAACAATTACAAAGGATATGGTGTGAGCCTGGTAATACCATAGAAACAAGGCTTCCTTTTACAGTACAGTTTCAACTTACAGAGTAAATTGTCATGTTTTACTTAGTAATATTGCAGACCTTATGGTACAAGTTCATGTTAACTTCATTGACAATGGAATCATCTATTACAAAGGATATGGTGAGAACATGGTAATAAAATAGAGATGTCAGCTGTGTACAAATGACTGTATATCATAACTGGTGTTGCATTGCTGAGGAAACCCTAGGGCTAAAACATGTCTGTTTGTTTGTGCTGCTGTGTATATCATAACACTTATGATATACCGTTATTTGTGAGTGCTGACATCTCTATTTATTTACTTAAAATTTACTTAATTTTTTGGGGTTGGCACCCGATATTCTGAAAAGACTGAGTCAAGCATGCCAGCTCTCTTAGACATGTTTCTAAGATTTGGTTACCTACTTCTTATGTATGCAATTATATCTGAGTTATGACTAACTTTAACTGGTTACAGCGATACTGTACTTAGTTGAGTTGATGGTAATAATGGTGGTTTCTCAGCTGTAGTTTCTCTGTATGTCCCTGCTTATTTACCAGTAGTAATTACCCAATAATATGCTACAATTTATCAGGTGAAAACTTCAATTAGGGGACTGTAAAAGGAAGGGTTAGCCATTATTTTAGCTGGTACTGTATTTACATACATATTCTTATATTTGTTTGTGTCTAATCAGATTACCACACAGAAATGTAGTATTCTAGCTTAGAACATGTTTGGAGAATACACAGACATATGGGGGATCAGAGAATTTATAGGGGCCCAGTAGTTCATGTCCTGGGGGTCCAAAGCAAGTTAAACTACCAAGCATTTGTACTGTTCAGCCAACAGCATTTACTGTATATAACACAGAGTAATATAAGCTGATCTATCTTCCATGTCAAATTAGGTCTGTATAGGAAACATCTAAATAAATAATGAGTGCCTGTGTACGTTTGATCATCACCTAACCTGCCACTGAAAATCACATGATGCAGTCCTACTATCTGACCACTAGATAGTGGTAATGAGTTGACTAATAGCCCAGCACAGAAAAATGAGCCTCAACAATTTTGTAGAAAATTCAAATCTTACTGATTATACTCATTGTGAAGTTTTAAATTTTAAACCTCATGAAAAGATGCTTAATTGAAAATCCTGTTCTTCAGCCACACAAGTGACATCATTTCTGTCATATTCAATAACCATCCTGTAGATTAGGTACAACATTTGAAGTACTTTGATACAATCATTAACCAGATCCTAACTTTTAATGAGAACTCAGAGGTGATTGGGAAGTCCTATAACCAACTCTTCAATATATTTCACAGTGCTGTTCATAGGAAGGCTAAACATATTTATTCACAACTGCAGATACCTCACACCCACGGCACTCAGGGTTTAAACTGCTCCCATCTGGCTGTCGATTCAGGGTCCCAAGGGCCAGCCCGAACATGTACAAGAAGTGTTATAATCCCTATGCCATACAGGCACGAAACACAGAATGACTGCCTCAGCAAACACTTGTTTTAATTAAAGAGTTGCTCTCTAGTATCTGCTGCTACCTGCACTACTGTACTGTATATTGTATGATTTTTTTTCTTCTTCACTCTCTTGTGCTATGTGTAGGAGAGCAATAAAGTCCATCAAATCAGTCTAATCTTATTTTACTTTTTCAGACACTATTGAGAAGAGAGGTGAGAGAATTAAATTCAATTTTACACACTCTGACTTCAAAAACATGATATTTTTAGTAGTTTAGTAGTTTCATGTAATGCAACTTACTATTCTACATGATTCTCCAGCATAGGGCTGGAGGATGAAGGGTTAGGGTTAGGGTTAGGGTTAGGTCGGTGGAGCAATAACATGAAGATGAGATTGTATTAGGGTTGTGGTACCCTCACTAAACCAAATCCACCCACTGCTTTTGTCCCGTCACTGAAAATGTCACACTGATACCGTTGCTACGAACACTATTCTGTCATTCTGAGACGTTGGTTCTTTGTTAAGGCACAGAGTAAGGCAAGGCAAGGCAAGGCAAGGCAAGGCAAGGCAAGGCAAGGCAAGGCAAGGCAGTTTTATTTATATAGCGCATTTCATACACAATGCCAACTCAATGTGCTTTACATAAAACAGAAAAACATGTAATTTGAGAAACATTAAAACATACAATTAACCCCCCCCCATTATAAAAACAAAGTACAGAAAAATAGAAAGACAAAAAGTCAAATAAGTAATAACTGTATTGGATACAGTAGTATTTTTGGTTTATCTGTAGGGCTGATGGAGAGAAAAATGCTTGACACAGGATATATTAACACTTTACATAAATCCTCCACACTATGAGGGCTTGATGAAGAATTTGTCTTATTCTTGAATACACCAACAGACAAACAAAGCATTCTTTGGCACAGAGCTGTACACAGTGTTGAAATCCAAAATGTATAAATGTTTTTGTCAGTGTTCAGCTCAATTGGTAGCAAACCACCAAGGACACTTCTGAATTTAAAGTGATGCTCTACTGAAGTTGTGAAGCTATTACTACAATGAGAGTTTGAATTTGCTACTTATTCAAATGCAAACAATGACAGAGGCTCGAAAAGTGAAAGAAGTGTTTGTGTAAAGCTCATAGAAAGAGAAGTGCAAACCCTGCATCTTTAACTTTCCCTCTTCACTCTGTACACCACTTGCACTAATGTACAGTGTACCTCAGTGTATCCTCAGCACATACTGTATTCTAGTAATAGTTACATCTCTAGTCTCTATCCTACTTTTATTTATTTTATTTCATTTTTTGTATTTGAGTTAATCTACTTAGTTGGTGTTAATTCTTGGAAGCATTCACAACATATTATATTCTGCATTCTACAGTATATTATTATTATTACTCATATTTTTTGGCACTTTACTAATCAATCTTTTTTTTTACATTTATACACTTCACACTTTCAAAATATTAAACATTATCTGGAAATGTTGCTCCATTCAAATAAATGAATGGAATGTTCAAAATGTAGTTTATACATTTTCACAGTTCTTCATTCATTTTAGTTAAATTTAGTTAAATTTTCATTGTTATGCAGATGATACTCAATTATATCTATCAATAAAGCCAAATGAAACTAACCAATTATCTAAACTACAAACATGCATTAAGGACATAAAGGTCTGGATGACCTGCAACTTCCTGTTATTAAACTCAGAAAAAACTGAAGTTATTGTGCTTGGCCCTAAACACCTTAGAAATTCATTATCAAATGAAATAACTACTCTGGATGGTATTACTCTGGCCTCCAGCACCACTGTAAGTAACCTAGGAGTTATGTTTGATCAGGATCTGTCCTTTAATTCCCACATAAAACATATTTCAAGGACTGCCTTCTTTCATCTGCGTAATATTGCAAGAATTAGACATATCCTGTCTCAAAATGATGCTGAAAAACTAGTCCATGCATTTGTTACTTCTAGGCTGGACTACTGTAATTCATTATTATCAGGCTGTCCTAATAAGTCTCTAAAGACTCTCCAGCTGGTCCAGAATGCAGCTGCTCGTGTTCTGACAAAAACTAGAGCTTCATTGGCTTCCCGTAAAATTCAGAATAGAATTCAAAATCCTCCTCCTTACCTTCAAAGCTCTTAATGGTCAGGCTCCATCATATCTTAAAGAACTGATAGTACCTTATGTACCTACTAGAACACTGCGCTCCCAGCATGCAGGTCTACTTGTGGTTCCTAGTATCTCCAAAAGTAGAACAGGAGGCAGAGCCTTCAGCTATCAGGCTCCTCTCCTGTGGAACCATCTTCCAGATTTGGTCCGGGGGGCAGACACCCTCCCTACATTTAAGAGTAGGCTTAAAACTTTCCTTTTTGATAAAGCTTATCGTTAGGGCTCTTTGAGCTCTTGATTTATGCTGCCATAGACTTAGACTGCCGGGGGACCCCCATGATGCACTGAGCTTGTCTCTCCTCCTCCCTCTCTCTCTCTCTCTCTATCCATCCATCTATATCCATTAACATTCATGTTCTATTAATGCATTCAATAACCTAAACTTCTTCCCCAGAGTTGTCTGTGCTTTCTCTTCTCACAGATAATCTGGGCCTGTATACGTCCGGATGACAGACTCCAGTCCCGGACCTTCTAGCTTCATTGTTGATTTTCATTGTGCTTCTCTCCTCTATCCTTCCTTTCTCTCCTCTGTACCCCAACCGGTCAAGGCAGATGGCCGCCCACTTCTGAGTCTGGTTCTGCCTGAGGTTCCTTCCTGTTAAAAGGGAGTTTTTTCTCGCCACTGTTGCTCATGTGGGAATGTTGGGTCTCTTTAAAGTTAAAACCTGAAGAGTTCGGTTTAGAACCTGCTCTATGTGTAAAGTGCCTTGAGATAACTTTGTTGTGATTTGGCGCTATACAAATAAAGATTGATTGATTGACTTTCAGTAACAAACTACATTCACACTTGAAATGTTCCACATCTTTCATACATTCAGTCTATTATTCAACTTTCAAAATGTAACTTTGTTTGAACTTTAGTTATATTGGTCTATTACAAAAAACCCACTCATCTTCAATATCTTCCAAATTGTATGTGTTCACATAGAAACAACCACGCCAAGGTCACAACAGATGGAACATTTTCATAACATTCACACACAGTCACAATTCAAGTTTCATTCAATTTTCAGCTCTTCGCAGATTCTTCGACTCAGATTCTTCTCATCACCTTACTCTGACTCTTGATGCACAATTTATACATCAAAATATAGACAAATGTGTCCTCTCTCATCCAGTGTCATTTCCATTCAAACAGGACTAATAGTTTTTGAATAAATCACCTGAAAGCACAGTTAGATCTGTCTTACAGTCCAAATTGCTCCAATATTATGTGAGCACATATCACATATCAGGTTTACTTGAGTCACTTTTGGGGTCACCCTAACCCCAGCCACTAGCCTAAACCTAACCCTTAACCACAGACCTAAAAATCACCAAAAGCACTTTACTAATTGTGGTCAAGGCTTTTGTACTGATGCTGTATGTCAGCATGGAGGCAAGCTACAGTTTTGGCAAGTTGGTCCTTTATGAAGCACATTATACAGGAGGAAGCCAGATTTGAATGAGCAGCTCTGCTGGGGCCGCTCATGCTTGTCTCCAGGTCTGTAATTACTCCATCACAGTAAATATGAGGGGTTGTTGTCAGTTTTTGTGGAAGGCGGTGTAGCCCTCAAAAGAGTGTCTGCGGATAAAGCCTGGGGATTGGGATTGTGTACCATCAGATATTATACTGCTGCATGTTCCTTGCCAGAGATTCTATATGTGTGATGAACTCTACTCGGAGGATAAACAACATCCTTCCAAAAGGAGTACAGTTTGGTAGAGATCTGTTGACTGTGAATGCCATAGTATGTTAATTCACAATATTTTTTATACCTCAGGTCTGTGTTTGTCTTTATGTTGATTGATGCAGCAGCGTCACGATCTCTCCCTGCAGCATTGACGACCTTGTCATGACTAAGATAGCCCACAAGATGGTGCTATAACTGCAATACAAAAACTGAGTGCACACTGTCTACTGGTCTTACCTTTTCAGTCTCATCATGCAAAACACCAAATACTATTCACCAGTATCTTACCTTACATAATACCCATAATGAGTCAGGTACATTAAAATCTATGGGTTATTAATGCATCAATAAAGCAGTTGCAACAATAATTACAAAATGACTTTTACTTGCATGTTCTGTGGTTTTGCTACTTAAAATAAAAGCTCTCAAAACTGTGTAGGCTAAACAGGCATTTATTGATTGATGAATTAATGTCATAGAAATTAAATCACGTGATTCATATATATACACAACATATACTTTTTTTAAAACTATAGTTTTAAGTCATTTAAACACACCTATGTATTCCTGACAATCCGTTTTAACAATAATTATGTAAAACAATAAAAAACAGAGTCCAAAAACAGTATAATGGTACAAAATAGTTTTTGGTTCTCTTTGTGTGTCTGTATTATCTCTTCTACCACTGGTGTAATGCTAATAGGCTGAATGATGCCATTATGATTGATGTTAACTGGATTCAGCTGCTTATCTAAAACATTTCTCCTCTGACCCTCTTCCTTTCATACCTTTATCCCATATCCACTCTCAAATCCCATACACCTCCTTTTATTCTCTTCTTTCTGCCCTCTCCTTCTCTTTCCACCCAGCTTCCCTACTCTACACCTCCTTTCCATCTCCTATTGTGCCCCTCCACTTTTACCTCTTTCCTTTATTGCCATTTTCTCTCCATTAATTATCTTCCCCTATCCCTAACTACCCTTTCTTTCTATACCACCCTTTTCCTCACTTTCCATCATCCCTTTCCTTCCCTCATTTCCCCCTCCCCTTTCATCTCATCCCTCTTTCATCATGTCCTCTCCTCTTCTTTTCCTTCCCTGTCTTCCTATTCATTACACCCCTTTCCTTTCTATCTCTTCCCTTTCTCATTTTCCTCCCCCCGTCCTCTCACCTTCAGCTCTTCTCTTTATTGATCACCTCTTACATTTTTCTCCTCCCCGTTTGCCTTTTTATACCCCCCACCCCTCTCCCCCTCTCCCTCTTTCCCTCCCACTCTTTCTCTCCTCTCCTCCTCTCCTCCAGGCAAACTGTTATCGTTCAGTAACTGACGTCGTGTCTTGCGGTAGGCTACGCAGCCGCCTGGCACGCCGGTGCGCCACGGCATGGAGAGACAGCCACAACGCACCATAGACAGCTTTGCGTCGGTGCGAGGTGTGTGCTGACAACTCGCAGTGCAGAGTCCCGCTGCATCCTGACGTAAACACATTGTAGGAAGAAGGAAAAAAACACCTCCAAAACATCACAATGTAATCGTTACATTCCTCAAAGGAGCATCGTCTCCCTGCTGCGGGCGTCTATGGTGTTTTGCCACTATACTAATATAATGCAGACGGTGATGCAGTGAGCAGTGGGTGTGCGCTCCTGAGGACCGCCGTGGACGAAGAGAAGAAGAGGAGCTACATCCATCCAATCAACCAACCAACCAACCAGCCAGCCTCTAAGCCACTAAAGCAGAACCGAAACACCGCGGATGATGTGTTTTTACTCCCTGCCGTTCTCCA
Organism: Scomber japonicus; assembly: GCF_027409825.1. Taxonomy (NCBI): domain Eukaryota; kingdom Metazoa; phylum Chordata; class Actinopteri; order Scombriformes; family Scombridae; genus Scomber; species Scomber japonicus. The sequence continues at coordinate 28,498,960 of NC_070594.1, read as the reverse complement.
TCCTCTCTCGGTTAAAATCGACGGAATCGACCGAAAGGACGCCGATAGATTGAAGACATTTATTTCCCCCCAACAGCAGAACCAGGAGCAAAGAGAATCAAGATGAAATTTCCGACTGAGAATCCAAGAAAACCAGGGAACGTGAACCCTCCACCAGGTTAGACTTCCAATTAGTCTTTTTTATTATTATTATTTTGGCTGCATGGTGTTTTAAGTAGAAATAAATGGGATTCAAACTTTATTTTCCCACAAATTCCCAAATTGGGGAAAGTTCGTGAGAAGTTCACCTCACTACAAGCTGTTTAAAATGACTGCAGAATATAGGGCTGGTTCTTTTGTTTAATAGTCTTTTACTGCCTTTATCTGGTTTCCACAACCTGCAGCCCACTCTGGTTGTTTTTTTACCATGCAGCCCCAGTTGGCTTTATCAATTAAAGATTCATGGTGACCAGAATATGACTTTCCAGAGAGAGAAATACAGCAGGAGAGGCTGCTGCTGCATGCTGAAGTTTACTATGGGAAAATACTGCAGCTGCTTCTTCACTTCACCGTGGCAGCTCAAAACAGGAGGGGAGACATGTGTTGATACTTGGGAAGGAATGAGTCAGAGAGGGAGGAAAGGAAGAGATTCAGTTAGAGATGAGTTAATTATTCTAAGTAGGAAAATGTGACAGAAGAAAAGCTCCAGTGTGATGCAGTTTGGAGACATGTACATAGGGTCTTGATTGAAACATTACCTCATCCACTGCTGGGCAGATCACACCAAATCCTGCATGTGTGTCACGTCCTTACACAGTATCAGCACATTTCTCCAGCTGTTACAGCCTGAACATGTGATTTATCTGCTCAGCACATAACCTTCTAGAGATATGACTGCTTCCTTTCATTTCTAAGTGATTGTCACACATCATCAATCTATGTGATTTGTGAGGCATGCTGTCCGTTCATCAGTGCACCTGCATGTGAGCAAGTGCATGGAAAAGCCATTCCTCAACACATTGCAGCTGATTGGCTGTATAAATCAAAGCAGTCGAATTCTATTGGTTTTCACATGTGTGCTCAGTGTCGGTGAGATGTGGCACAGTGGTCACGATTCCCCAAACCACTGTTACATAACATTATTTACTGAATAGATGATGAAATGTACAGATCTTCTTCTTTTGTTATCTATCACACTCAAAGGTAATCAACACTCCAACCACCATCAACAGCTTTCCTGTGTTTCTCGAACATATAGTTGGTGTGACATTTAGCAACAAGTTGTGTCTATACTGAGACAGAACACCTTTAAACAGGTGAAACCAGATGAAGCTGTCATTTTACCAGAGCTTTCATCTACATCTCACAGTCATCTTCACTTCTACCCTGGTAATCATTCATCCACCGCATCAGCAGCCTCATGTACAGTACTGATGCTGATTGTGATATGAAGTTGAAAGCTTTAGAGAAAGCTTGTAAGACGACCTTGAGGTAAGATTTTCTTGTTAAATTACTAACTCTAGGGTCAAGAATGGACTCTTGTTTTCAGTTTATTGATCCATTTGTCTATAAAATGCCAAAAAAAATTGTCTTCAGAAAATCAGGTTGCTTCTTTTGTCCACCCAGCAGTCCAAAACTTAAACGTTACATTTATTACCACATTAAAAAGCTGAAACTAGTCAATAATTTGTCTTTAAACATTAAAATGATTGTAAAATACTTGCATATTAATTTTCTGTTCATCAGTTTCTCAACCAAATTATTTCATCTCTAGATTCTTCTGGCTGAAACAATCTGTGTTTTATGCTTTTTTTTAAATTTTTAGATATTTCTCCAAAAATCAGCCTTCCTTTTTGGATATCTTTGAAGGCATGACAGCTTGTCTAGAATTTGAAATACATGTATATTGTTAAGAGCAAGAAGCACTCGTATGAATAGATTGTTCTTATAATACATGTATGAGTGATTCCATCAATATTCTAGTGTTTACAGTTTCCTCTGACATAGAAATTAAATTAAATGGTCCAGATCTGTTGTACGTGTCAAGATCAGACCAGCTCTACCTTTCTTCACAGGAGACAAACACTGATTTGACTTACAATGACTTATAATATCTTAATCTGAATGAATTTGGAGTTTAAATATGATACCAAAATTAACAAAAATTATATATAAGTAAAATAAACTTTTGAGGATTTTTTATGGCCATATTGTGTACCGTATTAACTTATGTAGAAGCTGACAATGTGACATCACCTACTATGCTGTACTATTCCATCCTCTAATATCTCTGTTACTGTTACATCTTTTGCTTTAGAAAGCTGTTTTTTTAGCATTTAACTTCATGTCACATCATTCCATCTTTATTTGTGTTATAGTGTAGCGCTGCTCTGATCACAGCCAGCACACAATGAACACATCACATGCACATATAGCTTTTCAGACCAGCACCAAGCCATGAGGATTTAAGTGAAGGCATGGCCGATATATTGTCTTCCATTGGGTACAGGTGTTTTAACTTATATCATATCAATCAATAAACAGGGTCCAAAAACACTGCATCCTACCTTTCCCATAACACAACTCATTGAACCCTCCGTCCTGGGTAAACCCCACACATTTGAAATGCCACGTCCAGTTTGTAAAGCAGGCTTTCAGTTATAAATGTGTAGTCTAGAAGCTGATATGGCTCTGATTACATCACCACTACTCATCATTATAACCATTAGAAATCTGTTTTTACATGCTGAGTAAAACTCGCCATAAGGAGAATGATTATATAAGATAAAGAGTAAAGGAAAATGGTTAGAGAAAGATGCTTTTAGAAATCTCATATCAGAGAGACTTTACTAATAGTAGTCTGCCTATCTGCCCTGAAGGTACATCAGTCCTCCTTTGTATCCCTTCAAACCGGCACATATGCATCATGTGGAGAAATGGCTTCTGGAGATAAAATGGAATGAGTGTAATGGTCATTTTTCTTTCTTTTATGGTCTCTGAGTTTGTGTTTACCCCAGTATATCATGGCGTTTAGAAAGAATCCAGCCTGTCTTTGATTCTGATTTCTTTACAGTCACCATATGGACTATAATTTATTTGACCTGAGGAGTTTCTTACTTTCTGTCTTCTCTTCCTCCTCCAGCTCTTTTTTTCATAGAGATATTAACAGACATTTTGAAAGCAAAACAAATTGTCCTTGCCAGTTCTTATATTAAAAGTCATTCATGCTGTTTACCTGTTGCATATCAGAGTGCTCACCAGCAGGAGACATCACTTAATCGGGAAAGTCAAGTCAAGTCAGTTTTATTTATATTGCGCCAAATCACAACAGAGGTTATGTCGGGGCACTTTTCACCCAGAGCAGATGTAGACTGTACTCTTTAATTTACAGTGACCCAACAGTTCCCCATGAGAAGGAACTTGGCAACAATGACAAGGACAAACCGAATCAGGCTGTAGGTGGGCGACCATCTGGCTTGATAGGCTGGGTTGAAAGAGAAAGGAGAGAGGAAAAGAAAAAAACAACAATAAGAACAATAAATACGATAATAATTATAGAAATATGACTGATATCAATCATAATGGGCATGGGCATTAAGCAGGACCTTGGCAACACAGGGTTAATATAGAAATTGTTCTCCGGATCAATATCGTTTTCCATGTCATGTCCTTTATGATCAGTGTATTCAAAGGTTTTTAGTCCAATTGCTTCAGAATCTGACATCAGTTCTTGATGTTGGTCAGTATCTCCATTTGTAGATGCATAGCATTTGTTATAGCTTGTCATGTGTTGTGTCTGTCATGTTTTGCTGGGGTTTTTTACCTTTCCTGGAGTCATGGGTTGTCATCACTGAAACTTCCACACACTGCAGTGGTGTGGACTCTGTAGATGCACAGTGCCTCTCAGACTAGAACTGGTAGAGCGTGATAGTTTGATGCTACTTTTAGGGACCCTAACAACCACAAGTAAGCCTGTACTCTGAGAACACAGTGTTCTAGTGGGGTAGTAGGGTACTAAGAGCTCTTTAATATATGATGGTCCTGACCATTAAGGGTTTTTTTAGGTGAGGACAAGGATTTTAAATTCTATTCTGGATTTTACAGAAAGCCAATGCAACAAAGCTAAAATGGATGAAATGTGATCTCTTTCCCTATTTTTTGTCAGTACACCTGCTGCTGTTGGACCAGCTGCTGCTGTCGAGAGTCTTTTGAGACTTGCTAGGCAGCCTGATAATAATGAATTGTAATAATCCAACCTATGAATAATAAACGCATAGACTAGTTAATGTGCAGTATTTTGCAATGTTACGTAGGTGAAAATAGGCAATCCTTGAAATTTGTTTTATGTAGGAATTAAATTAACAAAGAGATTAATTATATTGGTGCTGAAGGCCAGAGTAATTCCATCCAGAGTAACTATATCATTAGATAATGTGTTCCTTAGGTGATTAGGGCCAAGCAGAACATTGCAGGTCATCCAGGTCTTTATGTGTTTAGAGCTGAGGTGTCAGAACACAGAGACTGGCGGACACAAATGCAGGCAGGCAGAATCAGTTCTCAAGTATGTTTATTCAGTCCAAGAGTCAGAAACCAGGAAGTCCAAAATCACAGGGCAGAAGTACAAAATCTCTAGGCAAAAACTCAGAATCCAAAAGGCAAAAAACCGGTCAATAACACTAGGAATCTAAACTAGGGATAACGCTGGAACTCTTACAGGAAACTGACAAGATAATCTGGCACTGACACACAGGGGAGCACTGGTTATATACACACAGGAGGGAAGGGATAACGAGACACAGGTGAAACACATAAGGGTGGGGACAGGTAATCACACGGGGAGCAGGAAGTGAGCAAAGAGACTAGGGTGTCAAAATAAAACAGGAAACAGACACATGACAGACCCTGACATTAGGTGGTTTGGATTGGATTGGTTTCATTTGGCTTCACTGGATATGATCTGCATTAAATGGAAATGTATAAAGTGTTACTTATGTTATTACCTAAAGGAAGCAAGTATAAGCTGAACAGTATTGGTCCAACAAAAGAATCTTGAGGAACTCCATGTGCATGCATGGAGGATTCATCATTAACATGTACAAACTGGAATCAACCTGATAAAACTGAAACCAGCTTAATGCAGTTCATTTAATGCAAATAAAATATTCCAGTGTCTGTGATATGATGTGATGGCCAATGCAATTAGGAGGTCATTTGTAACTTTCACCAGTGCTGTCTCTGTTGCAAGTTGGCAAAATGCTGAAATCAAGAGTAGGCTTTTTAAGAAGGGGTTTAATCACAGCTACTTCACAAGGACTGTGTTATGTAACCTATTACTAAAGACAGATTGATCACATCTAGCAAAGAAATGCTAACTAAGGGTAAAACTTCCTTAATTACCCTAGTTGGGATGGGGTCTTGATGGTTTCGTTAACTGGCAAAAACAGTCTAAATATTAGGTCCTGGTTGATACTGGATTTCTCTGGCCAATGCCAATACTGATATTAGGGAGTAAAATATATCTATGTATTGTCTGATAATCTGGAACTGCTTCTATTTAGCTGGTGTCTTGAGGAATGTAATTATTAGTATGACTAGGGGAGTGGATTTATTTAGGCTGTCATAGTCTTCATGACACTGCCAGGTTTCAGTAAGACAAAATAAATAAATATGTTATTGTGACATTAGATTGTTTATTACAGCTTAGATGACAGAGAGTCCACATTTAATTCTCCTTTTTTGTTGTACGATTGCAGTGGTGGTGTTTCTTTTCTTCAGATAAATAACACACAACCGTTATTTACTTGTCTTTTGTTTCAGTGGCAGTCCAGACCAACCTGGTCCCCCCCAAGAAAGTTCAGCCAGGCATGCTTCAGTCCAGCCTGGTGCAGGCCAGCGTGGCCACCATGCAGAACCCCATGGGCTGCTCTGTGCCGCGCCTCTCTGTCTCCACCCGCCCCGCCAGTATGGTGGCCAGCATGGAGGCAGTGGCCGACGGCTCAGCCCCCTTCACCATGATGAAACTGAAGACTGTGCTGGCAGTGTTTGTGGTGGTTGTGGCTTATCTGGTGGCGGGAGGTCTGGTGTTCCAGGCGTTGGAGCAGCCCTTTGAAAACAACCAGAAGATCACCATCACGGCGGAGAAGGCAGCCTTCCTGCAGAAACACCCGTGCGTGTCCCCGTATGAGCTAGAGGCTCTCATCAAGGTAAGACTAGCCGCTGGTCGATACTCCAGCTTTACTTCAGCCCTGGCTGTGGTCCCCAGTGGGGCCTCAGGTCTACTGAAACCTGAGCTTCATATCGATCTGATGCCATTCAAGCTCTACACATACTCCAGACTCTGCCAGCCACCCTGAAACTGAATACAACCACACTAAACTGTCTAGTCCGTACACGACTGTAGATGTCTGAAGGGCTAACATACATCCTTGAAACTGTAAAGTTGAACTTCAGATTCACATAACTTTTGTTGTTATTCACATAAATTGAAGCTATATGGATCTGATAACAGTATTTCACTGAGATAACTTCATGTGAGTGGAAGGCTTAAACTACAACAGTGCTGAGACTAGGACTGACATGATTAGTTTAGATATTTGTCAATTGAAAGAAAACTAATCAGTAACAATATGAATAATGGAATTATTTGCCATTTATCAAGCAAACAACACATATTAGCTGGAAATATATACATTTCCAGCTCCTCAAATGTGAGGATTTACTGCTTTTCTCTGTTTTATATAATTAGACATTGAATCTCTTCGGGTTTTTGTTTTGACATTTCCAACGAATTATTAAGTTAGATAAGTGAATAATAATGATAATGTTGTGTAGCTGTAACCCAAGGTAGTTCAAACCTGCCAGATGCAACAGCTGTTTTGTAATTCACACTTAGTCTTATTTTACCATACAGTGTTTACAAAGTGGAGATGTACACTTTGATTATCTAAAACTAGTTGCACCATGAAAAGGTTTTTACTTTACTAAGTTGAATGTTGCAAACAGATGAAATAAATCACTAGTTTGACACTAGCTAGTAAGAAACAGATATTTGTCCATAGAGGCAGAGGAGGTTGGTCCAGAGGAAGATCAAAATATAAAAAAGAGTCACTCTCAGTATCATTTATAAAATATTTTTTCTCTCTTTGGAAAAAGTGCTTCAACAACAACACCTGCAGGGCAGGTAAGAAGGGAGAGGGCAGTGTGTGTAAATCGATGAGAGGAGAGCAGAAGAGGACAGGCTCATGCTGTCCTCCTTAAGGCTTGATTTCACCAGGCGTGGAAGTGCAGTGTTTGGGCTCCGACACAGCCTTTGGAGCTGATCGCTGCCACTCTACTCAATGATTGTGACCATACCATCCATGTTTCAGAAACATCTCACATCTCTTTCTGTTCCACTGTGCTCTGAGTCAATATTCAAATCTGGCTTTAAAGTCACATTAAGCTCCACAGAGCAGATCAAGCTGGGCATGAAGCCAGACACAGAAACAGCACAGAGCATTTGGTCAAATTTCAAAATAAAACAACCTGTGCAGACTCCCAATCGTATTTCAGTAACAAACACAAATAAAACAGACAAATAAAGAGACTATTGAACTGCATAGCACAAAAATGAAGGAAAATTACCAAATTAACTAAATTTGAGCAAGTTAACAAAATCAGGCAGTTGTGCTGCTACTGCAGTTATTACAGTAGCCTAAAGACACTTCTTTGGATTTGATTGGGCTGCTGTAATCACTGTATTAACAGTACAGCTTAATTTAAAAGGCAGATGGCTTGCTCAGGGCTACGTCAGGCTTGTGAAATGCTTCCAGTTGGGCTGTAGGATGGAGGGTTATGGTGGAATCTCTAATATCAATTTAATGTGCTTTTTTCATGCTATCTGTTATTGGCCAAAACACATAAAATGATGCAAAAGAAGACATCCAATTTAGAATTGAGTTGTTGTTCAGTCACCTGTTGATCTTGTGTGATTTGCGAATGAGTGAGCATGAGGTCTGGCTGTTTGCTTGTGAGAATGTCTTCATTGTTAAGCTGTATATTGAGTGAGAAATTTAAAGTAAGCAGAATTAAGACTTGGTAAAAGCAACTAGAAAAAGGTTATTTTTGTAAGTTGTGCGCAGGGCCGGCCCAAGCCTCCATGGGGCCTTAAGCAAAATTTGATTTTGGGGCCCTCTATTACTGCCAATAATAATGATTATTGATCATTCACACACCTACTATAAACGTATTCTACTTATTCTACTCCGTCATTACGAATACACTTGTAAAACTAAATGTGAAAACTTTTTGTTGTAGTTAGATTGTAATCAACAGTGATTAATGCAATGGAAGCAGACACCACATTTGCAAACTTACAGAAAAATCTTTCAATTAATATTTGGCAAAGTCAGCAACTCCCCTTACTGGCCACACAGAGAATCAATACATAAAACCTCAAAGAGCAGCCCGGCATGTTTTACCCATCTATGGTTTTTAATCTGGAATGGTAGCAAATTCAGCTACAAGAGCAGCCTGGGGTTGATTAACACTTAATATTCAAAGTGATATAGTAGTAAGTGGGATACTGAATGTCATCTAGGTCAATTCAAAGTAACAAAATAAACTAATCATTTACTGTAAACACAATCTGCTTTATTGTTATTATTTTAAATAAACTGCAACACCATATATACAAAAACAGACAGTATTAAATAAAATAAAAATACAACAACAAATACTTAAATAATGATGAAAATCAACAGGCACCTAAAACAAGGTAACACAAGTGGTTGATAAATAAAATATTAAGTTGAATTAGGTCTGAAAACTATGTAAAAAGGTGCAAAATATTTGCACGCCACCGCGTTTGTAACTAACGTTAGTTATTAAACATTTGCTATCAAACATTGTTATCAGAAACGTTGTTTTGATGCCAAAAAGCGACCCAGAATAATATATATACACTGAGAATTAACTTTTCATAGTATTACACAAACACACAAACGTTAGCTTGAATAGTAAGCTAAGCAATCTAACCTACCCACAAGAGAGAAGTAGTAAGACATAGCTAGCAAATTTGCTATTATAGGCTAATGTATTTGAAACAAAATGTCAACAATAATTAGGGACTTTCCTAATTTCAGGGAACTTTTCAAAATCTCCTTGACACCAAATGTTACATTACCGAGACATACCTTTATCTTGTCGTTTTTTCTCCTCTTCATCTTTCTTCCTTTTTCTCTTTTCTGCCCCTGAGGGGTAAGTCCTTTTTTGCGACATCCTTCATCTGCTCCTAGTTCCTAGATGCTGAGTGCGCACCGCACGGTTGGGTGCACTGCACACGTTACTAGCAGAGGTCAAATTTCAAGCAGTGAGGCAGTAGGAAACTACACTCGCTTGATATCATGTTAACATACTCTGTTAACATGATGTTGTTATTGTTTTTTTTTTTTTGGGGGGGGGGGGGGGTTGTACAAGAACATACATTTGATAATGTATGAATCATCATCACGCACACATGGAAAAAAATAATTAATTGCTTTTTTATTTTTTAAGTTAGTTGCTCTTGGGGGGCCCCTAGTGGTTACGGGACCCTAAGCAGCTGCTTAGTTCGCTTATGCCTTGGGCCGGCCCTGGTTGTGCGTATAGATAAGAGTGTCTAAGTCATGTATTTGATACCTGCATTAACTCTTTTAGATGTGAACTTAAACTTTTAGATCTGTGAATGTTTTAGTGTTTAATCTTTCTAATATTCAGCACTGAGCTCAGATCAGATTATAACCTTTATAGTGCTGTTACTGCTACTGTGTAGAGTTTACACTGTAGCAGCATTTTACAAAGTCTACTCTTCAATATTTTTACATCTGAGTGGAGAAGAAGTCAAAAGTTATTGAAAAGTCCTTGAGTAGAGTGTGAAGTGTTGTGTGGGCGTTGCCACTGTGTTTCCCTGTGGGTGTCTGTCACTGCAGCCTATGTGTTGTAGCGTTCTGTCTGATTGATAAGAACCTGGGTGCTTGTTGTGTGTCGGCTCTGTCCTTTAGTATACGTGCCAGGATGACATCCATCAGGTCCTGGTTGTTGCCACCAGGTGCCCCCCCCTGCGGTGATGTTAAATGACAGACATTATCACTCGTTGTCAGTGCAAACGTGTGTTGAATTAAAGCCTCACCCAGGGGCTCACCGTCTCATAATCTATCCAGGATTGTCACTGTAGAAAAAAAGCTATTCAGTTTTATGTCCAATGAGTCATAGCTTTGTAATCATCAGCTAAAAAAAGAAAAAATAACAATATTTATGTAATGTCCCACTGATCTAACTTCCTGTCCTCCAGGGTACTGTGATCCTTCTTTTTGCATCTTTTTATGGATTCACACAGTAAACGTCTTCCAGATCTAACATGGCTTGCTTCTATCTATTACAGTAATGGCTTTCTGCCATTCAGAGATATAGGTTATGTAAATTTTTATGATGGCTCTAGTCTAGGCTTCTATTCAGACATGGCAGGACCATTATAGATACATATAACTGCAATCACAACAAAGCAAAGTGTTCTCTGTTCCCTCCCTGCAACACTGATGGATTTTAAAGCTTATTTCGTAGCTAAAACCTTAATTAATACCCATTGTGAGCATAAGGGATGAAGACTTGAGGATCTCCTAATGAATGTCCTCATTTGTTTCATAATTGATAAGACTGAATATAGATTTCTGTTGCCTCTTTTATCTACTGTGACAAGACTATTTAAAGTTCCAAGAAAAAGGTTGTGACTCACTAAATTCCCTTTTTTTCCTGCTGGATTTTCATATTGTAAGAAGTTGAACATTTAGAGAGGTAGGCTGAATGTCTGTTGAATATTTTGAGTTTATCTCATATTGCCACACATGTTGAGGAGCACTGAAAACAGACCATAGCATGTGTTTCAAGTAGTGCAGTGGAAGTGTTCGGCCTTGTGAGTCACAGGCTTTTTGCTTCATTGCCATCATCATGTTCAAACCTTAATTACAAGCAAAGTAGGAAATTAGTTACAAGGCAGTCAACCTCCAAGTTGTAATTCCGAGAGGGAGATATCAGGAATTTGAATATCAAAACTAATTGAATCATTTCAGCTAAAGAGAGCTTTTCACGCTTTCTTCATATTGTCTGCAAAATTACAAGTTTTCTTATTCAGCTGAGATGAAGTGAAGTGAACTTTAGTCAAATATGAGTCTATTAGCCTGAAATCTAGGGCTTCCCATAATCTGAATTTTACAGAGGTCAGTGATGTTTTTAGTATGTTCATTGGAATAGAAGGCATTTGAGATGGGAATTGTGTCTCTGGGTGTTAAAAATAAGTGAAATATTGTGATAAAACCTCTAATATGAGGAGGAATCAGTGGTATCCACATACATTTTCATGTTCCTGTCGGTTACCATTACCATTTTGGTCCTAAGAAAATGACCAAAAAGTGCTACCATGCCTTGCTTTATTCATAGCTTAAAGCCCATTAATGGTAGAGAGCTGAAATATTAACACAAAATTAATAAAAACATAATGAAAAAATTATGTTTGATACCACACGGGTGCAAACGTGTGTTTATATCATCAATGTCACTCTCATTTAGGAATTTTACACTTTTTTTTACAAATCTATGGCCTTACAGAAAATCAATATGCATGCAGTACAAACCTTAATAGTTCAGTCATACTGAGAACATGTTTGTCTTCCTTACCACAAAGTTTGGTGAGGCTAGGAAGAATACAATTCAAGATATTAATGCCCAGACATTTTATCCTAGGTAAGGAATTTTTTGAGTATAAAAATTCCAAAATATTTTACATGCCTTAAGTTTGGAGTTGGATCCAATTTGGACAGGTAGCCAATCACTCACAGGACTAACATGTATAGAGAGAGACAGCCATTCATAAGTCATCAACCTTACCTGCCTGTTTTTGGTCTGTGAGAAGAAGCCAGAGAGAACTAGCACAGAAGGGGCTTAGGTGGCTAGTGGGTTTGAACCGAGAACCATCTTACTGTGAGGCCACAGCACTAACCACCACACCACTGCACCACCTCAGTCAGGTAACTTTTAGCACTGAATTATAGAGTCTGTGTTACATCATTTTCTAAATTCTCAATTCTGGGGAAAAGCCTCATTTAATATTCCCATTTAATGCAACTGCATACTTCCATTCCACTGTAGAAATGGCTGTGGCTCAGCCAGTTTTTTGGAAGAGCAGCAGACTGACCTGTCTATTTCAGAGTGGTTTAACTCTCTGTCTACTGAGCTTGGCTGAGGTAAGCATCTGTCTTGATCAGGCGGGGAGTTCCGGTCCTCTGAAATGAGGCCAACGCGGAAGTAACTTAGAGCTGCATTCTATCAAAAGGCCACCAGGGGGCGACCGTTTTGTGTTCAAAAGGACTTCTGTCTCTATACAAGTCAATGGAGAATTCACCAACTTCTCACTTGATTTCTAACCTCAGCAAACGTTTTCAAAATGTGTTTATGGTCTCAATCGCTAGTTTAAAGCCTTCTTCAATGCAGTATGATGTTCATTTGTGAAATTTTGGCCTCCCTGATTTTATATTTGATGATAAAGCAGGGTATGCATTGGGGCGTGGCTACGTCGTGATTGACAGGTTGATTGACCAATGCCTCGAGATCCAGCCCTCGCAACCTCCCCGCTCCGCCGTTGGCTCCACCCATACTTTCGCCCATGACTCCGCCTCATGCCCATATAAGTAGAATCCATGTACTTTTTTCCTGGCGTGCACCTGAAATTTTCAAGGTGGCGCTGCCTAGATTCGAAACTATTGGCTTCTGAGCAGCAGTCCACAAACCAATGGGTGATGTCACGGATGTTACGTCCATTTCTTTTATACAGTCTATGGTCTTGATATAGCTGGAGATATGTTGACGGTCATAGTGGTCTCCTATTAAAATGGATAGCAAGTGATCTGTGTACAGCCATGTGACTTTAGTTAGAGTTAATCAGCATAGTGTCTTGTTTATAGTTGAATAACCAACAGAGACATATAAGTGTGAAGAGTAACCCTATTTTGGAGGTAGGTGAGTTAATGATTTGGTGACCAGAAGTAAACAGCAGAACTGAAAGACATTCCACATTGTTTTCACTTGTACTGTAACACTGTTCCCCTCGATTGAACTTTAATAAATGTTCATCTTGGTCTCCTGCCACATTCTTCACTTTGGGTTGACCAGCTCCATCTCGAATGAATGAGCTTTAGACAACCTCCTGATGAGCAGGGTGGCACTATGCATGGCAGCCTTTGCCATGCATAGAGTATGAATGTGTGTGACTCTGGCATTTGGAGTAACCATTCCTGAATTAAGAATGAATAGAACAGAGGAAAGAAATGTAGGATTAGATATCAGTATTCACAGCAGAGATCCTGGCAATATTCGGGACACTTTGGTTGGGTAGAGAGCAATAAACAAGAAATATGCAGTGAATCAGCAGCAGCTTTAACTACTTATAATAAGAGGAATCAAATCCAAGTCTAGGCCTGATATATTGTCAGACATTTATCAAACATTATGCAGAATTTACAAGGCAGATTGTTAAATCCTTATATCTTTGACTCAATTGATTTTCTATTCTGAAATGAAAATGTATGTTAATATATGTGATGACTTTTAAAAATGGAAATAAAGCCAGTATAGATAGATAGATAGATAGATAGATAGATAGATAGATAGACAGTCAGACCTGATATTGTATCAATAGTTTAAAGTTTTCTTAAGACAAAGCCAACATTTTTAATTAAACAAAGGATGAACATAAGGCATAAAGGAGGCAACCATGACTGAGTGTGCCCAGGGCCCCCCAAATCACTAAATCCACCCTTGCTTATTGATGTATCACCTCTTCAGCAGTGTCCAGATTTAGCTACTGGAAAACAGTCTGAGAACAGTGGACACAAAAGCAGAACACAAGGTACTAATCCTCTCATATATAATTTTAGGAAATGACTTAGAAACATTTGGACAAACTACCACAGAGCACACATTGATGATTAATGCCAAAACACATGAATCAAGGCTTGGCATGAAAAATCCCATCCAATAAAACAGATCTTAATTTGACTTGTACCGCAGCACTCTGACTTTTGCTAACACCAGGGCTTTTCACGGCACAATGCTCGCTGCCACTCGTAAAGCATCGTAGTAACACCGGTTGTTTGGCTTGGATGGTTATTGACCTCAGCAGCAGTGAAACTCTGTATGATAATGGACAGGATAATGGAAAGCACAGCCGCTGCAGCTGAGCCTGAAAAAGCTGCTATGGATCAGTGCCAGTGCTATTTCACTGCCTAACACATCCAACTGTAGCTACACAAGAGATACAAATAAACCCAGAGCTGCATAGTAAATCCCTCCTCTCACATACGCCACAATGGGATATCAGTGATGTAACTGCTTGAAACGATGGGGTTTTATCAATACTACCTCTTTTATCTCTTATCTTTTATTCTTTATCAGTTTGATTCTTTATTGATTGTTTTATTGGCAGTTTTTTTGTTTCTAAAACAGCTTTAAAAAAAAAAAAAAAAAGTACTCTTGGAGCACCCAGGTAGTCAAGTGGTGACAGCGTATGCCATATACCCTCAATGTCCCTAGTTTGAAGTGGGGAAGGGACCTTTGTTGCATGCCCCTTCCTCTCTCCCATTGTTCCCTGTTGGCCTCTCTGCCACCAACTGTCCAATAAAGGCAATAAAGCCCAAAAAATGATTAAAAACGTGTAAAGTGAATTCAGACATTTTCTTCTAAACACCTCTTAACGCAGTTGTGACTGTTCCGTCTATGGGACGGGACGGATGTTAGGAGGTAGCCACACGTTCTTCTGAATGTTTTAAACACCAACCCTTAAACATGCCCTACATTGTTGGAAAGCTTAGATTCTCCTGATTCATTCAAGACCACTCACGACTTATATGGTTGCTCACAGCCGTAATAGTATTAGCGATTAGCTCGGCTAGCCACTCAGTTAAGTGAGAAAAGCTATAATGCCTACATACCTTCAAAGTCTTCCCTTTATCCACAACGATCATCTTATGACACAGGACTTTCTGTACAGCTCGCCAAATATCCATTCTTGTGAAATATGAAATCCGTTTCCTTCTAACCTAAATACTTTCCTCAATATGTCCATGTATTTAGTCCAACACGTAACGTAATAACACAAATAACAAACCATATACGGTCCGTTTACGTCATTTCCTGACCTGCACGTCCATCTCAGAGTACACGTGACTAGATGTTTACAACCGTGAGCCTCTTCTGCTTCTGACGACACCACACACAAGCCAATCGGTGCTTAGGATTAGGCAGTACATGTCTCCAAAGCCAATGAGGACATATGACTGACGACAATGATGACATGGCTTTGATTGACAGCTGTTCCAGCCTATGGACATATTCGGTGAAATGAAGTTGATAACCTGTTAGCCAATAGTCTGAGGTTTCCAACGGTGTATGACACTAAGCTATGAAGTTTGGCTGTCCATAAACAAACTCCAAGCGTAACTGGCGTGCGCCCGGTGCGTAAAAGAGTTGAACCATATATCATTACGCACTCTGCATTTTGGTACACGGTTGGTTCTTCTTCGACTTGACATATGACTTATAGCAAAATAAACAGATAGATATGGGCGAGTAAACAACCCCATCATTGTAACCTCTGCCACTCTTGTTCAGTAAGTCACAGAATCACACAGACACTTTTACAAGAATCCTGAGAGTGTTTCCTTTCCAATGATACCAGACACATCTCTGAGTCTCAAACTATGTGGGATCTGTGCTGCTCACAACTTGAGCATGCCGTTTAGGCTAACAACATAAAAAATAGGGGCGTGTATTAAGTGGTTAAATAGGTATGTGAATGTATTCCTAAAAAAGGTGTAAAAGCATTTCAACCATTTAGATTTGTATTGTGGAGCTAGGCTTCACAAACTGTGTTTCAAGATTTCTGTGTTCAGGATTTAGTGGGCGGGTCTAAACAATTACAGTGATTAGCATAAACCCGCCCCTGCTGCTGTAGAGAAATACATTCAGCGCACACTACTACTACTACAGTCTACAGTTAGCCTGTTAGCTGAGTTAGCCGCCGGGCTAGCAGCCGAGTTAGCCGCCGAGCTAGCAGCTAAGTTAGCAGCAGAAAGCTCTCAGACGTAGCGTCCATGTTTCGGGTAGAGGTGGTGACTTTGATTGACAGCTGACACTTGGTAGGGGGCGGGGTTTCAGCGGACTCGGCGGGCACTCCCATAGCGTTTGGTAGCAGAGAAAGAGGCTGAGTTTTACACAACTTGGAAGCCTAATTTCATATATTTGGCAATTTTTTTAATCATGTAAATTTGGCAGGGTGGTTAACAACACACTTTTCTGTGGTATGTCAAACTCAGAACACATATTTATTGTTACTTTACACAGACTTTAAATAAAACTGTATTCTTAATAAAAAAAATGGATTCAAAAATTAGAATTGACTAAATGTTTCTAGATATGTACACACACACACACACAAACACACACACACACACACACACACACACACACACACACACACACACACACATATACAGTACTGTGAAAAAGTCTTAGGCCACCACTACCACATAAACAGAAATGACAGGAAATATGTACACAAAATGTAACATTAATTATTAAATGTCATTATTAATTAAGGTTTCAAGGTTTCATTCCATTTAGGTTTAAGAGAGCCAGGTTCCTGCTATCGCTCAAGTGTAAGGGGAGGTCACACTAAATACCTGCCACTTTAGCCAATAGAAGCTGTTTTTTAATACAGCATACACATCTCCTGTATTTTCTGGTTATATTCTAATAAAGACTCTGAGAAATAATTCTATATGATCATTATATCTAATATTAGTTTAAGAATTTTGCACAGTACTATAAAATCTGTCTCATAGTACTCCTTGTGTATCTTTCCAATCTTTCAAATATAATTTGGAGATCTACTGACCACGAAGGCTACAGCTAATGAATCCACCCTTATTTTACCTGCTAAAGAGCTAATCATGCTTATTACCATCATTAAACATGCAACTCTTTGCAACCATGTTGAATTGTAAGACAGATATCGAATACTGCCTTGTTTGTCTTTTTGCGGTCATCCAATTGACTAAATGGCACTGTCCCAAAAAACTAGGATCTGAGAAATGTCTTCCTCAGATCAGTTGATTAAATGAGTGGAGCCTGGTGTGCTCCTGATTGGTTGGAATAAAAACCTGCAGCCACATGAATGTTTGATTTATGGTGCAAGCCATCTAATATCATTTAACTGACTCAGTTTTCTCCTTTCTTTTCATTCCCCTATCATTTCATACACGTGTACAGGATGCTGCATCTGTACACATACAGTAGTTAGAAGCATGTTTGAAGGGGCTTCCTTAAAGCAAACACTCAGCTGGTCATTAATCTTGTTTAAGGTAAAGTAGGGAAATCGGCTAAAAGAAGAGCGAGCGATAAGGTATCAGATCAATTCCTGCTCTGGAAAAGATGTGCAGTAGAAGAGAGACAGGCTGTGTAGCTGCTAAGGCTCACTGACTTCATATGATCATGCTGGGAGCTGTGATGCTGCTACATCACATTCTCATGCAGTGCTTGAGAAGATGGTAAAATAAGCAGCTGCACACTTACTTTAAAGGCTTTCACAGAAGAAAAGTAGACATCTCCAATGTCCGTTAGAGGCTGCGCAGTGCTGCAGTACAGAGGTTGCACATTTACAAAGAGTAATTCCAGTTGCTGTCTATCCTTGGGTTTGCTCACAGTACAGCTGATATACACAGTTGTAATAGCACACATTTTAGCGAACAAGGTTAAAGTCTTCAGGTCTTAAAAGCTTCTGGCTATTAATGATTTATTCATTCTTTGGTCCAGCAGTGGTTACAGCAGCAGAGACAGTCTCTAAAAGCATGAGCACTCGGATCAGTAGATAAAAGCCCTTTGTGTTGTTAAAAGTGGATTTACTGATTCTGATCCATAACAGATCCTAAGCTTGTCACTGTCGTAGTATGTTTTTGGGGGTTCTGGTTTAAGAAAGTAATGAAATTGAGATTAAAGAATACATATTTTGATGTAGCCTGCCTCCCTTGGGTGCAAAGGGTTAAATCCCTGCAGTATCTAAGGCAGCAGTACAGATATTTTGATAAATCAGCGTCTGATTTGAGTGAGTCTCCGTGCAATCACGAACAGCTGTCTACTGTGTTTACCTTGTATAAATCACACACACTTCTACACACATCAGATTCTGTATCCTGACTGCTTATGTGGGAAATGACTAATAACTGGGTCTCATTGATCCCGTTGCATCTCTTTCCCAACTTCATTTCTAATCAAAACTGGCATTTCATTTTTTATTCATGAGATGCATTCAGTGCACACACGGTTGTGTCTTATTTTACAGTATGTTGGGACCATTTACAACATGATACATCAAAATTATGACTGCAATAACATCCGATTGATGTGATCAAACAGATTTACTAAAGTTCTTTGTCATTATTTATTCACTGTTATAAACCAGGCGGGGAGTTCCGGTCCTCTGAAATGAGGCCAATGCCGAAGTAACTTAGAACTGCATTCTATCAAAAGGCCACCACGGGGCGACCGTTTTGGTGTCAAAAGAACTTTCGTCTCTATACAGGTCAATAGAGAATTCACCAACTTCTCACTTGATTTATAACCTCAGTAAACGTTTTCAAAATGTATTTATGGTCTCTGTGTTTATGGTTTTTCCCGGCATGCAGCTGAAATTTTCAAGATGGCGCTGCCCAGATCCGAAACTATTGGCTTCCGAGCAGCAGTCCACAAACCAATGGGTGACGTCACGGATGTTACGTCCATTTCTTTTATACAGTCTATGTTATAAACCCACCACATCCTGGTATTGGTCATTGGGCAGCTCCTTTTAAGAGGCTGATTAAACGGACATATTAATCACACAGTTACAATTATGACATTTTTCATTGATGTACATCTCACATCAAACAGTCATAATAATCATACTTGACATATCACATCTGGATTCAGATTTCAATCAGCAGCACCCTCCTTTGGTTAAGCAACAGGATAGACTGATGTGTAAAATAATTCTTCATCCTGGTGCATTTAAATTCATTCATTCTCCATACCACTTGTTCTACAGAGGGTTGAGAGAGGACTGGAGCCTATCCCAGCTGTACAGGTTCCCAGTCCATCACAGGTCTAACATATAGTAGACAGAAAAAAATTCACTCTCACATTCACACCTACGAGCAATTTATTGTCACTAATTAATCTAAGCTTCATGTTTTTGGTCTGTTGGAGGGAAGCTATCGCCTGTTTGAGGCCCTCAAATTGGTATTCCCTGTTTAAAACATGAGAAGAGTCAGAAGAGACACTGTTAGCGAGTCTGAGCAGCTCTTATTGTGAGCTACTTAAAAAAGGAGTGTGCCACAGGTTGGACAATAGTCTTCAAACTAATTTGGATTTGAATGTTTAGTTATACATTTCAAAGATAAACTGCTGATCTAGGCCATAATCTGACTCCAAAACAGCTGAGAAGCTAATGTGCTGCTGTATCTTCTAAGAAATAAATTCTCTATTATGAGTCCATGATAGGGTGGATTCTATCACCCAAGTATTTGTATGAAGAAACTATTTGTTTAATTAATGATTGGCCACTATGCATGGAAGTTCTTGAGTTCATAAAAGGTTCATGTGGTTGGAAAAGGGCTAATGGACTTAAAAAGGGGTCACACTCCCTATGTTGATTATTGCTGCTTGGTTATAATCTACAGTTTCCTTTGAGACCATAAAAGTTCCAAGTAATCAGGTTGATGGTTATATTTATATCTCTTGAGACCTGCTTATCAGCCTTTATTACAAAGATTTACAATAGATGCTGATGTGATGCAACCTCCAGCCGAATCCCTCTGACTCACTGTTGTGGTGACTTTTAGCTGCTTTCACGCTGTAGGCAATAACAACAGAGAGACACAAGTGGATTGCTGTGTGTGTTCCTGCATAACACAATGTGAGCTGTTGTTACACAAGGTTTCTAAAACGAATGCTTTTCTATTCCAGGATATCTATCCTGAACGATATTCACTCCAGGCACTTGTAGGCACTGGCACTGGGGTATAAATATGGAAAATGTTGTAGACCATTGGAGTAGAAAATGTACAAGGGAGGAGGTGTGTGGAGATGGTGCTACCATTAATTCTTACCAAAACATAGATTTCATGGATTTAGAATGGTGTTTACAGGAGATGAGATTCTTGCATGACTTAGAGCAGGGGGGTCAAACTCATTTTCATTCAAGGGCCACATACAGCCCAATTAGATCTCATGTGGGCTGAACCATTAAAAAGATGGAGGGAAGGAAGGAAGGAAATAAGAAGGGAAGGAAGGAAAGACAGACAAAAGGAAGGGGGAAGAAAGGTAGGAATGACAGACAGAAGGAAGGATGGACGGAAGAAAGGGAGGAAGGACAGATGGAAGGAAGGGAGGAAGGACAGATGGAAGAAAGGGAGGAAGGACAGATGGAAGGAAGAATGAAAGGAAGAAAGAAGGAAGGACGGATGGAAGAAAGGGAGGAAGGACAGATGGAAGGAAGAAAGAAAGGAAGAATGGAAGGAAGGACAGATGGAAGGAAGAAAGGAAGAAGAAAGGTAGGAAGGACAGACAGAAGCAACGATGGACAGACAGACAGTCTCAGTGACATCACGGTCAAGACTGCCTCATAACAATTACACGACGATTGAAACTGTTGCATCACCTCCAGAGTCCGGTGGGTCCTATCAAGGTTCTACTCTGCAATGGCTGAGAGGGCCGAATGAGAGGAGGTTCCCGTCTCCTAAATTTCACCTTAACCCTACAGAACCTAAGCCATTTCTCCTCATTTACTGGCCTTCTTGTGTTAAAATGCTTATGAAAACTGAATGCTGTGAGCCACAATGAAGTGATATGACTTGTTTTTTTTCAGGACAAGTTGGGTTAACATAATATACATGCTGCAGTGATGTCATATGAATGTATGAGAAGGTGTATCACAATAAACACAAAGAAAAAACAGATTCGAAACAGGACTCATCAGTGACAGTGACTCCAGTCTTCCAGGAACCTTCACTTCAGAGACAGATGGTGAATCAGACCTGGACTGTGAGTTTAGCAAAGCATTATTATATGTGCAGGTATAGTAAAAACTGATGTAAACTACTTGGTTAGTGTCATATCTCGCCCTATTTTAAGATGAATTTTTTACCCATTATTTAGTTCAGCATTTCCTGTTTTACTTTGGCGTCTCATTTCAGATCCACTTTCTGCTCTTGTCTTTTCCGTTGCTGTCACTGTCATTATCCCCTAATGAGTGTCACTTTCTTAGTGTGCTCTCTGCCCCCTGTGTCACTTCATCTTAGCCTTTTGTTACAAGCGTTCTAGCCTTTGTATTCTCAGTGATAGCCTCCTTGTCTGATTTTTGATTCAACCTTTGCCTTGCCCTTTATGTTCTGTTTGCTTCCCCTGACTGTCTGTGTACCGAACCTGCCTACTCAGATTTTCAAGACTGACTTTTCGAAGCACTGAACGATCTGTGAGTCATGTGTTTGGGTCTATTCCTGGTGTGTCAGAAAACCTGTCAGTAGCAGATCTGCTAGCATTGCCCTTTCTTTTGGTGCATGGAGTACAAGGCAACAATGTAGATAGCAGACATCAATGAAGTAGTGTTAATATTCCAACAATAAGATGAATGTAAAACTTAATGGAACCATGCATATAAGGTATATAAGATAAGATTTGGATTTATTGATCCTCCTGGCAAGAAACTCAAATTGAAACAACAATATAGTTAAAAAAATGTAGCAGCATCAATAGAATCAGCAATAAGTCAGACAAAATAGGATACAATAAATTATAGTATAAATACTATATAGAGTACACTGGATCTTTGTGTTAATAATCTGCAATACATAAATGTGGAATGTGCAGAAGTTCCTGAGATTATATACATGTGAATGTTCCTGAGATATACATACAGAATATAACCTCATACAGATGAAAATAAAGAGAGACATGTGTAGTAAATCATAGTATAGTATACACTCATGCATACTGTTGTTCATGTGCAGCATCAGTCTTTTTTAACAGTGAGTGAGTGGTGTGTGATTTGAGGCTTAATCCGAGTTGTAGTCAGTGGGAGGTACTGGGAGCTGTGGTGTTATGCATAATGAGTACTTTTACTTTGGAAACTTTTTCTGTCATTAAGGGAAGAAACCAGGCCATAATGACACCTAAGCACCTAGGATGTTGCTGTTAAATATTTAAGATCTCAGTATTTCGTCCACCTCTGAAGTTCATTGTAGTAAGCTTCATCCAGACAACATGATTTCCTCAACTCAACTTTAAATATACCTAACACACAACACAGTTGATATTTACAGCACGGTTTCCTTCTCGAGGTATAAAGTGTTGAGTGTCTCATTAATGTAGCAGTTAATCTACAGCAGTGATCTCCAATCCTGCTTCTGGAGAGCTACTACCCTACAGGTATCTCCCCACTCTAATGAACTCGTTATCAAGCAGCTGAAGCTTGTCAAAAGGCTTAATAAGGAATTAATTATTAGAATTAGGTGTGTTAGAGTGGGGAGCTATTCTAAAACATGCAGGGCATAGCTCTCTAGGACCAGGGTTGCAGACCACTGATCTACACCTTCATTAACACCACACACAGCTGCACTTGTAACTTCATACACAGTGAGTTTTGGTTGTGAGGGATGAGTGAGAGTTCAGGGGATTAGTTTAGGAAAGAGTCCACCTGTACTGTAAGAAACCAAAAATATGGAGTCTGCATACTATGATATAACTAATAATATGAATCCCAGGCTGGAGACTGAAGCTGCTCAGACTGCATTGCAGTGGGCAGGAAGGAAGCTCTTTGTAATCCACCATCCACCATGAACATCTTGCTACAACTTCTGTATGGACTTTCTGATAGAGTGGAATTGTGGCTAGTGAACACATCCAGGCAGGAATTACATTTCCTCTGAAACATATTTGACAAAACCATCTACAATCAAAACTTTTAGAAAAAAAAGTGTTAAAATATCTGCTTTCTTAATGGAAAAAATAACTTTAAAAGGTACAATGACCACAATATGTAGAACCTGCTAATTTTGATGAATACATTTATGTATATAAACACTGACTTTTGTGCATTACAATTTTTTTGTTCAGTAATGTTATTGTCCGACCGATACTGGAGTTTTTGAGCAGTAAAAACATTTGATATTGATATGTCACATGATGAGTTTAAACATAAAGAATATATACATAAACATAAATTGTTTGCATTGATCCCTTAAATGTACACTTGTGACAAAGATATGTAATGAAGGCATGACATTTTACAGGTTGAGAATAAAACTAATTGTATAAAATTACATTAGTGCTATGACACAGCAAACTACACTGGTACAGTAATTTAATAATGATAAATAACTAAAACTAACTAAATAGCAAAACAAAAACCTTATGTGGATATGTATTTCAATTGAATTAAGAAAAAGGGAAGCTGTATAACTTTAAAAAACATCAACACATATTGGACAACATATACGCCGATACCTGTGACTGTGATAGGCCAATATTTGCTGACTGATATATTGGTCGGGCTCTATAGTGGACATATGTCATAAAGGATTAGGGGTTAGGGTTAGGGTTCTTAACCCAAAAGGAATCATGATTGTTTGTTTTAATGAGTTTAGTATCATATAATCTAAATATTTTCAAAATATATTTTTTTTTGGCAGGAAATGTCACACTATATACACATACAGTACACAAACATGTAAATATGTAATATCTGCAGCTTCTATGCAGATGTTACTAGCAGCATCCCACACTGAAGGAGCCTGAGCTATGGACTTGCTACCTTTTTACCCAGAGAACTGCAGAATCGTGCTCAGATGGAACATGAAAGTGATTTAGCGGTGGGGGGGGGGTGGGGGGGTGGGGGTGGGGTAGCTGATAAGCACAGCTCTGAAAAGTGCCAGCTGCTCCATCATCTCAGCCCAGAGGTTTAGCCATAAGACAGGTAGGCCGCTGCCACATTCAAAGTTCCACCACCAGATGAGCATCACCTAAGGCCTCTCTGTCTGTTCCTGGAGGAAGCAGGTGACAGCTTCATCTGGTGATATTTCCACTCCTTCCTTTCCTTTGATCTATTTGGAAGAAGAGAGGACACGCCAAACTCTGTGCCTCCAAATCACTCTCTTGATCTGCACAGCTCATGGGGAAACGGTAACATATGTTTTGGTGCAGTTTGTCCCATTTGAGGGTTTTCAAGGGGTGCTAATGGAATAACTGCCATGTATGTACTGCAGTGCAAAGAGCACAAGGGCTGGGTGAAGGTGAATATTGATCAGAGGATGGTAGCGATTGTTAAATACTCTCTTAACCAGTCACATCATTTGTCTCGTAGTACTGAACGGCTCAACAAATGAAGACGGAAATCATGTTGTCATACTGTAATCAGTCACATCATATCATAACTGAAGTGACACTGCAGCATTTTTGCCATAATGCATTAGAAGCAATAAACACCACTTATGCTAAAAATGCACTCCACTCCACTTTGCACTAAAATAACACAGAGACGAGCTGAGCCAGTTTCAAGATCAGGAAAATACCAAACTGTGGTGTGGTAGTCGTTGTGCTCATAATGATAACATGCTAATATGTAGAAGGAATAATATTTAGTATCAAGAACCTCATAGTTTATATTCTTAGCATATGGTGACATCTTAACTAATTAATAAATTGGCATTGACACAAAGTATAGCAGAGGTTGATGGGGTTTTGCAGGTATGTGGTCAGAAACATATAAACAAATGGTATTGGACATACAAAAGATTCAACCTGATGATGGCGCTAGATGAAACATCAGGGGATCATCAAAGTTTTTACAAGTCATCCTGTTGGGAATATGAATGTTTATGTGCAATTTCATGACAATCCATCCAATAACACATTACTTGCACAGCTAAGAATAAAAAAAAAGGTTGAGTGAGTTTGACTTGAGGGAAAGCCAACAAACAGCTGGGTCATCAAGCCCAGACAGATTGCTACAGATACAGAGCAGTGAGTAATGATAGTTCCTGCTGTTTGTGCATAACAGACATTACCTTACAAACCATGTTAAGGGTTAGTTTAAAAGTTTAAAAGCATTAAAATGCACTTTTCACTGTATTGGTCCATACCAAATGTCAGTGATGTACAGTTGTTTGGTAATGGTGGTTACACAGATGTTCATTCATGTCAAAACTACATGAATACGTATGACTGTCCAACACAGAAGGAACTAATGTCATCAGCTGATATAATATTTCATTCAGAAAGACTTGTTTTGTTTCCTGAGGAAGTTCATGTCTCTTGAAGCTTGAGGAGAAGTTCACTGAAAGATAGAAGCAAGACTGGCTGAATGTTGCTGTTGTGAAGCAGAAGAGAAGACTTTTACTCTGCCATGCACCATGGCCATATAAACAGGATGAATGGGGCTATCAAACTAGACTTTACATTTTACACCCCTCATTAAATCCCTGAATCGAATCCCTAATTGTTGCTCGTGTCACCTTCATATGTTCCTACACTTTATTTCTGTGTCCATAGCACAGTCCACAATTCCTTTGTACAGTTAATATTTCATTTCAAGTTTTATATCACATTTCAAAACTTTACTATTTCATTCTATAAATAGATTTCAAAATGTATATTTCATTTTGATATTATTCTACCTCTCTCTTGTCTATTTTTCTCATACAGTAGTTTGAAGTGTTGGACCACTGACCAAACTGCTGTATTTAATGAATTAGGATTTTTTATGATGCAACACATTAGTATCATATATATATATAGACCATCATAGTGTGGTTAACACCTGCATTTTACAATCTCTGCACTCTCAGTTTGTAACAGAGGTTGCTATAGTAACTTTCATTGTTACTTTCTATGCAGTCAAGAGGAAGTTTGTTTGACATGTCATAATTTACTGTTCCAGCAGTGAAATGTACCAAAAACAGATCATTTCTAAAGCCTGATTTATGCTTGTTGAGCTTTCGAAGTTCTGCTTCGAGGGAACGCGTTGCTTTTCACCACCATGCCACTAGGGGGTGTGACTGTGTGTGTGTGTGTGTAGCATCCGTGTCCTTGTTTATCTTCCGGTCACAGTAGACAATGGCAACCGAGGTAGAGCGGGTGTGTTTGGAGTTGGAGCTCATCGATATTATTATTATTTTATTGCAAATGTTGAGGCGCAGTCCACAGAAAAGAAGTTTGTGGAGGTGGTCTGTAGAAAAAAATGGAAAAAGCAACTGCTAGAGGAACTGACATTTTGAGCGGACCAATCAGCCCTTGCGGTCCGAGTTGCCGTGACGCATAGTTAGGATTTTTTGGAGGTGCACGTCAGGCTACGGTGTAGGGGTCTGCGTCGACACAGAGGGCTTACACATAGCTATGCCATCGACGTAACGCAGAAGTATAAATCAAGCTTAACTATCTGCTATTTTAAGATATTTACTCTGAAAAAGTTTCACATTACTGACTGAAGTATGTGACAAACTTTAACTTTCCATTGGAGTTGTACTCTCTGTGGATGAGAGCGGATCAGTCCTTGTGTCTTTGCCCTTCAGCCGTCCACACAGCTATCTGTCACACCCCGAGTGTGTGGCTTATTACACTCAGACTCCATCTGCCAGGATAGGCTCTTGCAGGGCAGACTGGCGCTGAGTGTGATGCCTGCCTGGTCTCCATGCCCTTACCCTGCACCTCAGCCAAACTCATCTGCTGTAAGGAGGCACACACTGCAGAGGATCGGCCACAGTGTTATGTAACAGAAAACACAGGGTGATAGATTACAGAAGTCTGAGGTATTTAGTCTTTGAGAAGTGAGAGTGTGTTACAGACCTGGCAAAGTGATGATGACACAGCTGTTTAGCTAATCTGCAGTGTATTCAGATTTCCTAATCACATATGCAACTAGAGGAGTGCAGATCTCTGCCAGGTCTAGATGGGGGGCGGGGGGGGAGTTATTCTACTGCCAGATTGACAACTTGTTTCTAACCTCTTTCATCTTTTTCTTTTTCTTCTGCCACTCACGCTATCCACTAGCTCAAGCACACACTCACTACACACACATTACGTGCAGCCTGAAGGAGCTACACTACCTTTAGAATAGTACCTTTCATATGGATGGCCTTTGAAGAATGAGGAGAAGGATTTTAGGGGTTTGATGCACTACTTAACATTATAACACATGCTGCTATAGTGCATATAGTCATCATTAGAAGCTTATTGATATTGATTGTGTGAAATTTTAGCACCAACACTCATAATACTGCAGCAGCACCACCGCAGAATGGATATAAGGGAAACACTGGTACAGTCAAGATGGTGGCGAAGATAACAGAAACAGGAATTTATTTATCTTATAGATCAAAACATATTGCATATAAAATTATTCAGCAGACGCTCTGGTTCAAGATGAGACCAAACTTTACTATGTGTATCGGCTTTTGAGTCAAATAAGCTAACAGACTATTAATCCTTGTTTCTGGCTTTGCTAATTTCTGGAAATGCCTTTTGTTATATCAAAACGCATATCACATGGGTGGCTGTGGCTCAGGAGGTGCAGTGGTTGTCCACCAATTGGAAGATTAGTGGTTCAATCCCTGGCTCCTCCAGTCGACATGTCAGTGTGTACTTGGGCAAGATACTTAACTCCAAATTTCTCTCTATGGATGTGCCAATGGTGTGTGAATATGTGTGAATGGTTAGTTTCCCTCCTGATGAGCAGGTTGGCACCCTGTGTGGAACCCCCTGCCATCAGTGTATGAATGTGTGAGAACGGGTGAATGTGTAAAAGTGCATTGAGTGGTCAAGAAGACTAGAAAAACTCTATATAAGTACAGTCCATTTACCATTTTCCATATTGTAAAATGGCGAGGACTGCTGAAAAGACCAAAGTCTAAAGTTCCAAGTTTATTTTATTTATAAAACACTTTTAAAACAGATTTTGTACCAAAGTGCTTCCCAAAGGCAGGCATGAAATAGAACAAAATTTAAGCACCAAATTAAAAACCCAAGGATATCAGATAACACATAAACCAGATTAAACACAGAGCCAAGGGTCCACCTTAGAAAAGCCCCCCAGCCTTTTTATTCCATGAACAGGGTGCTGCCAACATGCTGGATATGAGGGGTCTGAGAAGTTCTGAAATATATGTGGGGGTGAGACTATAGAGGGATTTATAGACAATCAGGAGAATTCTGAATGCTATCCTGTAATGAACAGGAAGCCAATGTAAGGACGCAAGGATGGGGGCGATGCGGTCTCGTTTCTTGGACCTGGCTAATAACCGGGCAGCAGCGTTTTGGATCAGTTGTAGACAGTAACATCTTTAATCATCACAACCACAAGAAGTCCTTGAGTATACAGTCATAAATGTTTTGTGTTCTCTTGTTCCACCTGCACCTTATCCGGTTTCAGTCCTGGATTTCAGTCAGTGACGTGCGGTCAGGGGAGGCAAGTGAGGCCGTGCCTCACCTGTTATCATGGAAAAAGACTTAAAAATGAAAAAAATAATAAATGGTTATATTTGTCCAGTGATTTGCACTATAACGTTATTTTCTATCTAACTTTACCAGTTTCTGATTATTTTTAATTCAAAATCGCTGAATTTTCACATGTACTGATCAAACACTGAAAAGAGACGCGCAGTGAGGCAGCAGCGAGACGAGCCTCACCATGGATTGCGCAATGACTCGGCTTACTGCGCTGGCATGCTATGCAGTGAGACAGTACAGCTGTACAGCTGTCTCTCTGTATGTCGCTATTAACATGTTCAAACAATTTTACTATATGAACTAAATTTCCATAGTTTAGCTGATGATATAATGTACAGTGTTTGTAGCGTGTTTCGTGTGCTGAGCAGCATAAAACGGCTGCAAAAAGTCACTAAGTGAGGCACGCAGTTCTCCGGCCTCATGGCAGGGGGCGCTCCTGATCCCAGTGATTCTTATTACGACTCATTAGCTGCAGAATAAGTGACAGTAAGCTACAACTACAGGTTAAACATAACCTGTTAACTGCTGCCAATCAAATGGTGAATAAGCCACTCTGTAGGGTTCATATGTTTGTAAATCTGATTGTGATGAAGTCAGTGCCTCACCAGACATGAACCTCACCGCACGTCACTGATTTCAGTGGAGTTTTGTTGGAACCTCTCTGTTCTGTTTGTTCAGTCTTGTTTGGTTGTTTGTTCCATTTTGCTGTGCCTGCACACCTGACTTTATTAAACAGATATTTTTCAGATTATATTGGCTGGTTTTGGCCTACATTTGAGTCCACCTCCTACTACTCCTCACACACATAACCAAACACATGATCCCCTGCAGGTTCATGCCTGGCGCAGATAATACTAGTATTTCATTCAGAGTGAAATATTGGTACATGTGTTTGTGTCACTAGGAAGATATGATAGAGATAAATTCATACAGGTGGACCTGCAGCAATCTTTTGGGTAAGCTGATCTTTAAGACCCTGAACAGTGGGTCTCTCGCAGAGGAAAATCGAGAATCTAGAGATGCTGAAATCTTTGGTATAGATAGAACATACTGAGACAAGTGTCACGTCTATAAATCAACCAGTCACACATAACATGAAATGATGCAGAATAATGATTAAGCACAGAGGCAGGCCTCCTCAGGGGGGCTCCAAACAGTTGGAGGGGTAGCTCGATGAAGTTATCAGAAGGAGATCACATAGAATAGCCTGAATATGTGTGATTTGGTTAGAGATAGTTCAGAGATACAGTAGTTTTGGGGGATTTTTCCCTAGAGTCAGAAACTAATAATTCCTTCAGATAGACCTTGTATTTATTTGTTCTAGTCTTAAGTTAGATCAAACAACAATATCAGTCTTAGATCAATTGTTGAGAGTCTATGGGATCAAATAACATAATCATGATAACATAGGCATCCAAGAATTGAGTGAAACAAGTTGTCTTAGGGGAGGCTCCACAGTCTCAGACTTTAAAAAAACCCTGATTTAGCATAATGTTCCTGCTGTAAAACATTTGACCTCAAGAGTCACTTTGCAGAATCGGCATTTCATGTAGTTCCCAGGTTTCCCGGGGCCATACCGCTTTCTTACTCATGAATGAATGAAACCTTTATTGTCCCTAGGGAAATTAACTTTGCACAGAGCATGAAAGAATATCAAAAAATAACCAACAATAATAGATCTCAGCACATAATACTACATAAAAATATCGTAAAACCATCACATAAAGCATAGTTTGGGGAAATTGATGAAAGAAGTGCAAGTTCAAGAAAGGGCCAAACTCAGACCGTGAGATCAAAGCTTGTTAAGCAGCTGAATGTTGCATGGAACAAAGGATGTGATGCCTCTTCTGGTCCACATCCTGAGCATGCATACCTCCATCCTGAAGGTGTAAGTGCACATTCAGGCGGCTTCTGTGCTTCTTTTCATTGCATTCTTTTCATTGCACAGAAGTACCAGCATTGTCAAAACACAAGAACGGTGCACATGACTGATGACTGATTCAAACTGACAACATTTTAGATGTCATAGATATCATATGCCCCATAGTATCATACAGTCTGACACAGAATAGAACCAAAATGTTATTAGACCCCTCTTACACAGTGCAACAATCAATATATTTGCACGTTTATTTTTATTGCACAGCGGAGAGGTGCTATAATAAGAGTACAGGATTATTTTAGCTTGAAGGTGCTTTGAGGTTGCTGGTTGTTTATCTACAGAATGAGGAACTGTGAGTCACGGTGAGTGTAGAAACTGTTCAAAGCCATTACATGCATTATTGAACAGTTGCATGTCTGACGACCACACATTTCATTTCATTCTGAGTAACTTCTGAGTGACTTCATGTAAAGTCTAGCGTGACATTTAAGGTAGTGGTTGAACATGAAGGTTGCAATAAGCAGCTTCAAGTGTTCAAAGCAACATGACGTAACTTACTTATTACTCTTGTACTGTTACTTTTTTACTATTTTTTATATATTATTGTTTTTTATTGCTTTTGTACTTACTAATTATTCGATGCCAAATACCATTATCTGCTCAGCTGTTATATACACAAGACTGCAAAAGCTACAGAAACAATCCTGTTACAAACAGCTGTGTATTCCCAACAGATGGAATATACAACTGTGTTGAAGACAGTCAGAAGCACGCACCTTAGATAAAAAGAGCAACTAGGTCAGTGACTAGACATCTTTGAGCTAAACTGTATGAGAGGTTGTGTTTTGACCCCCATGTGTAGCTGCAGTGACTAATGTGTCTGGCACAAGCAGCGACAACCATGACTTGAGGCTGAATCATATGAGGGAGCACCTTAAAGTGCCAGCAACAACTGTGAGGTGCTCCAGATGACTCCCATTCCAAAAAACTCAACTTCTATATCGTAGAAGATCTAATATCAGTTATTAAAGTCTCAATCTTTAAGTTTGGTCTCACCAATAAGTGTGCTGGTGATCATTTTGGGATGTTGATTGACATTTGGTTCACCTGTTGTTCTCCCTGGCACCGGAACTCCCACTAGAGGCCCATTTATGCTCAACGTACGTATGAAAATGTATCCGTCCTTTTCAAACGATGTTACCATCACTGCTCACATTCCATGCGTCCTTTACGTTGGCATGGATGTTAACCAATACATCCACCAGGGGGCAGCACCGAGTCAAAAGTTTATGACAACAACAAACTTAAAAACAAACATGGTGACTGTGGAGGAGATATTGATAATATTTCTCTTGCATAAAAGACAAAAACAAAATGTTTAAAGTTTCTAACCAACTCACACAACCTTCCTCAAAAAGTTCCACCATTGTTATTTCTTCTTCGTGTCTCACTAGAGCTACGTATCGGGTAGTGACAGTAACACTGCCACCCACGGTTTCCGGTGGTACTGCTCCGTTTGGTCCGTATCCGTAAGCTTTATGGAAATGTGCAGAAATACGGACGAAATGATGGAGAGCATGGACAGAAGGCTCCGTCAGTATCCAGATCCATATTTAACATTGAGCATAAATGGGCCTTAATAGGCTATTATCGACATATGTAGAGTTTCGCAGGTACTGAAATTTGTTTTGTTTGCAGACAACACTAATATTTTTTGTTCCGGTGAGAATTTGCAGCAGTAAATAAACTAAAACTATGGTTTGACAAAAATAAATTATCATTAAATCTAAGTGTTGGAATAATTGTACATAAGTTATCTCATATTTACCTTTTATATTGCAACTAATCTTTTCTATAAGAATGTACAAGTGTGCTGTTTTAAAGTTGCTTTTCAGGAAGCCTCCGAAGTGTTCTTCGAAGTGTGAGTGTGACCGGCTTATGGCCCTGCTGAGCTTCCGACGAAAAAGAGGAACCGAACCTATGAACCTATATGATTCTTTTTTTTTCTTCTTTCTGTTGTATGTACAAATTGTTACATATATATATATATATATATATATATATATATATATATATATTTTTTTTTTTTTTTTTTTTTACATATATATACATATATATATATATATTTACACATGTTCGAAAATAAATATCTATCAATCAATCAATCAATCGCAATATTCCACTAAATTTGATGTCACATGATTATGACACCTGCCCTGTTAGCAAAATGTAGCTAAAGTACCTTTCGTTACCTTGGGTTCAAGGTAGTGGGGTATGTTTCTAAAATGCAATGCAACACCATGTACTCCTTATTTGGAAGGCCCTGGCTCTAAATGGAAAAGATGGCACTGACTGATAAATTGCAATTATGGGCCTAATGCAAACCAACAGGTGACCACACTCTCAATCTTTATATACAGTCTACAGCCTGGCATCATACGTGTGATCACAGATCATGTGCATAGTAGTTAACACTGTCTGTGCACACCCACACCAAGGTGGCAGGCATAACAGCTACAGCGCTATGAACATCACATCATCATCAGCAAAAAGATGGCACTTGATGGCAGATAAGAGAATAAACTAGCTCCTCGAGTTGTAAGAGACACTGCAGGGAGAGTTGGTGATTGGATACTGGAGATCTTTTTTTTTTCTCACATTCCTCTTTCTCTCTTTTTCTCTGCCCAGCACTCTGTGGAGGCTGTGAATGCTGGTGTGAATCCCGTTGGTGATACCTCCTATAACTCCAGCCACTGGGATCTGGGAAGTGCCTTCTTCTTTGCTGGAACTGTCATCACAACCATAGGTACTGTGATTATTTCATGAGTGAACACCAAACAGGTAAATAACATTTAAAAGAGTGCATATTGATCTGTTACTGAAAAAAACAAACAAGTTATGCCACATGTTAAGAAAACACACTTCAAAATAAGAGCAAGATAACATCACAGCATGTTATCTTATGAGATTTGATGGAGGAACAGACATTTCATTGCTCAGAATGAAAAACAATGTCTGATATGTATTTTCTTTACCCATTACATTGCATAACTAAATCTGCCTTTTAAATATCCTTTTTGTCTCTTTTTATCTCTTCCAGGATACGGCAACATCGCCCCGAGCACTGAGGGAGGGAAGATTTTCTGCATCCTGTATGCAATATTTGGCATCCCGCTGTTTGGATTCCTCTTAGCAGGTGTTGGGGACCAGCTTGGTACCATTTTTGTCAAAAGCATTGCCAAGGTGGAGAAGATGTTTCGGGTGAGTCATAAAGTTATGATTTTTTAAATTTAATTTTCCAGTTAATATTATAGTATCTCTATGAATCATTGTTTTTGGAAATAATGTTAAAAAACAGGGACAGTAATAGACAACAAGATCCGATTCCCCTTTAATATTCAACAAACTGACACAATAGGCAAACTGTGTATTATTTACTGTAGGTGATCCTGCAGAGCTCCTGCAGTTCAGTTGTTCACGTTCAGAGACAAATAAAGGTTGGCAAAATGAGCAATTCAAAATATCTTACAGAAATCAGGTTTGTTAAAAATATACATTTTGTATTTTTGTTGGTTTTATGTCATTTGAAGTGAATTTGCACCATTTTTCATACCTGAAAATGTCAAATGGTATAACCACAAAAAATTATGAATATTAAATATTTTATCCATCCACAGTGTATTTAAGTGGACTTATTAAAATAATTACTTCATTTAAAAATGTAAAGATTAATTTTAATACTTAGAACAATTGTATTCCATTACCTTTATTTAATATAAAAAGTTATAATGTAAATGTAACGTTATTTAACGTTTTTATGGTTACACCACTTAGACATTTTTGCCATAATCCTCTTATATATTCTCTCAAAATGGATTAAAAGTAAAACATGTAATGCTGGGTCCACAAAAAAAGAATGTGTGCAATTATTCAAATGTTTATTCTCAACCCCTTTAAACCACATGGACACAAAAAATGTACACTA
Source organism: Scomber japonicus (assembly GCF_027409825.1). Taxonomy (NCBI): domain Eukaryota; kingdom Metazoa; phylum Chordata; class Actinopteri; order Scombriformes; family Scombridae; genus Scomber; species Scomber japonicus. The sequence goes on along the minus strand of NC_070594.1, from coordinate 28,464,518 downwards.
CTGTGACAATCCATTTCACACCTGCCACCAATAAATCCATTTTGATACTAGTGCCAAATCAGTAGCTATTGTTATTATATTTCACAACACAAACTACAATCTGAACAGAGAACACAGTATATTTTCCTCTGGGGTACCAACAGAAGGAAGCACACTGCAGGGGGGGCTGCACCCTGTTGAACTAATGAACTTCCAGGTCAACTTTACTCTCTCTTTATGGCCACATATAGTGAAAAGATTATTCTGTGCTCATCACAATTAGTGGTCATGCTGATGGGATAATAAACCCTCTATGACTGAGTCATCAAACTCCTCTCACACTCTGTGGGGTGCTGCCAACAACCCCAAACACAATCAGCATTCTGTTCAAACCACCAGGAATCACAGCTAACACTGTGTGTGTGTGTGTGTGTGTGTGTGTGTTTGTGTGTGTGTGTGTGTGTGTGTGTGTGTGTGTGTGTGTGTGCTCTCACAGAATAAACACAACCAGATCAGTCAAACTAAAATCCGTGTGGCCTCCACCCTCCTCTTCATCCTGGCTGGCTGCATCTTGTTTGTCACCATCCCAGCTGTGATCTTCAAACACATTGAAGGCTGGACGGCTTTGGAGTCAACGTATTTTGTCGTCATTACTCTGACAACTGTTGGAATAGGCGACTATGTGGCAGGTGAGAACTTATCTCCCATAGTAAAACTATTCAACAATAAACAGAAATGACTGATCAGACTGGTTTCTAACGCATAATTGACTAATTAATAAAGCATAAAAAACAAAAAGTCAAAGATTATACATAAAAACCTTTTTTTCCCAATAATATGAAAGTGTTGGACTGAATGAGTTATTAAGTGTTCAGTTCAGTTTTAATGGAATTATGATCAGTGGCTTAATTCACCAGCAGAGATGAAGTTTGGTGAACTTTTGGTGAACCCATTATAAGCCGTAAAGTGCTGCTAATTAAGGGAATACAAAAACACTTTTTAATTGGATTTATAATGTAGTAGAAGATGGGGCTACCACGCAGATAGCACGCAGGGTACCAACCTCCTCATCAGGACGAAACTAACCATTCACACACATTCGTACACAATTGGCACAGCAACAGGAACAATTTTGGGTTATCTTGCCCAAAGACATATGGACATGTGGACTGGATGAGCCGTGAATCGAACTGCCAATCTTCCAATTGGTGGACGACTGCTCTAACACCTGAGCCACAGCCGCCACAATTTACTAAAACACTGTGTCATAGAAGTTGCAGTTGTTGATTATAATACACTTTTAGAATAGTCCATATAAAAAAGGAACCAAATAATGTTTATTAAATGTTTCTATATGTTTACTTTTAAGCTAGATACTAGATACGTGAGTTTAAAGTGTGACCAAAAATCTCTCATATTAGCCTTTACCCCATCCAGCTTTATATACTGTAACCCTATTCTGCCTGAGTATAAACCATGGCATTAAAGAGACATGGTCTGCAGCAATGAGATAAGAATGAATAATACAAACACTAAATAAGAGTCCAAGTAGATGATGCGTCACCAAGTTGCCAACGGCAACTATTTTTAATGGGCAGTGCTGAAGAATTTAGCTGGGGCTAAAGTCCTGGGGTGATTAAGTTGTGGTGCGATAGGGTTAGCTGAAAGGATGGAGTGGGTGTAAGGGACCAGCAGAGTAACAATGAAAGCAGTTTATAAAGGCTGTCCAGCACATTGTATGAGTGTGAAGACTTTATTCTTAAAAGTTATAAAAATGATGATGTAAGATGACATTTAATGAATTGAGGATTTTGCCCATGTTGCCCACTCATATCGAGCTTCAATGGGTGTGACTGATGAGTGAGCATGTCTACCTGAAACAAACTAAAGCCTTAAGATTCATCCTCAGATGTCTATGAACATATGTTGCAAATTCAATAGAAAGTCCAAGATAATCTCACCCTCCTCTCCCAGCCCCAATGTCTGTTTTAAGATTTTGCCCTTGATATCATCAAACATCAATTCAATAACATTCAAGCCTCACAAGCTATGATATAGATAGAGATATGAACTAGAGAGAGTGAGTGAGTGAGTGCACCACCCTTACTGCATGTAGCAGTTAGTGCTGGTCTTTGCAACAATGCTCATTTGCATAGAAAGTGGCCAATTTGATCTCATTTACATACATGGAAATGGCAGAGGCGCACCATGACACTAATTACTTAGCAGTGCAGGTTGAATTTCACTCTTCGCGGACGCTTTGTGAATTACACACTGTTTTTTTTTCTTATTTTAATGGCTGCAAAAGCCCCAATTCTTTTGTAGATTTGGCTCAAGTTTGTTCCAAAGCTCATGCTTAGATAACAACATAATAGCAATGCTTATATTATGTAAACCAGCTGATCTCAGGCCTGGTGTGTATTCTCTTTCATTCTCATTAGATGATGTCTCCATGGAGGACAGGTTTATGTGTGATAGATGATAGTGCTGTGACAGTCAGTTAATGTGTAAAGCACTCTTTGTTTATCCCATAACTTTCTGACAGCATCTTCACATTGAAGATGATTTCTGATTGTGACTTCAGAGCAACAAACAATCTCTCATCTCGCAGTGTAATCTCTCCAACTTCATTCTTTTAAATGAGGCGGAGATGCCAGCAGCAATACAAGTTATGTACATTTCTGTCATTTATTCATTTGTGTCTTGTTATCCAATCAGGGGGAGATCGGAGGATTGAGTACCGTCAGTGGTACAGACCACTTGTGTGGTTCTGGATCCTGGGTGGTCTGGCATACTTTGCTGCAGTGCTGAACATGATTGGCGACTGGTTGAGGGTTCTGTCGAAAAAGACCAAAGAAGAGGTATGCTCCTATATGCATAGAGCAGGGTGAATTCTCATTAAATAGTGATCATGAATAATTTGATGTAGCCTACTTGGTATCAAACCTCGATACTTTTATGTCACACGACCGAAATGCTTTGACATTGTTGAGTATCAAAAAACATCTCATCATTTAGTACAAAGTTTTGATACCTTGAATGAGCAAATCTGTCTGTAGGTTCTCAACATTAAATCGCAATGGTGGAAGCAGCAAAGGTGTTTTTACAGCAGTACACATGACCTGCTGTTACCTTGGTAACAGATAATCAGCCTAATGTTAGCTGTGGACTTGCTGCTGCTTGTTAAATTTCTCTCTGAGGGCACATGGTAATAATTGAAGGCAACTACGATGTATAATTTTATTCATCAACTCTTTAGATTTTCTTACATCTGGATTCCATTGGCTAGACAGGGAGAGCACTCTATTTACAGAGATGTCAGTAACTGGGGATTTCCACTGGGTCCGTCAGCAGCGCGGAACGGCTGTGCTACGGTTTAGCTCCGTCCTCTGCCCAGCGTCAACTCACACCGGGAGTTGACGCATGGCACATCGCTTCGAGATGTGCCATGTTTGTTGACCAGTCTGCCAATTATAATGCAGGTAGAGTGATAATAATGACAATGTGTATTAATTGTAGGTGTTAATGCAAAGGTGTAGAATCAGATATGTTTATCCAGATAACACAACTCAATACAGATTGAATGTTAATGGAGATGGGGTCTAAGAGAACATTAATGTGTCCTTATGAACTGGGCTGAAGACATACTTCCTGGGTTGATACTGAAATAATGTAAAGTAGATACACAACCAGTTAGGATACAGAAATGCTGTGTGTTGATTTAGAAATGCTCTCCTGTTCTAACCAGTGGCTTAATAATCCAAGTAGTAACAACATGTCTTTGTATATGTAGATAGTCTCAGCACTATTAACTGTGTAAGGCACTTTACTATTATGAAAGCCACCTTTTTTTTTATAAATTTGAATTTAATATCAGTTGTACAGTGACTGTTGGTTAATGAAAACTTTATAGATGACTCAGTGTTCCTCCATCATATCTTGAAATGGACCATATCTTTGTGCTGAAGCAGTATTTTACACACACTGATGTGTACTAAAGTAATAACTGTGTTTTGCGAAGGTTGGAGAGATCAAGGCCCATGCTGCAGAGTGGAAAGCTAACGTACGAGCAGAATTCCGAGAGACGCGTCGGCGTATGAGTGTGGAGGTCCATGACAAGCTGCAGCGAGCTGCCACCATCCGCAGCATGGAAAGACGCCAGCTGGGCCTGGATCAGCGTGCTGTGTCCCTAGATATGCTTTCCCCAGAACGCCGTGCCATGTTCAACAGCCTGGACACCAACAGCTACAAAACCTCCTCCCAGGAGAGCATCGACACAAAGCTGAACAACCTTCGAGTGCGGGGGGCCGAACAGTGTGAGCGTCGCTCAAACCATCAAACCACGTCCGAGGACAACATTTTCAACCGCCTAGGCTCAGTCACCAAGCTGGCCAAGCGCAACAGGAATCGGGACCTGAAGAAGAATATCCCGGATGAGGCTCGGCGGCCTCACAGTGAAGCCTACGGCTGCAGCACACCCCCTTTTGACTGTAGCATACCCATTATGGATGAAGGGAAGAGTAAGGATGATGGAGAGAATGAGAATGAGGACAAGGAATGCAACACTAGCTTGTCTGATTTTCCATTGTTCGTAGAAGCTTGCAAGCAACAAAATGGGTTCATTCCAGAGAAAACCAAAGAGAATGAGAGCGAGAAAACACATGAAACAAAAGAGCAGCAAACCGAGATGGGCCCATAGACAGACCATGCTCCTAAAGCAGGAGCTTTTAAAAACCACCATTAGTGCCTTAGGTCTCCCTTTTTCCTGTGTGTGCTTAAGCTGGGGCAACACCTGTCCCTCTGTGCTATATACTGTAATGATCACATATAGTATTCACTGTGCCCTATGGATCTGATGGGCTCACATTGTGTTGGCTTCATCATTGTCCACTGTATGGATGCAAGACCTGTTAGGGTTAGGGTGTGATTCTGCTATGCCAAATGATAGTCACATTAAAATAAAGTTGTCTTCTAATAAGTGGTTAAAGGATGACAGCATGGGTCTGTTTTTGTAGCGTTAGCCATTGTTTCTATGAGTTATGATAACATTGTACTCAACCAAAGCACTTGCAACACATAATCTACACTAGTTATTTCTCGCCAAATATACAAAAACATGTATATTTGTCCCCCTAAATAAAGTGTAATCGAGCAGGCACATAAATAGATCTCTCCAACTGCTGAAAGCCACTTTATTGCTTCAATATTTAATATTCAGTATTCACTCAGTACTCAGTAACACCAGTCCTGAACCATACTGGATGTGTAGCATTGACTGAACACCTCTTGCTTCATATTAGCATACATGTCAAGGTACCAAGAACATAACAGTTGTGGGTGGCTCACGAACCCTCTCTAAAGTTTTGGGTCAGCTCTGTATTCTCTGCACCCCATGAACTTACCTGTGATTCACAAGTAAGAGAGTGTCTGCTTGAATCACACTACCCAGTGAGTCACCCATGTATTACTCGATCAACCTGCCAATGTGACTGCTATTCTTAATTTTAGCACATATACTCTCCAGGTCAGCATTGCCAGTAGAATCTGCATGACCTAAAATCATGTAACACCATCTGTGAGAGTCTGCGGGTACTGCTTAAATGTAGCCCAAAATGCTGATGCGTGCTGATGAACATTTACGAACAATGTAGTATCAGCAGAGCTGCATGTTTGTCTGCTGTTCATGTTCAAGGCCCCATTTACACCATCATTTCAGGTATACATTTCTATCAGAATACAATTCTTAATACACTTTTTTTTAATACTTGGCCACATATATGCATCTCAGAATGGTGGTGGTAATGCACCTGAAGCTGTTTGACAACTGCCAGATGAGTAACTTGTTCATATTAGCAGTTTTGCTGAACTTACAGACAAAATATTTGCACTTTGGGATGCAAACAGGAGCATGACCAAGCGACGAGGCAACAGGTTTCTTTCAGATGATGTCACACTGTCTTAAAAAGATGTCAAGCTGGCCTGCTTTTGTAGCAATATCACTGTGTTTTAAGATCTCACAAATGAACTTGGTGAGTACAATGTTGCGATTACTAACAGGAATGATGACTATGACGATAAAGACCCGACTTGTAATCATAACACAATTATCCTTTAAACATGGGAAAGAAAGTGGATGGTCACATTCAAGTAGAGCCCGACCAATATATTGGTCAGTCGATATAATCAGCTGATATTGACCTAATGACAGATATTTTTACTTTTATAGGCATGTTTTATGTAAATGTGACCCTTTTTTAATTTCAAGTTTAATATATGAACATGTTTTTTGTTCTGATTGTTTAAATTTAGTTTTTGTTTGTTAAAATGTGTTAAACTGTAAAATATCATGGCCTTCTTTACATATCTTTGTCTCGAGCATTTTAAAACCACATTTGAGGGATCATTACAAAATAATGTGTGTTTACTTTAAATACAGGATATATACATAAAAATCTAATTTTTTGCAATGATCCCCCAAATATGGTTTTCAAACGATATGGTTACACAAAGATATGTAATGGAGGTATCATCGGCCAATATATATCAATATCAGAATGTTTTTACTCCCTAATATCAGTATTTACATCTGCCCCAAAAATACACTATCAGTCGGGCCCTACGTTCAAGTCTAAATCAGATGATTTAACTGTATAGCTATCAGCTAGATTTACACTGGTGTGAGGTTTAGGGCTTGAATATAGCAGACAATGCTGCATACAATAAATGTGCAAAGCCATTTAAAAAAGTTAATTGAAATCAGATGGTGACGCTGCAGATATGGCATCAAATCCTACTCCCTAATGTGTCAGCTTTAAGATGATTTGAAGTGTTTTAATGAGGTCTGACATGTACACATGGACCTCCAGCAAGGTGCTGTGACTCAATTTTGTGGCTCAAGTTAGAACACTGAATACACAAAAATAACAATGATGAAAAAAAAAAAATCAGCCAAAAAAGCTTCTGTGGACAACACATCAGAGAAGCTTGATTTACATGTAACACTACACTACGTGTTTGTTGTCATGCTGTTTTTCATGTTGCCTATTGAAACTAAATAATGAAAAATGTGCATTTAAATGTGAATGGAAACGATTCAGAACATGCCACATGTTGTCTGTGCATGGTCCCCGAGCTAAGCTGTTGTCTCAGTACAATGTTCAAAAATGCTACCTAAATCATGACCTCTTTGAACACTATCTCAGGGCTTGTTGTCCTAATGTTTGTTGTTGACATTGTCTGACATGTGCTGCATTCACACTTTGGAAAAGATGAGGGACATTGACTGCACCTGTGCTCTTTGAAAATGAATGACACCAGAATGGAAGATAAAGCCATACTGCAAGAGGAGGGGACTGACTCATAATGTACACAGAGCACTGGGAAGTGATTGGGCGGGGTTGAGGTTCTAAAGTGCACTGCTTTTTACCATGAGAGTGCATTGTGTTCTTTTTGTGGTATTTGACTCAAGCATATCCACAGACTGGTTCATGATCTCACCCATCAGTTAACTGACTGGACATATTGAAGCTTGGATTTGGGCTTACTTACTAGGTCGCAGCTACAGCTTGGAAAATTCAAATTTAAACAAAGGATGCTAAATGGAGCTGAGTTGGGACAAGGAAGCGGCGACCACCACGGCTGACATGCTTGGTAGGCTGAGACAGCTGTCAGTCAAGCAAACATGCTCCAAAACATTAATACCATGATGGATTCTCAAACTCAAACCCAATGATGTAAAGTGACAGGAAGTGAATTTAGCTATGGAAAACCAAACTCCATGTGAAAAGAACTGCTTTTCTACAGAGAAGTGGAGACTTCTATGGAATTCAGTTGGATATATTTTGCAAGAGCCATGTAGTGGCCATTAGTGGAACTGCATTTAAAAACATCACGCATCGCCTGCAGCAGCTGTCAGTCGTAGTGGTGGCCACTTGAGTCTACATTATTATGTTAATTTTCACACTCGCTGTTGCACCATTGAGAGCAATGACACCACATGTATACAAAATGTGAACTGTGCCACTGACTGTACTACAGTAATGTTATGACGCTCACATTGTCTTTTTCACACACACTCCCCAGCCTTATTTGAACACACTCACCTACTGTGTATGCACACTATTGGTCTGATTTTACTGTTCACATAACTAAGTGAAGCTCTAGGCTAGTGTGAATGCAGCAAAGCAAAGGCCTACATGTGTTTTAAAAACGCTTCTAAGAAATACAAAAATGTCAAAGCTTACAAAGAAAACCAAGACAAGACAAAAAAGGCATGCTATATTGCAAAATTATATTAAGATGTACAGTATATGGTGTTGATTGTATACCACCACATGCTTCAAGAGGATGATGCTTATCATGGCTTTTTTTTTTTTTTTTTTTTTTTTTTTTTTTTAACAGCTTGTGTTAAGAGGCACAAGCCGTGCTCTGTACTTGGACGTTGCTCACAGTATCTCTTGTGCAACCATTACATTAAATGTAGTGATTGCCTTTTAGAAATAAATATCACTGAATGAAGTGCTATTTCTGAGTGTGTTGCATTGCATTCCAAGGTCCTCTGGGTGGTTTTCAGTCTCATTTACCCCTATTATCAGCTGCTGCTATCAGGAAGGAGACAGGATGGATCAGTTTCACAGCGACTGCCTGTGACCTCTCCAACAGTGAAATAATCTCCAGATTTTTGGGTTTTCTTTCATGTTTCTGCCTTTGAAAACTGGGATAAAAGTTGGAGAACTGAATCACCTTCAGATGCACTTCCTGATGGTGTCAGATTAAGAAACCTCTATGTTTGGAGCAGTTCTACACTTGAGTTTAGATGAGAAAAGTTATGAAACCAAATTGTATCAGAATTCAGCTTGAACTTTGAACTTTGATTGAATATTACCTTGGTGACTCACTAAAGTAGTAGATTAAAGTTAAAAGTTGGAAGTTCCAGAACAGCTGCTAAGCCTGAGGTGAGATTGTTTTTAAACTGCTGCTTTCGAGGCCGACAATGAACTTTGGGGCTCAATAAAGATGTACTATTTCTAAGAAGCAGCAGTTTTTGCAAATGTTAAGCTACTAAAGAAAAATAATGTAAGCCATTAAGATCATCAGGAAATAGTGTTAATATAGATGTAGTTGTTGTCTGGTGTGAGTCAGATTATATGGGAGTGATAGCTGCTGTTTTGTGTTCTACATTTTTTGTTACGGCTATCATTTTGACTCTTATCACAGATTGTCTCTTAAAAGGAAGCTGGCAATAGATTATTCACACCCACATTTTACACCATTATACTACCACTGCCTCCAGCTTACAGCATGGATATAAAAAGATTTGACACAAATAGCAGAGCAGAGCAGAGAGCTTAATAAATAATAACAGGTGCTTTACTATGAAACAAATATCCACATGTGATAGAAATAATAAGAAAGCTATGTGTTTGATTTTAGCCATTTTTCTTTTGAGAGCCAAAACCAGCATTTGCTCCTACTGTACACTCTACAGACAGCAGAGTGCAATTAGAAACTAAAAGAACACATTCCAACTCTATTTCTTCACTGGCTCTAGTTTAGAATGACTTTAACTGAACTGTAATTTTTAGAGCTTTTAAACACAGCTCAAATCAATCAATCAATCCTTACTGCTACTCAAAATGAGCACAGGATGAGCTGAACTGCAGCTGAACTAAATGCATGAAGTTACCTTATAAAGCATAAAATACAGTATAACATTAGTTGAAAAGAGAACTGAGTCCCTCTTAAACATAGTTAAAGTTATTCTAAAGATCATGCATGTTGAAATATTTAAACAATTAAAAACTGAATTAACCTTCCTGTTGTCTTCCTGTCAACCATGCAATCATCTTCTTGGGTCAATTATGGTTAATAGGCTTCATTTAAATGAGATTATACCTCATCTCCCAACAGGAAGGTTAAATAACCTAAGCTTTATAAAGAAGTCTATGGCATGACTTAGACATAACAGCACTCTGATTTCAGAGGTCATGTGATTTTGTTCCAGACGAAAGAGGGTTTAAACCAAGCTTAAACTTTAAACCATAGCTCAGCTGAGAACAGAGCAATAGCTGACTGTCTCACTGTGAATAAAAGCAGAAAAGATAAAACTGCTATAAAACTGTTGAATCTATTGGATGGTCTTTGCTGCCAGTGTTTAGCAGAGCAGTGTATTGACACCACATCTGATGCACAACAGTCTCAAGTTAATTAAAGAGGCGTGGAGCCAATGTTTGATCGTCATTAAATGTCACTTATCAGTTGTCATTGGGACAGGTGTCTTCAATGCAGTGACATGGCCACAACAAATATCTGTGCTGGCAGCAGCTTTAGTTATTGAACTGTGTGAAGCATACAACTACTGCACTCTATTAAAACTGAATGAGATATAGATCAAGATTAGAGTGCATTATCTCTCCTCAGGAGAATAGGAAGAGAATTTACTGCTTGAATGAAGCCGATTTAGAACAGGATTAATGAACTACTTCTTTTGTTAAGAGAAATGTCAAAAAGTTACACATATAGCCTACAAGCTTTAAGACTGCCTACTAAAATGGTTAATCAGAAATGTTCTAGTTCATATGTATATTTAGGAAAAAAGTACCATTTTCTTCTAAACACATTAAATAGGTCATAAATGTATTTCTAAAAAAGGTGTAAAAAGCATTTCAACCATTTAGATTTGAATTGTGGAGCTAGGCTTCACAAACTGTGTTTCAAGATTTCTGTATTCAGGATTTAGTGGGCGGGTCTGACCGCGGTAATTAGCATAAACCCGCCCCTGCTGCTGTAGAGGTACAAATATATTCCGTGCACACTACTACTACAGTTAGCCAGTTAGCTGAGTTAGCCACCGAGCTAGCCGCTGAGTTAGCAGCGCTTTTTAGAAATGTTCCCTTCAACAAAATCTGGGTCAGTGTTCCAACCAAGGAATGAAAGAAGCAGGAGTTCATTTTGGGATGCTTCTGAGTACTACATGATGTTACTTAGCTAAAACATTAAAGAAAACAAAAGATATGCTCTGTGTTAAAGCAGATTGATGAGGAGGACAATTACTTATAAGGTCATTTAGTTTGCCTGACTGGTAATAGCCTAGGACCAGTTTCATAAAAGCAATCTGCATATGATGGGTCAATTCTTGGAAAAAAGGAAGGGAGCTGTCAGATGCAAAAATATGCTTAATATGTGCATGAATTCAAGCACTGCATGACATGAAGAACACAGAATGGATCAGCAGCAGCCACTGTGGACAGCCCAGCTCTTATCATCACTCAACATTCAATGAATACTGCCTGAGCATCACATTTCACAAATGATTGCTATGATTGCAAATTGCAGAAAAATTGCGAGTCCAGTAGAGCTCTTGTGTGCTTATACATGGCTCTAACATCAGCAACAGAGAATGAGCTCATGTTGCAAATTGCATACTGCAAATTTGGGAAAATGGAGCTGATAGCTGTTAAGTCATACAAAGACACCTGGTGAAAACTGTATATGGAAGCAGGAACTCTATAATGGGATTGATAAGGGGCCTTGTTTTTTTTAATTAACTTCTATTTGTCATTGATTGATAGACATTGATAACTAATTTTATTTAAAACGTACTCTTTACACTAAGACTTAACCTAAAAATTAACCATCCAAAGCCTCTGTATTGCCCATAAACCCAGTTAATTTACATGCAATGGTTCAGTTCTGTCTCCTATTTTCACGGCTCAATGTCAGTAAATATTGTACAGTTAGTATTGGACTACAAGAGAGTTGCAAACCTTCACAGGTAGAGGTTAGATTGCAGCAATTGTGCATGGTTGGTGTGGCATATGTGTAGTGATGGGGCCCAATGTGATATCTTTTCCTGGGGCACGAAATCCCTGACGGTGCCCCTGTGTAGAAGTAAAACAAAACACACACCACAAGAGCCTCTGACACTCACCTGGCTACAACACAGGTGCCCACGTAATATAACCACTGAGCCAGTGTCTCCAAACCCTCTAAGTCATCACACCACATATAGCACCATGTGTGGCAGAAATAGAAGGCGTGATTCCTCTTGAATTTAACATCAAATAGTATAAATGCGTATCCATGTATTACAGGTGTATTACAGATGTCAAATATTTGTAATTTGATTGAAGTTTGACAAGAGAAGCCTTGTAAGGGTAAAAGCAGGGGAATAAAATTAACAGATTAGTTTCAGTTTTGACAGGTACCTGTAAGGTTGTTCAGTGTGCCTCATAATTAACAACATCAGATGTGATGAAACACCCAGACTGTTCCGCTGTGCTGCGACGAAAGAGGAAATCACAGACTGTCAGTGTGATCTGCTGCAGTTAGATGAAGAGTTGGGGCCAACCTTGGCTTTTTCCTTCAGCCCCATGCTCCCTATATCCGCCTCACTGACTGGAGCCGTCCAGCGAGACTGATGACCAACTATGATTGGCTACTCGGCCATATGGTCACCACAGGACTCGGATTCCACTGACGCTTCAGGTTTTTACAGGGACCTATGATTCATCATGTTTACAGCACTAGACCCAGGGAGCCAGAGCCAGATGAGGAACTTGTAGCTCCAATTAAAACAAGAAGAAAAGATGTATTTAAAAGGTTTATTGCCTTTAAAGCATCCTATTTTTCTAGTATTAAACAAAGAACATGCCATATTTCACATATAATATCCTTACAGTTCATAAGTGATGAGGGAACCTGTTGACACACACTCACATTCATGCACATTCAGACACACAAACAAGCCTTTAAGAAGATGCAGCAAATCGCATGATATGAGGCACTGTGTTGTTTCCATGGAAACATTTATCCCTGTAATATCTCATGTTAATCTCAGCCAATTGGATCCGCTGAGTGTCAGTCCATGCTGGGTTTGCATGAATCCAGGACCCCCCCCCCCCTGAACATTGTAAAATGTAACTGTGAAGACTGGAGTTATCCCCCAGTTTGTTTATCCCTTGTGTTAAATTACATTGGAGTCACAGAGCTAAGCACAGCCTTTTCCCAAATAGTACATGAGGTGACAATTCAAAGAGGAGGTATCACAACACTAACACTGATTCCAAAGACATTTCCAAAGAATCACAAACTCTTCTAACTGCCTGGATTGTAAAGAAAAAGGTCATCTGGATCATGGCATTGATGTCAGTTAATACCACTTTTTCTTCAAACCATCATATTATTACATGTGCGTTATAGTATAGTAGCATGTTTTTATGTTTTCAGCATTTTTTATACTATGCAAAAAAATATTAAAAAATAAAGAACAATCATTGGATTTGTCCAAACTCTGACAGGTACTGTAGTTTCATACATTTCTACGGATATTTTTGGATGCTTTGTATGTCTTGTGATAACTGCTCCACTCACTGTAACCACATAAATGTAAAGTTGACACAGCTACTTTACACCACGAAAGACATATAGTATCTAACCATACATAATGTTCTTTTAACTGTATTAACTAATTTATCAACTGACATCTTGAGCAGTATAATGTTTCCAGTGGCCCCCTCTATGCCCCACATGTAAACAATCTGCATACAGAGCATCTTTATACCCTCAAATAACCCAACAAAAGATGCAAATATAGATCTAAAATATACAGCAACCCTTTGATCTGGGAAACTGCAGAATGAAGTGGAAGCATGTGACTTACTTTCCATGCATAGTGATGAATGGAGTGAAGAGAGTTCATTCTGGTCTGGGGATAAACAGAGGCCTCTCAGTTATAAGCTTTTGAGCTGTCAGACAATTGACATTAAAAAACTTTCAAAGGCATGCAGGCGTGGTGGGATGAGGGAAGGTTTAGGATGACTCAATAACCACTGGCCATTAACAGTGATATGGAGAGACAAGCAAAGAGACCATAAGAGACCAGCAAAGAGAAGAATAACATAACGTAAGGTAAGGTAACGCAACGTAAGGTAACGCAACGTAAGGTAACACAACGTAAGGTAATGTAAGGTAAAGTAACGTTACGCAACGTAATGCAATGATTCCTTGATAGTGTTTCATCATCTCAGTGTTTCTTCCTCTCAGTCTTTCCTCCTCTCAGTTTTCCTCTAAGTGTCATGACATGACATGACATGACATGACATATAACACAACGCAACAGGGAGCAATGCAATGCAACCGAATGCAACCGAACGCAACGCAACCTAATGGAACATAACACGTGACTTAACATAAAACATATCATAAACATCACTGAATGAAATTTCAATTCAGCACTTGTAATACCAATTCTCTGAAGCAATGTAAGTCCAAACTCATATATAAACATAAGCAGTGTTAACTGATTATTTGTATGGTATAGTTTTGAAAAATGATCTTGTAAGATTTTTGGTTCATTCAACCAAAGAAACTCCACTGATGACTTTTAGTCCTTCGTGCTCTCAATTATTACAAATGAACTAAGACTTCAGTCACATTGACTGACAGGCAGCTCATTGGATGGACAGTTTTGGGTTGCAGTGCTACATGGACCTCCTGTGGGTCATCATCAGCTACATCATCAATCAATCAATAAATCAATCAATCTTTATTTATAGCACCAAATCACAACAAAAGTCATCTCAAGGCACTTTACACATAGAGCAGGTCTGGAACGAATTCTTTGATTTAATTTAAAGAGACCCAGCATTCCCACACGAGCAGCACTTGTGCCTTCTAAAACCCTTATAAGTCATGGTTGAATAATTATGCTTCATAATAATATAATCAACACTGGGTTAGGGTTACGAGATGATCATGGTTTGGATTAAAATAAGTACTTTATTAAAGTTAGGGGACTCTATTATAACATCACCTCATTTCTTTCTGTTGCTCTCATCATAATTACTACAGACACTGGAGGGCTTCTTAAATGTTAATACTCATTTTCGGACACCTGCAGAAACGTTTTTCTTGGAAATACAGTCTCAGTATACCAGCGGATGAGTTATAATGTTGTGTACTCTTGAAGACTAAACAGAGGTGACAGCTGTTGAAAGTGAGATGAACAGACAGGAACATTATGATCTAATCTTGATTCCAACTCAACATGAAGTTAGAACTCTCTCAGTGTCTTTGATACTTCACATCAACACTGTTTCAAATTCAGTTGGTTTATAACTTGAAATACCAGGGGAAAACCTAGGCTATTTATGAACACTAGACCTTGAGAAACTTGTAACTCGACTGTATTTCAGGTTATGATCTTTTATATTCTTTCAAACTTACAGTAAACATTTAGCATACTGTGCTGCCAGACTTTTTAACTTTTTCTACTGTGTATTAAAACCAGACCGAGAGAGACTTTGACCACTGCTTTCTCTCTGGTCTGCCTCAGCAGAATGAGGCAATGAGGACTGAAAAGAAAAGAGAACATATTCTATCAGTCCTTAAATCACACCATTGGCCTCTTGTACGCATGAATTTTCTTTCTTTTCTTTGCTGCTTTCTGCTGCCTCTTCCAATTCTTCTGCTTGTCTGTGAATGGCCTTGATACTTATTATAACATTCTTAAAAGCTTCACAGGACCTTCAGTTCAATCTGCTGCAACAAGCAGCAGACTGATGAAATTTAATGTGGTGTGCGTACTTTCACAATGCATAACATCATTCCCATACACACGACAGATGGAGCAGATACCTGCCAAGGTGAAGGCTGTCTGTATAGGATGCTGGCTGCTCTGGATGACAGATGCTAGTAAGAATCATTAATTCTCACAAGAATTTATACCATTACAAGAAAAAAAAGCCAAGCAAAACACAAAGAAACACCACCCATTTCTAAACATCCTGACACATTCCACAACTGCTCTCCCTGTCCAAGATTGCAGTGTGTTTCTGGAAAGACCCTCTACTACACCAGTCCTCCTACTGTAGTGAACAGGAGTCACCAAATCATCAAAATGGCACAATGAAGGAAATTATCTCCAAAAAAAAGTAGCAGCTTGCCACTGTGCTTCACGTTTTGCACTGTTGTGGTAAACTTAGAATATCAATTATGTACACAAACAATATTATAATTAGTTTCTTGGCCTGTTACTATGATTCCGTGTAAGCAGCCTTTGGGTGAAGTGTAGGCTGAAAGTAAAGTAAAAAAAAAAAAAAAAAGACAGCAGTCTGCAGCATTAGCCTTTACCCCCTTGTACTGTAGCTCTCTAGTAGAGTCACACTAATTGGTGGAGAGCCCCATGTAGCATTCTTTTAGAGTCACGCTAATTGGTGGAGTGTCCCTTGTAGTTTGATGTTGACATACTGCTTGTCCACCTGGCCATGACTCCCTTGTGAGTCTCTAGTAGATCTAAGCAGCTAAATGTGTTATCTGGAAGATGTCTTGCTACCTGGCCTTGGCAAGGAAAATGCTGGCATCAGTAAAACTGGGCATAAGGACTGTCAAGGGAGGCAGCATTATCACCTTTGGAAAGTTTGACACCATCATTATGGGGCTATGATGGGATACCCACTAATATAGGGATAAAACATCTGGAGCGTGAAAAGGTTTCCTCAGTCTCACTCAGGCTTTGTACCTGTTTGAGAGTAAGGCTCTTTTTACATTGAACTCTGATCTTCTCCAGTGACTTCTATTGAGTAACTTTGAGACTTCAATTACTGATTTCAGTTGTGTTTCAGTAAAGTGTTGGTGAAGAGTCCAGGCATATCATCTTGCCCCGATCTAGACTTCTGACAATCCACCAGTACACCAGTACAAAATAGGATTCATTGCTAGATTCCCTGTGCTACCTTGATTTTTGATATAATACAATATAAGCTGCACTGAATGCAAACAACAGCAGGAGACTGAGTCACCCCACCTGTTGCTCTACATCTAAGTTTGAGCTGCTCCTGATAAATATTACCCACCTGACTCACTGCAGAGAAGGGAGACAGCCTTGGTGTCTATTGGTTATGATGTCCTGTCATCTTGTGGCTCCAGTGTCAGGCTTCCTGCATTGTATCTGGATGAGAGCCCATCTTCATGCACTGCCAGCTGCTTCCCCCACCTGAGGTGAGGATGAGCTCTCATGACTCACATCACTGTGGGAATAAAAACACCAAAAACGAAACAACCCAGACAAACCCATCCATATTAATAACCCAATCATAGTCTGTTCCCCAGTGTGTTGCCTGCTGTGAGGCTGTTGTGTTTTAATGAAGGAGACTGCAGCATATGTTGTGGATGAGAGGCAATGAGGACAAGAGACCTGAGTTAACAGACTACAGGAATTGTTGCATTTTTACCTGGTGCTGTTTGATAATGTTACCAACAACTTTCAAACCCAGAGAAATCTGTAATTTTAATCAGGTAACGGTTTCATTTGGTTGCCTGTCAACGGTCTGTCATATGCCCTCTACCAAAGAGTTACACACACAAAATCATTATCATCTTTCCCCTCTGTCATAAATTGACTTTTATTAAGTTTTGAGCCACATTTTGTATAATACACCTTTCAGATCCTGGTCATTTTTAAGTATATCTTTTAACACAATCTTAAGTTATCAGAGAAACAAGCTGAGCCAATGTCCAGGGCACCTCAGTTCAGAGTAATACTGCTTTTCTATATGACACTGCTTTATTCAGTGTGTTTACCAGTTATATGTATACATTTGTTTTCGAGAGGAGAAGACCTCTACAGATAACTTGGCTCCTGGTAAAACCCTGCTGAACATCTGGATCTTAAGTTATCAGGGAAACAAGCTGATCAAACATTGGCAACAGCTCAGCTCACAGCTCATCCTGGACTTCTGGTGTGTGAGGTTGAAATTTGTTGAACCACACAATGGCTAATGCACTCATTCTCCTCCAACTTACACTATATATTACTTAACTATATAATAATGTTCAGGGAATAAAACTACTTAACTACTGTATATAATACTATACAAAAATGTGATCTGAGGTAAGAATAGGACACAGTAACACCTGATGTAATATTTTAGGCCCTGATGTAAAAGTTAGCAGAAAGACTCCAAGGTCAACAAATCCATTAAGGATCATTCATTGGAGACTATGGATATGTTGAAACATATTTGCTATTTGACATAGTGTTTTGTTCCCAGCTTTAAGTATTGTGAATATAATACAGCTCTGATTTGCAGGTCTGGTCGTTACTTAAAACAGTCACAGAGGCTGTTGAGTACCATACTACAGTATTTAGAGTTATTCATCATAGTAAACCCTTGGGATGCCATACTAGTGTGAAGGACAGCATGCCCAGGCCTGTATCACTCCCTTCTCACCTGACTCTCTGCTCCATATCACCCAAGGCATTCTTCCACACTCACCACACAAAAGGTGCCACACTGAAGCTTGGTTAAAGTGATGAACTATTAAACAACAATAACCACGTCATCACTCAGGTATCTACCAGAGATAAGACAGACCCCATGCCATTTCCTTAAACGTACCAATGATCTTAAACAGCTGGTGTCATGGTCAAACACAGTATACCAATGACAGACCATCTGTTTCCATGTCACAATCATCTGAGGTTTGTTAGTGTTTAGCTGGAAGCAGTCTCCTTTCCTGTCACTGAATCCCAACAGCTGAAATTAGCCTTTTTTATGTCAAATCATTGACTCTCAAATACTTTTTTTTGGTTAATGACTTGTTAAATGGAAAAGTATGTTGTTAGTGTGTATATTTTTAGTTGAAACCTGACTAAACAGCACTACTGGTGTAGCAACACACCAAACTCTAATTTCTATCAGTCACTCAGATAAAACAGGAGAGGAGGAGAAAGAAGTGTTTACAGTGTGTATGTGATGACATTGACTTGAATTGACATTATTTTTGTCCACCAGAGTATTCACCACTATTTCTACAGGAATTCTCAGAGCTGATCTTGGTATCACTTCACATGACTCCAAAGCTATAGAGCTTGTAAATTTACTTGATAACTTTAGAGTTACCCAACATGTAAATGAAGCCACTTATCAACATTGTAACACTCTAGATTTAGTAATAACAACAGGGTTAAACATTAATAGTGTTTCAGTACTTGAATCATCTATCTCTGATCATTACTGTGTATTTTTGATGCCAAATTAACCTTCATCAAGACTAAAAAGGGAATTTCTGATTCAAACGAGATTCCTAGATGGTTCTCTAATTTTATGAGATCACTTGAGCCTTACAGTTGTGACTGCTCTTTAAATGACATGATTGAAAATGTCAGCAGTATATTGTCATCTTCTTTCAATACTGCTCCTCCATAATAAAGTAAAAGTGCAACTCACTCTGTTTCTCTATTTGAGTATCATGCTCCACTGTGTTTACCATGGGAGAGCCTTCAGAGTTGACATGAGACAGTCTACTCTTCTCATTATATAGCGAGGTTAGGTTAATCAAGTAGAAATCATATTGTGTACATTCTACATATATATTGTGTGCTCTTCTTAACACTGTAGCACTTTGAGCTTCTCTCTACACTTCAGTGATTAACAGGCTCTGTAGACAGAGTGGAGGAGGCAGTTTAAAGATGGTTTTAGCCTTGAGGCGGCTGAGACATTGCAGGGAGGAGCTGATGTCACACTTTGTCATACACAGTGTGGATCAGGCTGTAAGAAAGCTTCTAGAAAAGATGCTGGAAAGGGGGAATATATCACTCTGATGGGAGATATACATGTTAAAATCAAAGGGAAACTCATGTCTGAAAGCTGTCTGCAGCTCACAGTTGCATACAGAGATTCACCAGACTTTGGCGTATTGTCACCACGGCAACAGCAGCCTTTGATTTGGCTGCATCATAGAATGAGATGCTGTGGATTACCTATTAACCTTCATTTTATACAGATTGTCTTCTGAGAGTATATCAGAATTAAATGGTTGCATTAACAGTAAGAAAGGTGAGCAATAAATCACCATGCTTTATATTATACAGAAGGACATCAGAAAATAACATGCATAGAATAAGTATAAGAGCACATAACATTCACGACCAAAGTGATTAAGTTGTAGAATGTTTTGACGTTATATTATAGTGTCATTTATAGCCTGTCTATCATTAGCAAGAGTAAGACAATGTAGAGATGGGGGTCTAAATACAGTTAACCACAAGAGGGCAGTTTCTCCTCACACTGCAACAAGTACCTGAAGGGTCAGAGTCTGTCTTCATTGTTTAGATGCACTTAGTATATTAGAAACATACATATTTTAGAGCATATTTTGGTGGTGTTATTTATTTTTGTTTGTTTTTTTACATTATTTGTATGATGAGAGCAGAGCAATGATTCAGTGTTATTATTCACTAATAGTCTGCATTGACTTCCTCTCAGTATTTCAGTTCATTGTAATGAACATTTCAATGCTTTTTTTCTTACTGTAATCATTCCTCCTGTTCATACTGGCCATTAGAAGATCTCTTCATAATGCACTTATAATGGAAGTGATGGAGAACTAAATCCACAGTCCTCCTTCTGTGTAAAAAGTTTATCTGACGCTAATATGATTACTCCAAAAATTGAGTAAAATCAAATCTTCTATGTTTCAGTGTTATAGTTTTTTTGGGCCAAATTCCCTCGGTATGTTACTATACTTCAACCACAGCTCAACAGGGAAATACTATCCAAGGAAACACATGAGAGGGAGATGTGACGTGATGCTAAAAAGACAGTAAATGTGTCAGCTATCACTTGATATGACTAAGTCACACTGCTGAAGCTGAATAGAAGCTGATCATCTACTTTTAAATGACTGTGTGGACACTGTGGGTTTTGACCTCCATCATCTCCATCATTTACAATGAAAGCACTCAATAGTCGGTAAGTAAAATGATAACCTGTGTGGTTATCCATGGTTCCGTGATTATTTAGTACAAATGCTTGTAAAGGTTTTTATACTTGCTGTGCATATCCATCAGTTAGCTAGTAACTGTCACATTGTAATAGAGATAGTCTTGTGTTTATAGCATAACAAAATAATCTGCTGCCACATTCTTATTCTCTAAAGATAATATATCCTTATTATCTGTACTCTGTTCATGACTCATGCTATAATATTAATATTACAGGGTCCCAAATAAGCAAACGCATCTGCACATTATAAACTAGTTTTTCATGCGAGGGAGCTACACGCATAACATGGTGACACACTGCCCTCTGGTGGTTGATGAACTGCAGTGGCCGAAATGCATCATTCTTTGAAATTCATCAGGCAGGCTGGAAAAACTGAAATGCAGCTGTCAGCTCCTGAGCATCATACTGCAGTGAACAAAATGTGATGTTAGTGAGCTTTAAAGAGGCAATGCATTTTGTTTTACAGTGCTACAACTTAAACTATGCATGTACTTGCCTTTTCTTTAACTTGTGCTTTATTGTATGTGTTGGGTACATTTTCTTCAATTGAACTGATGGGTGTTTTTCTTTTTGTGTTGTTTTTGAAAGTTTCAATTCCCACTGGTCACCTGCATGTATAATGTACAATATAGTGTGATTTTATATCATTTAACCCACTGAAGTTTTAATATTGTATTCCTGTGATTGTATTACTCATTTATCACTAATATATGTCAAAAGTCATTTAAGTAATAAGTAAGTAATTTTTAAGTAATTATATAGTCATATCAAACCACACGTCACTATTTGTGGGGCTGCAGTAGCTAACAGAGCAATATGGAGAGAGATAGGAAAAATTGTGTATTTGCATACCAGTGAGCAACAACTTTGTTTTCATTTTTAAATAATGTGGCTGCTGAGGTCTAATTCATTCATGTCTCCCAAGTTCTCCTCCTGATCTACCAACAGCTGAGGGAGGTGTGTGTAGAGTCATCAATCCTCTGTAGCTCTGTTTCTCCAAAGAACTTTGAAAAAAAAAGGAACAAATATTGAGAAGAAGTGAAAGCTAACTGGTTATTCCATTGCAGTATCAGTGTGCAGCAGCATTTTGGATTGAAGGCAATTAACATATTATCAAATACCTTAATGACACCAGGAAAACATCTTGCCCAGCAATGCCCTCCAGCTCCTCCTGGTAGATCCCAAGATGTTCCCAGGCCAGGAGAGATATGTAATCAGTCCAGCGTGTTCTGGGTCTACCTCCCAGTTGGACGTGCCCGGAACACCTCTAAAGGGAGGCATCCAGGAGGCATCTTGACCAGGTGCCCAAACCACCTCAGCTGGCTCCTTTCCATGTGAAGGAGTAGTGGCTCTACTTCTAGCCTCCCCCGGATTCTGAACTCCTGACCCTATATCTATCTAAACTAATTTCGGCCGCTTGTATCCACAATGTTACATAGATTGGAACGTAGAGTGTCTGGTAATTTGAGGGCTTCACCTTCAGCTTCAACATTCAACATAACATAATCTGATGTCTGTTTTTTGTTTGAAATAATCCTCTCTAGGAAGATCTCTGGAAGTTAGTGAAATTAATATATTTTTCCTTTTTCTGGGAACCCCTTGCAGACCACTTCAGGAGCCCTAGTGGTCTTCAGATCCCAGTTTGGAAACCATTCTTCTAAACAACTCGATAACCACATTACAAAGTGGATAAAATTAGGGATGTCACCAGAATCAATACATAGACGTACAGATCATGTGTCTGTGGACCAACAGACAATAGACATACACATACCAGCAAATTTCTGTTGAATTGTCAATGTTTTATAGGACGCTACAGACTTGTCTTTAATTCCATAGATAAAACAGCCTTTCTTTAGTCTCTATCAATCTAATTGAGTGGTGTGAGTGAATTCATCAGTGAACTGGACCCCCAACTGACCTCTGTGCAATGTGGATGTCTACTAGCAGAATAAACACTGAGACTTAATGAGATTGAACAGACCTATGGACAAACCATTTCTGGCCAATAACAAAATTATGGCCTGAGCTAATAGCATAAATGACCTCTGGGGTTATTTGAACCAGGAAAAAAAAACTGATCTCTCAACATATGATCAGAAAACTCCCTGTACTCTTATCTGATCGTACCAACCCATGCATTTTAAACTCACATTTCTGGAGCTTCCCCTGCAAATCTGAGTCAAACCTGAATTCCACATACAGTAGATTGAATGTCTAATCATTATGCAAGTTATGTAATTTTATCTGTCATGTAAATACAGGAATCATGGTATAACTTTAGTAGTCATGTGATTGATTGGTAATCAGATATTCATTTTAGAATGTTTTACAGTATCTACAGTTTGGTAATGTGACACTACTGCCCTCTAGTGATACAACAATATTTTACCTTTGATCCATTAACAATTGACAATCATATTTGAATAGTTAAATTAGATAAGTAGTTATATTGAATGAATGAAGTTTCTGAAGTAATACAAATGTAAAATTATAATATGTGAACAATTTTAGGTTTAACTTTTTTATTATGAAATAATAGTTATATAGAATGTTTTTTATGTTATGAATAAATAACATAACTAATCACATAACCATTGCTTAACTTTATTTCATTTCACTACAGTATTCAAACTTTTATTTCAATGTAGAGAGAATGTCTGAGAAAGGAAGTCTACACATCAGAACATGTGTAACAACAACATGTATACTGATTAGCTGTTTTTCTGAATGGTTTTATAACTTATGAAACAAGATGGTATGAAGTATTCAGAGATAGTGACTGAAGTGAATTTTGTTTTGTCTTATCTGAGGAGTCAAGTTGTTTTAGGCTGCTCTGGAACATTCTGTAGGCCAGCTTACCTCACAGTTTGTGCAGTAATACTCCTCTGTGCAAGGAGGCAGATATCCAATTTCAACACAGCTACACTGCTGAGACGTATCAGCCAAGATGGGCTACACTGCCCAACTTGCAGAAAGTCAAAGCTCCAGCAACACTTGTAGTATAGGAGAACTTTATTAATAGGTTGGAATTGGTTGTTGCTCTATATTCCATTAGTCAGAACCGAAATGGGGAAAATGTCTTTCTCTTATAATGCACCTTACACATGAAATAATCTGCAAAAGGTCTTAAAATCAGACCAACAATACAGTTGTTCAAAAGCCTTATATCAGACCTTGTTTTATTTTATTGTAACTGTTTAACTACGCTGTATCTTGACCAATGTGGGTTGGGTACATTGTCATGAAACTTCAGGCATATCATTGTCCCACACAGGCAGAAAGGCAACGGGGGTATCCAATAAATTACATGGTGACACCATATCTCTCAACCCATCTTTGATGTACATTATTGGTTACATTTTGAATATATATTTTTTACCTTTTACCTTTAAATACCCTGTATAAATGCTGCTTGTAATGTGTTTTATGATGACCCTGATGAAGGCCGTAAACTGAAACATGTCAGTCTTCTAATGAAGTTCTCCTATACTACCAGCATTGCTGGAGCTTTGACTTTCTTCAAACCCTTCTCCATGCACCTTGGAAGAAGGTAAACTTGTGCCAGAAATGTTTCTAACTTGAAGCAAACAGGAACTTCTTATAGACGACAGCTCCACAGTGACGAAACTTGTCAACAGTAAGACATAAGACAGCTTTGTAATCAAAATGTTGAATATCATTGAAATTAAAAGATCATTTCTAATTTCTCCATTGCAACAAAACTCAGTTTCTATCAACAGTTTCCTAACAACTGGGCTGCTGTGGTTCAGGAGGTCGAACAGGTCATCCACTAATCAGAGGCTCCAGTCCACAGTTTCCTTGGGCAGGATACTGAACCACAAATTGCTCCTGAAGTCTATGCCACTGGGTGTGAATGTGAGTGTGAATGATTAGCTCCTCTTAATGAGCAGACACCTTGCATGGCAGCTTGCCAACAGTATATAAATGAGTGTGTGTATGGGTAATTGTAGCTTGTAGTGTAAAAGTGCTTTGAGTGGTTGGAAGACTATAAAAATGCTATAAAAATGTTATTTTATTATAATTTACAGGCCTTAATATTATTTTTATTTATTATCTCATGTTTTATCATGGATCCCCAAGATGTTTAGCTATTAATAATCTTCATTTATTTAAGGAAGTGTGGGTTGTTTTCTTTGAGCACAGTAAACAGAGCCCACTGTTTGGACAAGAAGTTATGGTTATGAGACTGATCCATTGATTATCATGAGGGTTAGAACTTCCTGGCACAAACACATTCTAACTGTAGAGAGAGGTGAAGCCCAGATGAGTTTATGTTTTATATTAATACAAATGTTATGCTACAACAGTTTATAAACTGTTTACACCCACAGCTCTGCATGAGAGACACAAACTGAGGACAGTTAGCATGTTTATACTAAGCACATCAGCCTATATATGAAATTGACTTCATTTTTAGTTTTTACACATGATACATGTCAGAAAATTTTTATTTGAGTAAGTGTACAGTTTCAAAACAATTATGTGTGTACTTACAACACTTGATAGATCATTGCTCATCAGGCTGTTGCATAAGTGTTACTAAAACACATATTATTTATATTGTACACTTCTGCTGAGACTTCAGAGTTTTCCAGATGTCAGGTTGGATTTTGGTGTAGTCTATGAAATGTTACCCAAGATTTATCACCATAGAAACACATGACGCAGATTTGATTCTTTTACTTAAGATCTTTGATACAACAAAATGCTTACTCACTGATTTCAACAGTATTTGATTGAAGATTCGATGGAAGTTCTTGTTATCACAAAAGCAACAGAGGTCATTGTTATCATTAATACCTGCCCTCTTCAATCTATGAAAGTTCTGTTTGAGGAAATGATGGGAGAAAGAAAAGGAGGTGTTTTTATTTCATAATATGTCTTTCTTATCTGGAGTACATATTCATGTGGAATGAAGAATTTTGGCCCAATATGAGAAAGCAACACCTCACTTCCCCTCATGTTTCATAATGCAAATTAGTTAGTCAGCTTAGAACATATGCTATTTTGTTGTCACATACTGTAACTATGAATGATACCTGTCATATTATATAATGGGGAAATCTAGCTGTTAAAATTACATGCTAACTAAACACTGTCAAACATTGAATTAGTCTTTGTTGGTTGATTATCCACACTGAAAGATAATTAACCAATAAAACAAGTGGGTCGTTCTTAAAACAATATCTCTTATGAACTCCAACTTTTTCAGGAGCAATGTGACCTTCCTTCAGTTTAATCACTTTGACAGTTTCCTTCATAGTGCAGCTCTTGAATAGTTAACCATCATAATGATGCACTTACTCATCATAGGCAGAAGAAGATCTAAAACAATGAAAGTCTTTGAAGATCACATTGGGATTTATCTTTAGCACTTGACAGTAGTTATTAAGCATCAATTGCATCATAAATCTTACAGATTTTGCACTGGAAATGAGTCAGTTAAAGATGCTAATATTTCTTAATGTGTCAACAAAAAGATGACAAAGAGAACAATAAGACAAAGGTGGAGACAGAGTCTGAAGTGCGAATGTCAGGTGGGAGAGAGTTCCATAGGCGGGGGGGCAGATCGGCTGAAAGCTCTTGACCCCATGGTGGTTAAGTTGGCAGATGGGGCGAAGAGCTGGTTGGCAGAGGAGGATCGGAGAGTTCGAGAAGGTGTGTAGATGTGAATAAGGTCAGAGAGATATGATGGTGCCAGGTTGTGAAGGATCTTGAATGTGAGGAGTAGAATCTTAAAGTCAATGTGGGATTTGATAGGGAGCCAGTGAAGTTGCTGCAGGGCAGGAGTGATGTGTTCAATAGAGGGAGTTCTGGTTATGATACGAGCGGCTGTGTTCTGTACCAATTATCACCTTTCTGACAATGTCAACAAAAACTGAAAATGTATAAACTTCATAAATGTGGAATTTATAGCACAGGTGTACCTAAATGAGTATGTATGAGTGAATGTCTTCATGACTTCAATGTCAGCTTCTGTAAAATAATACAGTTAAGTGTCCCAAATCTCTCTATGTAAGGTACATATACAGGACCAAGCCAGCAGAGAGCTGAGGATGTTGGGGCGGTAGTCTTCTGGATGGTGTTACAGATTGCATGGGACTTAAATGGCACTGGATGAACAATCAGGCTAGCTAAGGGCAATTTAATGCATGAACATAGTTGTATTCCATACAAGAAAGTGCTTACAAAACCCTTGACCTTTAAGTGTTTATTACCAGATAATTTTGAATGTGGCTGATATTGCAGAATCTTTGTCCAAGGGGTGAACAGGGTGAAACAAATGCTGTCACTGGACAAAAAGGAATACCTTTAATCTTCCTTTTTGTCAGTTTCATATAGTAAAGAGCAGGATGGCTGCAGAAACATTGCAGAAAGAATGAAAGAACGCTTTACTCACAATGAACAGAAAATGAGAAGGTAAAAAAAGAACACAGGCTGGTTGGTCTGGCTGTTTTCCAGCAAAGTTCAGTTTTATTTCTAACACAGCCTCACTATAAATAGAACTGACCACAACATGTAACACACTATTCCAGTAATATTAAAACAACCTCTCTACAGTTCAGTTTATAAGGAATAATCCATCCCATCATCAGTTTCAATCCAAATAAAAATTAAAATAGGGAATCAATTAGCTATTAAAATCTGTTTAACTTCATAAAGTGCTGCATCATAAAGCTGCATCTTTATTTCCAGGAAGTTGTGGAGATCAAACCAGAGCAAAAGCGAGTGAATATTAGGGCTGTCAGCGTTAACGCGTTAATCGCGATTACATTAATGTAACGCGTAAATTTTTTTTAATCGCATTTTAATTTTGCAAGCCTTTTTATCCCTTCTACTCACCCGTAGATGGCTCCTCTAGCTGTAGCGCTATGCTTTGAAGTGGCCTCCTGCAGTAAACCTACCACGGTGATGGAAAGTAAGAGAGCTACTGGACTTTCGAACGGCTTCGAGACGGTTCAGTTGACAAGTCAAAAGTAAAATGCAATCTGTGTCAAACTGAGTTTAACTACCACCGGAGTACGTCCAGTTTGAGTTAGCACCTCCACGCTAAACACCCAGGTGCAGCCAAGCAAGCCTCAGCTCCACCAAAGGACCATTTTGGAGTGTGGGAGTCGCAGCAGAGCCATGATCGATTCCCAGTTAAGACACTCTGGTAAGAAATGCTTTACATTATGGGCTTAAAACTGCCTTGAAATGTAAAATAACAGGATTTTAAACATGCAATTCAAAACGCAATTAATCGCGATTAACTATGGAAATTCTGTGATTAATCTTGATTAAAAAAATGTATCGTTTGACAGCCCTAAATATAATATAAACATACATTCGTCAGATGGACACACATTAATATTAATGTTGCTCTACGTCTGCTGGATATATAAATAGACAACTGCTAACATGTTCACCAGATTAGCTACGATATGTACATATAAATATCATAATAAAACAATATATATATACAATTTGACAGTATTGTGTCGTCAGCCTGTTCTGCTGCCCCCAAGTGGCCAAAAAAAGTCTATTAATGCGACTTCAAAATTCATTGTGGCAGTTTCACTGTGTTCTTTTAAAACAAAAGTTTTTTATGCACAGCTGTTTTCATGTATCTTTAATGACAGTTCATCATAGGTGATTTACTAGTGTTCTTGGTTAAAACTACAGAAATCCTCACAGCAACTGGTCATGTGACAGTTTGCTTTAGTCCAAATGTTTCAAGTTTTCCTAGGCTTATATGGTGTGTCTTATTGAGTCTATTCACTGAGGTGAAGCTCACAGTGAGGTAAGTAATGTCTTTTGACCAGGAGTTCAAAGTTTTCCCAAACACCTCTTTTACTTTTCTCCTGAAATGTTTCCCCACAATGACAAACAGGAAGGGGTTAATAGCACTGTTGCTGTATGCCAGATATGCAGACAGCTGTATGCAGATGTCTAAGACGTGACCCCAGAGGCATCCAGGTGTAAGGTGGAAGTAATCCAGAGTGTCAAGAAAGCACATCACTTGGTGTGGCGCCCAGCAGATGAGGAAGACTGCCAGCACAGCCAGAACTAAGTTGGTGGCTTTCCTCTCCGCCCTCAACCCTGGAAGTCTGATGGGTCTCCCGCTTTTCAGAGCAGCCATGATGTGATAGGTGCAGTATCCCACAACCAGGACTGGGATTGCGAAGCCCAACACGTTTTTGGCAATGTTGTGGTGCACAATCCAGTTCGGTTGAGGGTAGGACAGAATGCAGGCGTACACACCAGGATCTTCTTCATACTTTACAGTACGGAAGAGCAAGATGGGCAAATTGAGAAGAAAGCCCAGGATCCAAATCCCCAAGCAGATACGCTTAGCCCAGGTAGCTCTTCTTAGACGGCTGGGGTTCATTGGCTTCACCAGAGCCAGGTATCGGTCCAAGCTAACCAGCATGAGGAACAGAACACTGCAGATGTAGTTTGTTGAGATGGCCACATTAACCAGCTTACAGAGGACCTCTCCAAATTCCCACTGATATCCCTGTGTGATTGTAACAGCCCAGAAGGGAAGGCAGAACAACATTACCAGATCAGCAGCAGCAAGGTTCCCAAGGTAGATATCTGCCACGGTGCAGGGCTTCCTCTGAAGGAAGAACACACAGAGAACCAGGCCGTTTCCCACCATCCCCACAGCACTGATCAGTCCCAGGTATGCCGGCTGCAGAGAGGACAGCCACAGCCAGGCTTCAGTGTAGTTACTGCAGGGGTCTGATGCATTCGCATCCATTGGAAACTGTGAATGATACAGTTCACTGTCAAAGCATTGCCATTATAAGCAAGCAAGCCTTATTTATATATCAGTTTTCTGAACAGTAGTGTGCTAGGGCTAATTTTATGCTGCAATCTTATATTTAATGCTCAATTCTAGCATTTTATGTATGTCTTTTTTTGTTGTATGTTTTAATGTTTCTGTTTTATGTAAAGCACATTGAGTTGCCATTGTGTATGAAATGCGCTATATAAATAAAACTGCCTTGCCTTGCCTTGCCTTGCCTAGGGTGTTTATTCAGATCCCCATAGTAACATTGACTACATTTTTTGGGGTCATCATAAATATTATTAACGATTAAATAGCTTAAATAACAGAAACACATCTGTAGCATTCACACTCATAACAAGACTCAATGAATAACCCAATCCCCAAGATACACAACAACCAACACCAACTCAAAGCATCTGATACTTTATACTGCCCTATATAACTGTTCTGTAATTGATTGCTCTTTGTATCAGTTCATTACAATCAGGCTAAAACATTTTTCTCTTCTTTCTGTAATTAAAGACCTGCAAAAGCTTACATCTGTTCAGGTAAATGAAGACTTATTACATTGTATGTAACATTATCCAAAAGACTAGTAGCCTAACCAAAGTTTTAAGTGTGCATAATTAATTAAAACAGGAAACTGCAGGTATGTCCTGTTTGGCTGCAGGGCATGAACAAAAAACATTTTACTCTAAATTAGGGCTATTTGGTGTCTGCCATCTGTGTGTAACCTTGTTTAAACACTGTATAATTCACAAAGTTAAAAAGATAAAAAATCAAGAGAGAGCCAAAGAAAACACATAGCTTAAAAAATGCTCTATTTTAAGTGTGCACAACTTACATTGCTTACATTTTTTTCTTTGAGACTGTCCACACATAGCCTGATCACTGTATTATTTAATGCTGATTATCAATGAAGATAGTATAAAGCTAAAAGCAGCATAACAGCTGTAAATAAAAAAATATATATTTGGCCTTGTATGCATCCTCCCTGTAGGAATAAAGAATGTCCCTCTATCTCCTTTGCAAAAAGCTTCACAACTGCTTACCTCAACTCTGTGACTCTGTCAGTTCAATTCAGATGTGCCTTGTGTTCAATCCAAGCAGATCCTCCAGTTGATCTAGCCTCCAACTGAAGTGAACACTGTGAAACTGGTTGCTTTTATATGAGCAGACCCTGAGATCATCATTGCGTCATCACTTGCAACTCACGCCTTTTTTCCCTCTACAGTTACCATGTCATGTTCTGGCTCATCAAAAAGGCATTCGCAATCCAGAAGTATTATGTTTTCACTTTTAACCCCCGACTCAGTGACTGGCGACAAAGAGTCTATATGAGTTGAATTACACATAATTGCATTTTTGGCTTCTGTATTGGAACCATCAGCCACAAATGCAATTGCTAAGTGTTAATGCAATTAGGAAAGGTTCAAATCTCTGGTCTGATTGGGGAAACCTAGTGAGAAAAAAATAGATAACGCCTTGCAGACCCTCAGCAGCTGTCGAGGTTCCCTTCAGCAACACTGAGACCCAGATCACTCCAGGGTTGGATCAGAGCCAAAATAGGGAGTCTGGTTGTTTTGGGCGACTGCCAGTTGTGTGCAGCTGTTTGAATGTGAAGCAGAACCGTATTGAAGTGGATCATGTGTGTTCATGCAGAAACATTTCAGGCTAAAAGGAATATAATAAGAACAAGTGTGCATGTGCTTAAGAAAAAAAAGTACTTTTGTTTTTCTTAAAGTATTTATATTATTTTCTCTTGGCCTTTGAGCCATATGTGCAGCATTGTTCAACACCTCTGAATCACCAATCACATCTCCGAATGGTTCAGCAATTCTAATAGATCTCGGATGCACTGATGTCTATTTCCTCTGGTTGAGGAAGCGTTTACTAATCACAGCCTTCTGCAAAATCATTTTATGGATGAGGATGAGGTTCCCATCCATTATCCTGGTGATAATGGATGGGAACCTCATCGTCTAACAACTGGCAACTTTCATGAAAACAAGTGATAAAAAGAGGGGGGAAAATGTAAAAAGTGCACACACAATGGCTTCCATTTACAAGCAGGGTTATTATAGTTAACTAAAACTAAGACTAAAACTAAAACTAGCAGTGAAAAAATAGTTTAGTTAAGTGAAATAAAAATCTAAATGACAGTTTAGTGACATAACTAAATGAACACTAACTTAAACTAAACTGAATTGAAGATTAATTCAGCTTATTTTTTTACTGTGTCCTGTTCAGTTTGACTTCTTGAAATAACGTGCTGGTTCCAGTAGGTGGCAGCATAGCGGAATGCCAGCATTTGTGGGATACAGCTAAAAGGGAAAAGTCTAATTTGAAAGTCTAAAAACTAAACTAAAACTAGTTGATTCCTGAAAATAAATACTAAACTAAAACTACTTAATCACTTGTTAAACTAACTAAAACGAAACTGAAATTTAGAAAACAAACAAACTGAAAAATAAAAATAAAAACTTAAAAACTATGATAATCCTGTTCACAAGAGAGCTGAAGCAAGAAAAGAAAGAAAAAAAAACTATTTTCCCAACTGCCCATCCCCTTTATATATAATCAAATAACTAACTAAAAACACACTTATCAAAAAAATGACCAACCTTTGACAGAAAGCGAAAAATGTATCTGATGTTTTTAGTTTGGCTCATGAAACTCTCATGACTCTATACTGCAGCCAGCCACCAGTAGACAAGATACTTTGGCTTTGCTTTTGGGCAGCTGTTATGGCGTCCATCCTATATTTATATACAGTCAATGAGCTGCACTGTAAACTGTATGGACCTGATGTGACTGGCATGTTTGTCCATTTCTATGACTGACCTTTCCTCCAGACCTTCAGGCTTGTTCAACCTAACTGTAAAAAGCTGTCTAGGTAAGTGTTCTTACATTCAAGCACTATTACATTAAGGGAACATTGTTGTTCCCGTTTTAAGGACCCTGAGGACAGTTAGCTCATAGAAAGCTGCAGAATACACCAGGCAGACCGTGTGCTCAGAGAATGTGTTCATCAACTGTAATGTCCTCACACACATTTTCAGAAAATCATTGGGTCAAGCTGTTGTTGTGGCTTCAAGACAGCCACTACATCAGAGTTCCAAGAAAATACACAATTTCATGTTGCAGCAACTATTGCCCCATAGCACTCACTCCCACGATGATGCAATGCTTTGAGAGGTTGGCAAAGGACCACAGCATATCCAGACCCACACACTTGAACTCTTCCTGACCAATCTAACTAAAAGCACCATATCTTCTCCACCTGAGCCTGGAACATTTGGAGAAAAAGAACAACCATGTGTGGGCTATTGAACTTCCTGACAGACTCCAGAAAAAAAACACTTCACCATCTCACTGAGCACCATCGCTGACGGATGTGTCCTAAGTCCACCATTGTTTAACCTGATGACCCACGACTGTTCTGCCAAGTTCACCTCGATCTACATCATTAAGTATAAGAATGACATAACAGTAGTAGTGGACCCTGAACATATCATCTCTAGCCAAGAGAGCCCAGCAGTGCGTTCACTTCCTGCAACAGATGAGGAAATCACACCTTACCCCTCCCATCTTCACATTCTACAGATGCACCATAGAGAATGCACTGACCAGCTGCATCTCTATCTGGTATGGAGACTACACCGCGTTCCAAATTATTATGCAAATGATATTTTTCTCAGATTTTCCTAAATAGTCAATGAGAATGACAGTCAGTATAATTTTCAAGTCATCAACCGTTAGAGTATAATTCAAATTTTATTGAACAAACGTCCCAATGATATGAAATGATTTTTTTCAAAAATAAAAAACTCAAAATGCACTGTTCCAAATTATTATGCACAACACAGTTTCAAAACATTTTATAGGTTGTAAAGAACTGAAAATGGTCATTTGTTGAATTTGCAGCATTAGGAGGTCATAATTACTGAAATCAAAATCTATTTCAATAAAAAAAACATCTTAACAGGCCAAGTTACATGTTAACATAGGACCCCTTCTGTGATATCACCTTCACAATTCTTGCATCCATTGAACTTGTGAGTTTCTGGACAGTTTCTGCTTGAATGTCTTTGCAGGATGTCAGAATAGCCTCCCAGAGCAGCTGTTTGGATGTGAACTGACTCCCACCCTCATAGATCTTTTGCTTGAGGATGCTCCAAAGGTTCTCAATAGGGTTGAGGTCTGGGGAGGATGGGGACAACCCCATGAGTTTCTCTCCTTTTATGCCCATAGCAGCCAGTGACACAGAGGTATTCTTTGCAGCATGAGATGGTGCATTGTCATGCATGAAGATGATTTTGCTACGGAAGGCACAGTTCTTCTTTTTGTACCATGGAAGAAAGTGGTCAGTCAGAAACTCTTCCAACTTTGCCGAGGTCATTTTCACACCTTCAGGGACCCTAAAGGGGCCCACCCGCTCTCTCCCCATGATTCCGGCCCAAAACATGACTCCCCCACCTCCTTGTTGACGTCGTAGCCTTGTTGGGACATGGTGGCCATTCACCAACCATCCACTACTCCATCCATCTGGACCATCCAGGGTTGCACGGCACTCATCAGTAAACAAGACTGTTTGAAAATTAGTCTTCATGTATTTCTGGGCCCACTGCAACAGTTTCTGCTTGTGAGCATTGGTTAAGGGTGGCCGAATAGTAGGTTTTTGCACAACTGCAAGCCTCTGGAGGATCCTACACCTTGAGGTTCGTGGGACTCCAGAGGCATCAGCAGCTTCGAATACCTGTTTGCTGCTTCATGATGGCATTTTAGCAGCTGCTCTCTCTTGAACCGATGTTTCAAGCAGAAACTGTCCAGAAACTCACAAGTTCAATGGATGCAAGAATTGTGAAGGTGATATCACAGAAGGGGTCCTATGTTAACATGTAACTTGGCCTGTTAACATGCTTTTTTTATTGAAATAGATTTTGATTTCAGTAATTATGACCTCCTAATGCTGCAAATTCAACAAATGACCATTTTCAGTTCTTTACAACCTATAAAATGTTTTGAAACTGTGTTGTGCATAAGAATTTGGAACAGTGCATTTTGAGTTTTTTATTTTTGAAAATAATACTGCTATCATTGGGACGTTTGTTCAATAAAATTTGAATTATACTCTAACGGTTGATGACTTGAAAATTATACTGACTGTCATTCTCATTGACTATTTAGGAAAATCTGAGAAAAATATCATTTGCATAATAATTTGGAACGCGGTGTACTTCACATTGGACGTTCTTGAAGAACTCCATTCAGGATCATATCACACAAACAAACTTGAACAAGGGCCACCGTCATTGCTGGGGGGCCTCGCTCATCTCCATCATGGACTCTTTGCTTTTCTGGCCTCTGGTAAAACGTACTGTGTCATACAGTCCAAAACAGCCAGGTTCTATAAAAGCCTGGTCCCACAAACCATCAGACTTCTTAACTTCCAGTAACAGCCCCCCCACTCACACACACACACACACACACACACACACAGGTATCCACTGACTCATAAACACACAGACACTTAAACTGCCAGTCCAGTGCTTATTTTTAACCTGGAATGTCCAATTTGTGATACACTCATATTATTTACAGTATGTATATTTAACTGTTGTTTTGTACTTGTGTGTGTGTCTGCGCGTGTGCTTGTTTCTCTGTTCTCTGTGTGATGAGAATAAGACACCAAAACTCAAAACTACGTTGCTGAAATAATTTCACTATGAGCAGCTGGAAGTTCAAGAGCACGATCCAGTGACAGAAGAAACTCACACTCAAAATGAATGTGATGTGAATGTGAAGTTTCCCATAACAGTATCAACAGCATTTTTACACCCATGGTAGATGCATGGATGTATTTTTTTTTAGGGCTGTCAAACGATTAATTTTTTTAATCGCGATTCATCGCAGAATTTCCATAGTTAATCGCGTTTTGAATTGCATGTTTAAAATCCTGTTATTTTACATTTCAAGGCAGTTTTAAGCCCATAATGTAAAGCATTTCTTACCAGACTGTCTTAACTGGGAATCAATCAGGGCTCTGCTGCGACTCCCACACTCCAAAATGGTCCTTTGGTGGAGCTGAGGCTCGCTTGGCTGCACCTGGGTGTTTAGCGTGGAGGTGCTAACGCAAACTCGACGTACTCCGGTGGTATTTAAACTCCGGTTAACTACTGAGGTTGCATTTTACTTTTGACTTGTCAACTGAACCGTCTTAAAGTTTTTTAAAGTTAAACAAGCCGTTCAAAAGTCCAGTAGCTCTCTTTCTTTCCATCACCGCGGTAGGTTTACTGCAGGAGGCCACTTCAAAGCATAGCGCTACAGCTAGAGGAGCTGTCTACGGGTGAGTAGAAGGGACAAAAAGGCTTGCAAAATTAAAATGCGATTTAAAAAAATTAACGCGATTGCATTAATCTAATTGTGATTAACGCGTTAACGCTGACAGCCCTACTTTTTTTATATTTGTTATTATAATGGGTCTTTTTATATTGCAAGTGGTCACTGGGAAAATTTTTTATTTTTATGTTTACTCCTTTTATTTTATTTATGCTGTTGTGATAAGGACTGCTCTCAAAGAAAGTTTCGTTATACAGAAATGTGCAATGACAATAAAGCATCTATCTCTATAATACACACACACACACACACACACACACACAAACAGGCATTCACACACATCATATTACACTACCTTGTTATTTTATTGTCGCTTGTGTTTGATAGTCTGTAGATGTATGATAGATGTTTATTTGTTGAAGTGTTATTGATTTATAATTTATTTGCATATATACTGTGATAACTGTGAGTTTATTTTTTATTTTATTTTCTTTAACGTTTATGCATTTAATGTTTTGTGCTTTGTATGTTGTGTTGCTGTTGTTGTTTCTTGACAGCGTTGTAAATGAGGATACTCAATTATCTTTCAAAGTAAAATAAAGGTTAATGATACTACTACTACTACTATACTACTACTACTATACTACTACAATGTAATGTAGTAATGTAATGTAATGTAGTTTATTTATACAGCCCTTTATAACAGTCCTTGCGGTGTACCAAAGTGCTTTACAGTAGGTGATAAATAAATAAAGAGAAAAATAAAAACAATTAAAAACAATAAAATAACAGTGAAAGCAATAAAATACAACAAAATCGAATAAGATAGAATAAGATAAAATAAAATAAAATAAGATAAAATAAAATAAAAGTGTCATACTACTAGGTGTTAAAAGCCATCCTAAAAAAGTGCGTTTTTAGCCTGGACTTGAAGAGGCCCAGGTCAGTAATAGTACGCATCTCGACGGGGAGCTTATTCCAGAGCCTGGGGGCAGCGACAGAAAAGGCTCGGTCACCCCAATGCTTATACTTTGACCCGGGCAGTTCCAGCATGAGTTGGTTTGTTGACCTCAGAACTCTACCAGGATTACGGACAGTTAAAAGCTCAGATAAATACGGTGGGGCGAGGCCGTTAAGAGCTTTAAAAACAAACATTAAAAGTTTAAAATCAATTCTATAAAAGACAGGAAGCCAATGGAGGGAGTTAAGAACAGGAGTGATGTGCACACGTCTGTTAGTGTTAGTTAAAAGACGAGCAGCAGCATTTTGCACAAGTTGGAGGCGACTGAGGGAAGACTGGGAGACGCCGACATAAAGTGCATTACAATAGTCTAACCTGGAACTTATTAGGGCATGGATGGCTATCTCAAGGTCGTGACGGCTTAAAAACATTTTAACTTTGGCCAGGAGGCGCAACTGGAAGAAGCTAGTCCTGACAACATTGTTAATTTGTTTGTCAAACCTTAGATAACTGTTGAAGGTCACTCCCAAATTTCTGACAGTTGAACTGAACTTTGAAGACAAGGTGCCAAAGCCAGCCGTCACAGTATCCCCAAACACAATACATTCAGTTTTATCCTCATTTAAATGAAGAAAATTTTGGGCCAACCACTGCTTAATATCAGCGATACAGTCAAGCAAAGAACATTGTGCACTGTTACTATTTGGCTTCACTGGCAGATAGATTTGTAAATCGTCTGCATAACAGTGGAAAGAGAGGTTGTGCCTGGCTATAATTGACCCAAGTGGTAGCATGTACAACTACTACTAATATAACGATGGTAATAATAATCATAATCATAACTCTGTGCGCCAATATAACCCTTCACTGTTCATCCTGTAATGTTAATAACTCTCAATTGTTGATATTCTTGTATGAATGTCCCTGAAACTGTTTACTGTAGTTATTCCCTGATCTCAGAATGATGCCCCATAATAGTCATTCATATTAATAATGTTATTGATTTTTTTCTCAGATAACTATTACTTAGTGATAAGCCAAACATTCTCCTACTGAGTCCCAACAACAGGAACATTCATTAACTGATGTGATTGTAATTTTCGCTCAGAAAAACTAAAAATATTCCAATGGTTGAGCGTGTCAGAAACTGTGTCAGATTCAGCTGACTTTTATGATGTGTGCATGAACTCTGTGCGACAGCGTTCATCTTTTTAGAGTCAAACGCTTTGCAGATGGTTTCCTGTAGTTTGGTTGGCTTTGTCAGCGCGCTCTCATGCATTCATCTCTCAGCTTCTTGCTTCACATCTCTTCACTATACCCTGCCTCTCTCAAATCAGGTCACGCAGTATCATGCAGGGAGGCCTGCTACACTGCAATCTGCAAATCAGCCTGCTGCCTGTCACCAGAGATGAATGACTTAATTAAAGTTTTAGAGTGGGAGTAGAGGGCTTCACAAGGGTTGAGCAGAGCAGGGCCACAGGCTGTTATTCTTCTAACGTTATCTTTACTTTGCATCCTGACCACACAATCACATGCTAATGTTTACAGGCTCTGAGGTGGAGGAGTTTTTTTAACACTCTGCTATGGTTTAAATTTAAAAAATAAATGTGGCATTGATACATGAAGGGTCATGTGTGTGTGTATGTGAGAGTTTGACTGACAAGTCGGTAGAAGTTTCAATTAATTTTGAGGTACTGATGCCAGGAGTGTTTTTGAAGAGCTAAACAAGACACATGGTGTGAACCAATGGTTTACAGTGCAAAACAGTGATTATTGCTAACATGAAAAAGTGTGCTGTGTACTGTATCATTGTGATAAATCATTTTAGTAATCATCATAGATCATTGATCAAAAGTGGCAGTTAAAGCATCCTTTACAAAAAGTAAACAGAAACTAAAAATGAGAGAAAAGTAGGCTTTATTCACATATACATACACACTCTTTCATCAGTGATTTTGGGGAATATATTCCTTCCCTTGAATTGTAATAGAGCTAAGTCATTCAAAATGTTATATAAAATAATATATTTTTTGTTCAGAATGACGACCTTTTTCTAGATTATCAGTTTGTTAATCAACTCCATGATGTGTTTATTTCTCACCAATCATCTGAATGTAACTAAAGGCCACATTTATATATATTTGATGTATATTTGATCTTTTTTCTTAATTCAAGTTTAACGTTTACATACATGTTTTTTGTTATATGTGTATTTCTTTATTTAGTTATTTATAATTATTAAATTCCTAGTGAGGTGTACTGTTTCCGTTTAAAGTTCATTGTCAAACGGTAAAATGTCATGCCATCCATCCATCCATCCATCCTCTTCCGCTTATCCGGGGTCGGGTCGCGGGGGCAGCAGCCTAAGCAGGGAAGCCCAGACTTCCCTCTCCCCAGCCACTTCGTCCAGCTCTTCCCGGGGGATCCCGAGGCGTTCCCAGGCCAGCCGAGAGACATAGTCTCTCCAGCGTGTCCTGGGTCTTCCTCGGGGTCTCCTACCGGTGGGACGTGCCCTGAACACCTCACCAGGGAGGCGTCCGGGAGGCATCCTGACTAGATGCCCGAGCCACCTCATCTGGCTCCTCTCGATGTCATGCCTTCATTACATATGTGTTTATAAGGGATCATTGCGAAAAAAATAAAATGTTTATGTAGATATTCTTTAAATATGAAATTATCAGTTGATAGATCGATATCGTAATTTTGTTACTCTTCCATATCGGCATCGGCCACAAAAATCCAATATCTGTCAACCCTAGTAACTATAAAGGCCCATTTATGCTCAACATACGTATGAAAATGTATACGTTCTTCTCAAACGATGTTACCGTCACTGCTCACATACTTCCATACGTCCTTTACGTTGGCATGGATGTTAACCAATACATCCACCAGGGGGCAGCCCTGAGTCAA
Source organism: Scomber japonicus (assembly GCF_027409825.1). Taxonomy (NCBI): domain Eukaryota; kingdom Metazoa; phylum Chordata; class Actinopteri; order Scombriformes; family Scombridae; genus Scomber; species Scomber japonicus. The sequence goes on along the minus strand of NC_070594.1, from coordinate 28,424,734 downwards.
AAGTTTATGACAACAACAAACTCAAAAACAAACATGGCGACTGTGGAGGAGATATGGATAATGTTCCTCTTGCATAAAAAGACAAAAACGATATGTTTAAAGTTTCTAATCATTTTGCACAACCTTTCCTCAAAAAGTTCCGCCATTGTTATTTCTTCTTCGTGTCTCACTAGAGCTATGTATCGGGTAGTGACAGTAACACTGCCACCCACGGTTTCCGGTGGTACTGCTCCGTTTGGTCCGTATCCGTAAGCTTTATGGAAACATGCAGAAATACGGACGAAATGATGCAGAGCACGGACAGAAGGCTCCGTCAGTATCTGTATCGGTATTTAATGTTGAGATTGGTTGATCCTATGTACTATGTTGGCCCAAATCTACAATTTATTTTTTTTCTGGAGATTATACTGAAATGAAAGGATGGTGTCATCTTCTATTTGAGGACTAGTCAATTACATATTAAGAAGATAAGATATTATTTTATAGTAGCGAGAGTGATTCCCCCCCCCCCTTGAGATGAAAGAATCACTGCTGTCACAGAGAATGAATAGAATAAATCTTTTGCCTCCAAGACCCTGACAAGAAAAGGTGACTAACAGACAGAGTTTATGTTAATGAGATTTATGTTCTGCTTTAATAGAAATCCCTTCTTTTTTGGATTAACTTTGCCAACAGAAGGTGTGTGAAAGTGTGTCTTATCTTCAAAAAGTCTTCTTTCTAAAAAGCAGGTGTTAGAACATTACATTCAAACCATTGGGGTATCTGGCCCTTATGTAGAAATTAAATCCAGCCAACAAAGCATCCTTTTTAATTAAGTAAGCCCCAGAGTGATCAAACGCCATATGTTGCAGTTAGTTCAACCTCAGACTCACTGTTTATGTAACAGTCATAATTGCCATGGAGCCCTGATTGAATAAAATAGAATAAAACATATCAGGCAAGAGAAACAACACATTCTCACTCTCAACTCATCCGCACACTGACCATCCATTCATCTTTTTATTAACCCTCCTGCGGTGTTATGATGCTGTGAACATCTAAACCTGATGGACCTGGAAGTGTTTTCCTCACTGCCACTGTATTAAGGTGTTCTTTTAATGATATCCTCAACATTTCACAACACAAAAACATGAAAGTGTTCTTGTTAACGCAACGATATGATTGGTTAATGGTTATGGTTAATGTGCAGGCAATCAGTTTTAATTATACATCCTTTAATCTTGAGAAATAAAGGGTTTTTTTGTCCATGAAATGAGACATAAAGCTAAACCAAATACAAAAATACGTATTCCAGTGTGAAGACTGGCATGTTTGAAGCTTTATAATTCCACAATAAAAGACTGACTGTTATCGAGAGCTCTTGGCCTCAGCTATCATGTGAGTATAGTCAGCTGTCAGATATGGGTAAAACATGGATAGCATAACAATTAGATATTTAAAATCTGCTTACACAAATGTGTTTACCATACCCTTAACCCTCATGTTGTCCTCAGGTCAAGGAACTTACAGGAGGAAGAAAGGAAGGAAGCAAAGCAGGAACGGAGGAAAGGCGGAAGGAAGGAAAGAAGGGAGGAAGGAAGAGAGGAGGAAAGATGGAAGGAAGGAAAGCAGGAAGGGAGGAGGAAGGGAGGAAAGAAGGAAGGCAGGAATGAGGAAGGAAGGAAGGAAAGGAGTAAGGGGGGAAGGAAGGAAGGAAGGAAAGGAGTAAGACAGGGGAAGGGAGGAAAAGAGGAAGGAAGGGAGGAATGAAGGAAGAAGGGAAGAGGAAAGATGGAAGGAAGGAAGGAAGCAAAGCAGGAAGGGAGGAGAAAGGGAGGAAAGAAGGAAGGCAGGAATGAGGAAGGAAGGAAAGGAGTAAGGAGGGGAGGAGAAAGAGGGAAGGAGGGGAAGAACAAAAGAAAAATTAAAGGAAGAGGGAGGAAGGAAGGAAAGAAGGAACAGTCAAAAGAGATGGGGTCAATTTGACCAATTCTAGATTAATACTAGAATAAACAACAGTTATCAACAGTTGCAGGTGGTACTGTATATCTACTGAATACTGTACTCAAATAAGTAGTACAGCTAAGCTAGTGATTACACTGCAAATAATTACACAGTGAGGAAAATACTTTCAAGTGGTGCGTCATCCAGTCTTCCCACCAGACTGATGCTCACAGCGTTGTATAGCACCAAAGGATAGATAATATGAAGGTAAATGGTATGTTGAGAAATGAAACCAAAGAGGCATCCAGTAACGTCAACGGGTCCCTGACCAATCACGGGTATGCTGATGAGATGGGAATGAAGAACACAGAGGTCAATGGTTGGCCACTCTGTAACATCCATAGAACTGGCGTGATGACTGATGTACTGACAAATGTGATGGAGCAGTTTATCTACACGAACATTAGCAGACATCCAGCAGTAATTACATTTCCTCATGCGTTCATCTCATCTGCATGATAAGACCTGGTTTCTTCTTTCTTATTGTTCTGTGAAGGCAACATACCAGACACCCATTACTCATGTCTTCCATTTCTTTACCAACTGTAAACAAACCTCCACTTGGTTTACTATTGCTCAACTCTTTTCAATTCTTCTACTCTTGTCTTGTTGTGTTCGACTTCATATTGTTAAGACAATAATGTAAACTATTACTACAACTGAGAGAAAACGCCAAATAAGGATGAGATGATGCATTAATGAAATGAGAGGCAGCAATAGTTTTAGGTGAGTAAACATTCGCTGAGCTCTGATTCTGATTGAAACTTAATCTACTGGATTATTAAATAATACGCTGCATTATTTTAAAGTTTGCTCACTGATTTTTCTTTTCAGTTATTAAATTCCAAATAATGTAAATAGGAATGAAGGGTAGCAACCAGAAGACAAGGCAGATCAGACAAATGCAGTATTGGTTTAAGTGCTCTGCAACTGCACATTAATGAACAGCAGTCAGGTAGCATCTAACTCTAACCCAGTTATTTCTAAAATCATGTAATATTTCCACTAGTTATTTTCTGTAGAAACAGGTTTCAACTCAACCTACTCCCAAGGTTCACGGAGAAGGGAAAGAGTTTGAAGAAAGCAGACAGGGAGTTCCGGTCCTCTGAAATGAGGCCAACGTGGAAGTAATTTAGAGCTGCATTCTATCAAAAGGCCACCAGGGGGCGATCGTTTTGGTGTCAAAAGGACTTCCGTCTCAATACAAGTCAATGGCGAATTCACCAACTTCTCACTTGATTTCTAACCTCAGTAAACGTTTTCAAAATGTGTTTATGGTCTCAATCGCTAGTTTAAAGCCTTCTTCAATGCAGTATGATATTCATTTGGGACATTTTGGCCTCCCTGATTTTATATTTGACTATAAAGCAGGGTATGCATTAGGACGTGGCTATGTAATGACTGACAGGTTGATTGCACAATGTCCACGAGATCCAGCCCTCGCAACCATAGCATCCTCCCTGCTCCGCCCATGGCTCCGCAAATGGCCCCGCTCCATGCCCATATAAGTAGAATCTATTTTTTTTTTTCCCGGCATGCACCTGAAATTTTCAAGATGGCGCTGCCCAGATCTGAAACTAGTTTCAACTGGTTTCTGAGCAGCAGTCCACAAACCAATGGGTGACGTCACGGATGTTATATCCATTTCTTTTATACAGTCTATAGAAGAAAGTCAAGGCTCCAGCACTTGTATTATAGTGTTTGGGTTGATGAGTTTTGGCTGGTGGCCTTCATCAGGATCACCATAAAACACATAACAAGCAGCATTTAGGGTATTTTTAAAAAAGAGAAAAAGTTTAACAACGTAAAACTATTTAACCAGTAATTTGCATCCAGATGTGCATCAGCCAATGGGTAATCTACCAAGGTGGGTTTGGTACATGGTCATGTGACTTCAGGCTGAATCAGAAAAATACAGCCTAAAATCTAAAGTGTGTTTATATGATATACCATATTGGATTACATGTATGCATAAATATACATACATAGACATATATATAAATATATGCATAGAAAAATACCCTCATACAGATATATATGAATATACATATGCTAAATGTGTGAAGAGTAAAAAGTCCATATAATGTATGGGGAAGGTCTAGTGTGCACACATCGTCACAGGTGTGTCATTATTATGCTCATTGATCTTATAATTGATGAAATTTCCATCAGCTCTTGAAGTCATTACACATTGGAGTCAAACACAGAAAACCACACTAAAATAGAATAAAGCTCATAAAAGGTTTCTGCACAATGAGCTGCTATCTGATGTTCGTACACACAGGGTGACAGTAACCTCACCATAGAAGGCTTCAGTTTGCCTGATAGGGCTGCTCCAGATCGGAGCGTGTCAGCAGTTCCATTTCAAATAAACTCTGTTGCAAAATATGTTCACAGAATTGCACTTTATAATAATAACTTACTGAAACTGGGATATAGCAGATGATAAACCAAGAAGAATGACTTCACACATTGCTGCTTGATATTTGGGTCCAAGTTTTCAGTCAGTGTTTACAACTTCTTAAGTATTGATGGAAATGCAGTGCATCTGTATACAGACAGTCATTTGTTTATTGTGGAACTTTTCAAAATAAAGCAATTGTGGTTTTAGCATAACTTGTTGCAGACATATACAGTACATCATCAGGTCTGCACCTCTCAATTTCTCTATCTATGCATGGACACTCACCATTCCAATTAACCTGTTCAATGGCTGGAATTTAGAACAAACCACCAATAACTTCCTCACCTACTTTAATGCTGCCAGATGGGGGAAAATTTAAAATGTTGCTCTTAAAAAACAATGCACGTGGACGTTATTTTTTCTGTGACAATGACCTCAAATCTATATGTATTCCTTCATAAGCAAAAAATGAACAAAAGACTTAAAAATATTAGTTTTTATAATCATTTCTCAATTAGATTCAGGTGCAAAATGCAAACACTATTACACTATTTAGAAACACAACCAGATCCTTGCCTTCATAGAAATAAAGTAAAGAACAGAACATGATGAGGTAAGACAAACTAAAAATACTGTGCACACTTTGTTGGCCAAAATCCCTAGTTTCCAAAGCAAGCATTCATTTTTTTTACTCACAGCTAAATTATATTTAAAAATAGACAATTGAAAATTTGAAAATGAAAATGTGTCAAGAAACAGATGAAGATTTATTCATAGTTCCTAGAACTTTCAGCACACTTCAGGAGGTGGAACTAAATTAAGGGGATGGGGGAGGGAGGCTTTTACCGATGATTGGTCAGCCAGATCTGTAATCATATTTCAACTATAATGGTAATACTAATAAGTCACTGTTCATCGGTATTCCAAAGGAGACAGTAGAAATGAGTCTAGCAACTTTTAATCTTCATTCTGCATTTGTGAAGTGTGGTTTTGTTGAATTTACGTACACTCAGCATTGTATAATGATGACTGCAGCACAATATGACTTAACTTCTGGTAGTCATCCTTCACTGAATACTGCCCCAAATGATGCCTCTAGGGTACTGATCTCTGATGGGTCAACAGAACATCCATCAAAACCAATCCTATACTGTACCACAATACTGAACATTATAGCAGTTCTTAAAGAAACATACACATCACTTTTCTTAAGGCATTTTCAACAAAACTTTTTATAGCAAACAGTGGAAAGCACATTTAGACAAATTTACTAGATTACAGTTTCTTCCCTTCTTTGTTGGCATTGCTGCATTTCTTGTGTGAAACAATTTGTGGCCTACCTTTAATTTGAGAATGATTAGCTGAGATGCAGTATATGACTCCATGAATGTTCAGAGAAAATATAAAGACAGGGAATGCTACATTCTCAGGTAATGTCACCTACTTTGGGTACAAGTAAAGCTCAAATAAAGCAGGATAAAGCATTCATAGGGTTAGGGTTAGGGTTAGTTTGAAACAGTTGAGATCTTTAACTTTATATGTTTCTGTAACTTCGCTCATCACTAAACAGAGTGGAACTTGACTTTATCTTGTGTCACAAAGTTTATGTAATAGTCAAACCAAAACAATTTATTCTTTCTTTTTTTGGAAATGTTGGCAGAGGACATTGAACACACTGTTCTGCCATTTCTTGTTTCAGACTCTTGAAAATCAGCAGTTAAGAATGTTTGTTTCATTCTCACTGGACTGTTGAGGTTAACATTACAATCTGGACTGTCATCTCCTCTGACTGTCTTCTGAAATGAAGCTTATCCTGAGTGCTCACATGAACAGAATGTATCTCAGGCGCTAACTTGAAAATAAACAAGAATGTCTTTGCATCTGACCAGCTCGCGCTTGAGGAAGGAGAGGTGATTAGTATAATGTACACCAACAGTTAATGATCACTATCTCCAGTCATTTCCTGACAACTAGTCCCTGGTGAGTCATGAGGTACACACTACGAACCTGGACAGAGAAGATGAACAAAAGAAACCACAGCTCTAGACTGACCTTTCCTTTTACTGACTGTAAGCTCAAAACTAACATTCACCTTAGAAATATAAGCAAAACATTCCAGCACACACCATGAATGTCTGTTTATCAGTCAGAACTGTTCAGAAGGCCATTATTATCTATTAATTTGGTTAATCACAAATCATCTCTTGGTAAGCTGTATCAATGTAGGGAAAACCCTCATGTTGGACTGCATCTGCATCATGTGACTGAGATATTTCCGTTGGTGAAAACAAATAAATGGCTGCAATTCATTTAATTTTCAGTTGGAAATACAAGAAATATGCAATTTATTTTCATATTCTTTGTTCAGTGAATGTATATGATTTTTAGTTTGTTATTATTAAGACATTTTTCAGGTATTGGCAGGTTGCTGTGGTGGTTGCAATGTACGAAACCCAGTATCACAGCAGTTCATGAAATAGACACTAAATTGAATTGATAGATTTATGTATGTTGACACAAATTTTCCAGGAAGAAATGGAAACAGATGATCCGCTGTAGGGACCACTGACAGGAACAGCTGAAAGAAGATGTAACCTGCCACACTGTGACTTTTCTGCATGCTTGAATGATGACATTTATCTCGGCTGATAATAAAGACAGGAAGATTAAAGAATTGATAAAAGACAGCAATGCAAATAGTTCCTTTTTCAAAACCCACAAAGTGACAGAATATGAGATACAATATGCAGCAACTTTGCTTTTGAAATGCTGTACATGCAGCAGCGGAGATGGCAGCCAAAGAGACAAAATAACATGTGAGCGGTGTGACAGCAGGTATGCAGCGAAGTGTGAGAAGAGTACTGACAACTTAAATACGCCGCCATGAATATTTCAATCAGGAGAGACAAGTAAATGAGAAAGGATTATGTTTTTCATATAAGTACAATGAGATAGACAATAGTCTTTGGTAAGAGACAAAGCACCCAGCACAGCTACAAGATAGATCTCCCCATGAAGTCCAGACAGTTGTGGTGGCTGATGGGTCGATGAGAATGACATGCGATGAAAGATGGGACTGTTGATCCTGCAAAGACTGGGCGGAGATTGGAAGGTGGGGTGGGAACAGCTGACTGTCTAGAGCAGAGAGAGAGAGAGAGAGACAGAAATATTTAAAAAGACCATAGCTAGATGATATGATGCAGTGAGGGGAGTATGGCATGTAAGCAGAACAGCAGCTTGAGTTGGACTGCTTTGAACTAGCTTGCAGGTCTCACTCATAAAAATGAAAAAGACGAATTGGATTATTCATTTTGTGTATTGAACTGTGACAAAACCTGAAGAATCTAGAGTTTTGTTGATTTTTTTTGTGCAAAAATCTGGATCACATTTGGTGCTTGTCCAGAGATTTTTGATATGCTGAAGATATCCAACTTCAATATTTGGTCTACAACACTGGGAAGATCTGTAGATCATTTAGTAGAATTACTAATTCAAACAAATGATATAACATGAAGTACAGATTTATTTGCTAATAATTAAAAGAGCATAGTTCTTAAAGATTGTGTGTCACTGCAACTCTTTTAAAATGGATATTTATCAGAGCAAATCTAATATTTTCTTTATGTACATTAAGATGTGTGCTCTCTTTTTTGGCAGAAAAATCTGAAGTACAGTATTAGAATATACTGTAGGTACTGACCCTGGTGAGCCACTACATCAAAACACTCATAATGAAACTGTTTGGAACTCTCTAGAATTACGCAATCTTGGAAGTCTATTCTTAGCCAATCCACTCTCATTTTTCATTTTCAGAGTGTTATGACTCAACAGTACTGCAGAGATCCACAGTGCTCCTGTGTTTTGTCTGTGCTGCTCAAGGGATTCTTGGTGTTAGTATCAGAGACACTGATACTATTTTCCCCAGCCTTCAGGATCCCCTCTGCGTATAATTAACTCTCGGAAAAGTTGGAGGCTTTTGTGGTTTCTGGACCCAGATAAGCAGTAATAATTGATATACTGCTCAAAGAAACTCTTAAATCACACATTGGATCTTGATGAACAAATCAAGTCTTTACTGGTGTACACTGTATAATTTGTTGAGATAAAATGACGTAACAATAGTGAATGGAAACCAAAATCATCAACCCATTGAAGACTGGATTCAGAATCACACTAAAACTCAAAGGAAAAAAATTAAATCACAGGCTGATCCAACTTGCATGAATTTCATCACGGCAACTCATAATGTGACTCAGTAGTGCGTATGGCCCTCGTCTGCCTGTAGGCACTCCCGACAATGTCTGGGCATGCTCCTGATGAGTCGGCGGACAGTGTGTCCTGGGAATCTCCTCCAAGACCTGGATCATGGCATCAGTGAGCTCCTGGACAGTCTGTGGTTGCGTCAGATGAATCGATACATAACGTCTCATAAGTGCTAAGTTGGATTTAGGTCAGGGGAACATGAGAGCCAGTGAAGGGCATTGACGCCTTCATCATACAGGAACTGCCCACACACTATGGCCACATGAAGCCTGGCATTATCCTGCACCAGGAGGAACCAGGGCCAGTGTTGGGCAAGTTACTCAAAAATGTAATAAGTGAAACTGTTTCTCCTCGGAGTCAGCACAAGACTGCCTGGGCTAAAGAGCCTCTACATGGGCACACTAGATGGTGTTTCCATCCTGACATAACACCGGTCCAGAATTGATGGCCGTCCGTTCACTATTATCAGTACTTTACTGAGTTTTGTTTCTGAAAGACTGCAATTAACCAGTCACGCACAAGCTTTGGCTGCTTGGTTGGGGTCTGCATACACTCAGCTTGAGCATCACTGTGTTTCTCTATTAGCTTTGTGTTAGCATGAGAGGTCAGGCAGTCGCATCTTTGATTCTTTTTCAGCCCAATTTATACATATTAATTGAAGAACTTGAAACACAAATAATGCCACATTTCTTTGTTTAGTAACTGTAATGTGATTACTGACTGTAGACACTATAACACATTACTACATTACAGGTAAATGTAATGTGATTGCAGTAACGCATTACATTGTACATTGTTACATTGTAACGTGTTCATCCCAGCAGTCAGAAACTGATTGTAACTGAGTCAGACAGTGCAGGAGACAAATGTAATATGATCAAAACACATCTTTCTTTTTGGAAGTTTATCTTTCACATTTACTTCTCATACTTCTTTACTGTAAATTTAACAGTTAAGAAAAAAGTATTTATAATAAAAACTCTCCTTGTGTATTTTGTTATTTCTACTTCCTGTGTTTCCCCTGCCTTGGTTGATTACCTCATATGTTTCACCTGTCTTGTTTCACTCACCTGTGTCCTGTTAGTTATTATATCATGTCTATATAGGTTTTGGTTTTCAGTTCAGTCTTTGTCAGAGGCTGTGTTCAAAACTGCATACTAAATACAACATACTTCTATGCTACATACTTCCATTCTACACACTACACACTAAACGACCAGATAGTAAGCAGACTATTTACACTGTAGTAAACTACACAATAACCCACAATGCATTTCGTTGACCCGAGCTAAAATCATCAGGCTGAAGCTGATTTCATTTTAGCTCTAACTCTGTAAATATACCACTTTATCCATATTTCTAACCTTTTTAGGAAGAAAGTAAAGTAGCCCTTTAGATCCACAATGTGACGCTAATTTGTCCAAATAACACCTGTTTAAAGTTTTGTTCCTGAGAATTTGGAGCCACTCAAGTTAGCTGTAGTGAGTAACGCACTTCCTTTTATTATTAAGAAAACTATAAAGATATAATTGGTGCTTTTATTTTGAAAACAGGAAGCGAACATGTCCTCGCTGTAGCTAACCTGAAACCACTGAGTTGGTGATCTGTGATGTTTGTATTTTGGGTTTTTTTCAGAAGATACGTTGCATCTTGGGTAATTTGAGTGTGAGTAGTCAGCTCTTGATGCATACTCTGCATTTCTGGAGAATCTAGTAAACCATCCAGGAACTTCTCACATACTCTAAATCATATACTTCAAATGATGTCAGAGTAAGTACGAGTACTATTCGGTTTCTAACAGCCCCCGGGTCTCTGTGTTTGAGCTGTGTTTTGTTCTGTGTTGTTTCGCACGTTGTTGTTTGTTGTTTTTGTGTGTTTTTTGCTGCCTATCCGCCGTTATTTTGCCAGTGTCATTCGGCCTGTGTTTTTCTGTTGAGTTTTCTCCTAAATTGGCCATTAAAGTGCCCTTTTTGTCCCGACACTGTCTGCTTTCTGGGTCCACCCCCTACGCAACAGTGACAATCCTTTGGTTTTCTTTCAACAAACGGAGCCACTGAGGTGTCAGCATGTGTCCTAAAGGTTAACTTTGAAAAATGTTGAAATCATTAGTAATTCGACCTTCTGAGGTGACATATTTGTCACCATAAATTATTCAGAAAGGTCAAGAATGAACATTAACAAGGTATCCTTGTTGTATTACTTTCAAAGAGCAATATTATATAAACATTCAGAATATCATGGGGAGTTCTCTTACTCAGTGATGACAGACTTTAGGAATCAGATAAGAAGCAGACGCACACAAGCATCTCTGGCTAATGGATTCTCTGATAATGGCCGGAGGAATGTTTCGTTCAACTCCCTAGACACTGCCAGTAACTGAGTCTGATTAGCCTATCTGAGCTGGCCAGACCTCCCCTCTGTTTCAAGGGAGCTTAGCTGGCAGGTATGATGATGCACAGCAGGAACACAGGGGAAACCTCCCACACAATGAAGATGTAATGATTTCTATATACAACTGCGGTAGGTTCAAACAACAAAGTGAGGTATTACAACTGCTTTAGTCTAACAAAGGCACAAATATGCTGTAAATGTAGATACTGTATAGATAATATAATGTCAGGAGAGGAAGAGACTGGCAGAAAACAAAAGAAAGACAAGAGTCAGGCTGGTCCCAATAGATGAATACAGGCTGTCATTTACTAAAAGGACAGTCAAAGGTGATACACTGCCTCCAGCTCTGGAGAAATTGAGCTTATTAAATGAAACCCCTTGGATTTAGTGTCTACCTTTTTTGAGAACGTGGATGACATAGTCAAAGAATCATAAAAAAGATTCCTCTATTGCAAAGCTCTGAGCTTAGTCAACACATACTAAACAGAGAGTATCGATACCTTATAGACAGTGTTCTTACATTCATCATGGTTCAGGTACAGTATCTGACTGTCAAAAACAAGACCAAACTCAGTAGTGCAATATCAGGCTATAAACAACACTTATGATCTCATAATTATGACAAAGCAGGTGAAGAAATGACAAAAAAAAGTTGTACTTGGTACTTTACTTCTTAAACCATTTGTTTTTCTTCCTTTTTATGCAGAAATAGTGTAAATTGTTTTTAACTTACTATTTTTGTGATGCATGACGTGAAATTGATAATTGTCATGCAAGCTGAAAACTAATTTCTACTAAGGTAGTTTTGGCTGGCGATTCGATTTCCGTCTCTTGGCTAAAAAGGTCTTCCACAGAATTGGGTGATAATTTATACCTTTAACCAAACCGTGTCAATTTTGATCCAGGAAGAAAAAAGTTGCTGGGTTGACAGGAAGACAACTGGAGGGTTAAATACAGTAATATAAGAAGTGCTCTGGAAATACTTCTCTCCATTCCTAATGTATTAATGTACAGCAACAGTACATCCATTTGATTGATGCATACCGACATACAGCTTGACTCACTTCCCACAACTATAAAGTTTTGGGTGTGATATGCGAGTTACAGCTAATTTATCATCTAACAGAAATGAGGAGCAGACTACAGAGGTCTGGTAACTTTACTTCTTTCTAACTTCACACTTCACACATTTTTTTTCATTTTAAAACTTTTGTCGCAAATGACACTGACTCCTATGACATAACTTGAGGGATTTCACATAGCTCCCTCTGGAGACCCAAAAGGCTTGTTGTTACTTTTTACACATAGAACACCTGGAAACTCATAGTGAGGTGCAAAATCCCACTTTCAATGATGCACAAACAGCTGCCATCTGTGTCAAAGAGGGTCTCCAGGTAATGAAGTAGCACATCATCAACACCAACTCTATAGCAAATAGATAAGCAAATCACATGAGTTCCTAAAATATGCAGACCTGTGTATTATATATAAGAAGCTCTGCTATCACTCCTTCAACACCTTACAAATTAAAACATGAGCCGCCTGAGCAGCCTTTTTGCTGGTTCTCTCAGCAGGAACCTTTCTTCATTTTTGTTAGTGTCTCAAAAGGCGTAAGACCTCTTTTTGGCCTCGATTCTCCCTTATTGTATTGGTCTGGCAGATATTATGATATATTGCCTCGTTGACAGCAGATGCAATGTGAGAGCTTTGTCCATTCAAATTGCTGCCCCCCCCCCCCCCCCCCCCGTCTCTATTCGGCCCTGCGTCACACCGCTGCAGGCTCTGTTTACTCAGACACATTCTCCTAGACCGTATGAGGACTTCCTGCTGTCAGCCCATGTCTGAGGGATTTGCTCCCCTCTTGAATCCAAGCTGCACAGGAGAACAGTACAGCCAACACATCATGGAGACAGTTTGTATAACAATGTATTCATTGTTTCTGGAAACCACAACCTATTTCTGTCCACAAATGTTTAACAGGAATCAGAGAATTTAATACTGGCTAATCTCCAGAGCAACCAGCACAGAAGGAGGAGGTTTCTATTTATACAGCATTGTTACTAAAATGGTTTTGTGTGATGACTCGGTTGGTCTGGAGATAAAAAATAATGTTAGTGCACCCAGTAGCTCTGCTATATGTGAGTAAAGGATGACTTTTTACTGGGTCCTGAGCTGGAAAGGTAATACACAAACAGTCAACAAAACACATCCATGTCAGCCTCCTAGTGGACATAACCATAAAGTGCAGCAACAGTAACAGCATATATGAAAACTGAACTATGTCTTCAGTGTGAGGTGATTGAAATCTAAATCAGTCACACTGGTTTAGTCAACTGGACCCCACTGTGTAATGCAAGGTAAATTATGCAGAATAGCAACCCTTTTTCTAATCAGTAACTCCTTCACTCTCTCTAGCAAGTCTTGCTAAATTTAAAATGTTTCTTCCTCTTGATGTTTTCTGTGTGCAATTATGTATTTGCATAGTTTTCATTCATTTGCTGAAAGTTCCCTTGTGCTCATCTTAAATCTCAGTTTAACACCTGTACCTACAAGCATGATTTGTGACATCACAACTAGTTTGGAGCCAATCCTGGCCCAGTATGCAATTTACATAAGTGTGATGAGGAAACGAAAGTTACGGATGTAACTACGGTTCTATGAATCCTGGATGACCGCCAGAGGCGGTGATTAAAGCACTGGATATCTCCGTCTTGCGCATGCACAGGTCGAGTACATATACCAACAAAGTCACCTGTGACCCTCACGTGATCCGACTGGGATAAATTCCGGTGTCACCTGAGGAACTGTTCCACTGGAATCTTCTCGTGAACCCACAACAATTCAGAGTGACTGACCACCATAACAGAGGAAGAGCTGCTCGGTCCGGCGAATACCGGTGGTGGCAGCGATGTAGGCCCGTAGGGCTCGCACCGGGCACAAGAGAGGCGAACCACTCTTAGTCGCCGACAAATCGAAACCAGACGAATTGGCTGGTTCACATAGGAGGCCAGCACCTTGGGGAGGAATGCCACATTCGGCCACAATGTAACCCCAGAATCATCCGGGGCCCACCTCAGGCACATCTCACCAATTGAAAGGGCCTGAAGTTCCAACACACGCCGTGCCAAGACCACAGCGAGGAGGAAGGCCACCCTCATGGACACCCACTTGAAGTCCACCTGGGCCAGGGGCTCAAAGGGAGGTCGACACAAGGATTCCTGGACCAGGGGCAAATCCCACGCCAGAGCTCTCATGATCCTAGGCGGGCGAAGTCTCGGTGCCCCCCTCAGAATCCGAGAAACCAGCCTGTGGGACCCCACAGTGACTCTATCAAGCAGAGTGTGTCGACTAGAGATAGCAGCCACAAACACCATCAGAGTGGACTCAGAGCGTCCGCTGTCAAAGAGACAGAAAACTGCAGAAACTCCAAGACGACAGTGACAGAGCAGTGCAGCGGGTCCACGTGCTTCTCGGCGCACCACTGAGAGAACATCTGCCACTGACACTCGTACTGCACCCTTGTAAATGGTGCCCTGGCATGGAGAATAGTGGCCCTAACCGAGTCACTGCAGCCCATCAGGGCCGAGTCGGGCCCTGCAACGGCCAAACCCACAGGCGAAGACGGGTCGGGTCCGGGTGCCAGATCTGACCCCCCAGCTGTGACAGGAGGTCCCTCCTGTCAGGGAGGCGCCACGGCGAGCTGCAGCAGAGCCTGCACAGCAGCGGAAACCAGGTCCTCCCCGACCAGTAGGGGGCCACCAGCAGAAGCCTGTGGCCCTGCTGAAGGACCCTCAGCAGCGTTGGCCAAAGCAGAGGCAGAGGGGGGAAGGCGTACAGCAGAACCATCGGCCAATCGTGGGCCAGGGCGTCCTGCCCAAGGGGGCTGGACACCTCTGTCCACGCGAACCACAGCGGACAGTGGGTCGACTCCTCGGAGGCAAAGAGGTCCACCTCCGCCTGACCGAAGCGTCTCCAAATCCCGTCCATCACCTTCCGGTGAAGCTGCCACTCGCCCGGCGGGGGCCTGCGCCGGAAGAGAAAGTCCGCCAGGGGGTTGCGAACCCCAGGCAGGTGCATGGCCCTCAGTGATCCTCAGGGATCACTGATGAGGCTTCTGTCAACCTGCCCACCAGGCGTAGTACCTGCACGTAGGAGACCACCCTGCCTCTCCTGAAAGGACCCAGGGAGCCCAGGATGTCGTCCACACAACGGGAAGACTGATGGGCCGTCATCGCGACAGAGTCCAGGTCCACACCCAGTTAGGTGACCCGCTGCGCCGGCTCCAGGTGGCTCTTCCGGAGGTTCACCCTCAGCCCCAAGCGGGCCATATGGTCCAGCAGTCGAGCTGTGTCCCGCACCGCCTGCTCTCGGGACGGAGCGCACACCAGCCAGTGCTCCAGGTAAGGCAGGACCTTCAACCCCCCGCCCTGGACGGGTGCGAGGGCCGCCACCACACATCGGGTGAACACCCTCGGGGAGAGGGCCAGCCCGAAAGGAAGCACCCTGAATTGATAGTGCCGCTGTTGGAAGGTGAACCGCAGAAACGGCCTGTGGTGGGATGCGATCGGAACGTGGAAGTAGGCATCCTTGAGGTCCACCAGGGTGAACCATTCTCCCAGGGCCACCACCCTCAACACCTCTGCCATTGTCAACATCTTGAATGGGAGGACCTTCAAAAATCTGTTGAGGCCCCTCAGGTCGAGAATCGGACGAACCCCCCCGTCTTTCTTCGGCACCAGGAAATAGTCTGAATAAAACCCAACCGGCTGCTGCACAGGGTCCACCACTTCGATGGCGCCCTTGGCCAGGAGGGTGGACAGCTCCTGGCTCAGGGCCAAGGCCCGGGATATATTGGTTGATGATGTTATACATCATGTACATAATATATATAATTTAACAAAGCTTTATTCAACAAAATTACATCAGTGCACTAAAACAGTAAACTTCACTGTATCAGTTACACTGGAACTCTAACTCAAAGGACAAGACGATCTGGCGCAGAAGAGAAGGGAAACATGGCTTAAATACACAAGGAGGGGGAAGCCAATTAGACACAGGTGAAACACATTAGGGCGGGGAAAACAATCACACAGGTGGGAAACTTGACAGGAAGACAGGGGTAAGATGAGGACTTCAAAATAAAACAGGAAGTGAAACAGAAAATCAATTAAAACCGACACTAACAGACCCTGACACACTGGGAATGTAATCATTAGGATTAGATAAAAATACATGCAGAATGAACAAAAAAACAACAACAACATATGCATAAATAAAACTGGAAATGTATATCAGCACATATTGGAAAATAACACAAGTACACTACAATACAGTATTTGTGATTGGTCAATATCGGCCGATAATATCGGCTGACCGATATATCAGTTGGGCTCTACTGGAAACCACTAATGGACTAACACTGAGTATGGAATTTTCAGTGAAGTAGGAGACATCTTGTGTCCAACAGTTCATCTCACAAATATTTGCACATTCATACATTCTGGATTTTTCATTATACTAACATATGTACTAACTCATAAAATGACCATAATATGTAAGTAAATTGATATACTGACTTCTGTGATTATTGTGGAACCTTTGTTTTTGTTTTGTCCTGTTTGATTCTGTCCACTGCCCATTCTATCTGATCGTGGTTGCTGGCATGTAATTTTAACACATTACATGCCACCACCATGTAATGCAGTGAAGCGGCAATGACATTGACGTGCGAAAATTGACGCCCATTTCGACACCCCAGGTTGCCAGACATGAAACATTGGCACACAAACACAGCATGGTGCAGCCATGACTAAGATAGATTCCACCAGACCTAAAATTCTGTGTGAGCTTTGCATCTAGTACAGGGGAAGAGGGAGACAATTCTCTCTAATATTTAGAATTTGGACAGCAGTGCCCATTTTAAACGTTTGCCGTCAAGTGTTACAAATTTCTCCTTTAAGGTCACTGAGAACTGAGGGAACCATATCACATGACCTGTGTCAGACACTGTGCTTTCCTGGATCTAGGAGGACAGGATGCTTTTACTGTTCTCTCCAGAGAAATGGTGTATGGACAAGTGAAGGATATGGAAGACTTCCCACAGCTTCATCTGCAGGGTAGACACCAATCACTGATGTCAGGTCTGAACTGATATCAAGCAGACATGACGCAAGTATTTCAGAAGGTAAACACAACAGCCTGGATCACCCACAGGTCAGATGTGACATGATTCAGAGGTGCTGTAAATAACAAAGGTGAGGACATGGTTGTGTGAAAACAGCCAGACAGTGGTCAGTTCTGCTTTGGATTTTAAAACAGTGAATATGAAGAAAAGGCTGTTTGTTTTCATGACATAAAACAAACCCAGTGTTTCCAGTTGAATGTAATGAGAATATGCAGTTAATAGCGAAAGAGCAAGTTTCATACAAGCCTGCAGATCACTGTGGCAGAGCTGAATTTCACCATAGCCTTCTGGTTAGAGAAATAAAAGGACACCGATGATTATTTTTACCTTTTTCACCAATAACACCCATGATATGGGCAGCTGGAGCTTAATATTAGCTTCAGATAAATTTCTAGATGCATTTTTTCACAGAAGGAGGACTGTGGCTTTTGTTCCCCATCTCTTCCATTGTAAGTGCATTATGAAAGGATCTTCTAATGATCAGTATGAACAGATGATTGAACAGATTGTACAAAATATTTACAGCAAGAAAACTTTGTATCAGTGTTAATTTGGGCTCCTGACTGTCAGACAGACTTGAAAAGTTGTGAACCCATCATTTAACCAATAGATAATCATGCTACTGTTCTCTCTCTATTACAGTCTGTAATAGGGGTTGACTGCAGTCTATATCAGACCTAATAGCCAGTCTGACTGAGTTAGATTGGATCTTTGTCTTTTGAAGTAGAATTCATGCATGTTGGGTTTAGATTGTCCATTTTGGTCCACCCTCTACTACAAGCTACTCTTCACTGGAAGTGGTTAATGCAACACACAGCTCCACACTTTTAATGAATGTAGCAGCTGCAAGCTACTCTAAAAAAAATACATTCTGAAGCTATGTACGTTTTCTTTGATGTAGTTTCAAACACTTTGCAGATAATCAGTATGAAATTACACTATACATAAATAGAATAAATTTGGTTTTTTTTCCTAGTTACACTCTGTCTGCACTCTCTGAAACAGCAGTTGACAAAATAATCTCACCACAAGGTCCATGTATGAGGTGTCCTGGAGCTTTCAATCATAAACATGATCTTCATCAGCAGATGGAGCTTGTTGAGTTTCCGAAATAACAGGGAAAAAAGGAAACGTGTACATCTACAATGACGAATGATGAGTCACAATATTTATGACACCAAGAATCACATTTTAGCAAAATGGGATGAGACCGAAAATTCTGTATTTAATGAGACATGAAACATTCAGAGCAGCAGAGATATGACTCTGTTGCACTGATGGAGTGAGTGCTGTGGAAGTTATTTCATTGATTTAGTACATACTGTATATCATTCTGAATTTACTTATTGAGATTTTTGTTTCCATTAACAGCAAACTAAAACAGGAGCAGAGAAGGAAACACAGAGGATTCAAATTGAGCTAGGATGAAACATACTTATGAAGAAAGGAAAATAAAAATAAAGAAAATAAAAGTCCTGTCTCATAGTAAGACTACTGTTTGAGAATGTATGGTATAAAGTATAACTTATAACAAAATCCCCTGTTTCCTAGTTCATATACAAATTGTTTTCATTGTTTAATTGTGTCTTAAATCACACATTGGATCTTGATGAAGGAATGATTCAAGTTGAAAATCTTTACTGGTATACATTATTATTTGTTGAGAACAACATGACTTAACAATAGTCAATGGAAACTAAACTCATCAACCCACTGAGGGCTGGATACCAAAGTATAACACTGAAATCAAAAGCTGATCCAACTTGTGTGAATTTCATTACGGCAACTCATAATGTGACTCAGTAGTGTGTATGGCCCCCACCGCCTGTATGTACTCCCCGACAATGTCTGGGCATGCTCCTGATGAGTCAGCAGAGGGCATCCTGGGGGATCTCCTCTCAGACCTGAATCACGGGATCAGTGATTTCCTGGACAGCCTGTGGTGGTACTTCATCGGATGCACCGATACATAACGTCTCATAGGTGCTCAGTTAGATTTAGGTCAGGGGAACATAAGAGCCGGTCAATGGCATCAATACCTTCATCATCCAGGAACTGCCACAAACTGTGGCTACATGTGGCCTGGCATTGTCCTGCATCAGGAAGAACCCAGGGCCCACTGCACTAATGTAAGATCTGACAATTACCATGAGGATTTCATCCCACTACCTAACTGCAGTCAAGGTACTAGCTATGACATGGAGATCTGTGGTTGTCTTTTTTGCCTCTCCATTGCACCTGTTATCACTTTCATTTGCACTTAACCATCACTTCCTTCCGCTTCCTGAATGGACAGATTGATTTCCCTTAAGTTGAACTGACTTATACTGTGATGATTAAATGTTCCCTTGCTTTTTTTTGAGCACTGCATTTGTGTTACAAAAAATGGTTCGATGCTTGATCATGACCTTTTCGGCTTCCTTTGATAGGTCTTTATTGTGCCATTCAGGAAATGAGTGAGACATAGTGTTTGGGTCGTACTATGAAATGGACAAAGGTTTAGTGGTGTGTGTCTTCTTACCTGGGAGACCTTTTATGTTTGCCAGGAAGTCCTTCTCAGGGGTTCTGTCTTCAGTTATGCTTTGATATTGCCTCTTTTCATGCTAAACTGTCAGGTATTACTGAAACCAAAAAGTCATTATCCAGTATTATAAAATGCAGCAATCTCTAATTAATATCTACTGTGTCCAGGCTACAAGGCTGATGACATTCAAGATGATTCTCCCCAGGAAAAGCTGGGGCCTTGTGTGCTGATAGCTTGCTCATTTCCTGTTCTGAGTTCTCCAATTTAGCACCCATTCCTTGTCAGCCACAGTCTGCCCCCTTTAAAAAAAAGACTTATGATGCTTTTAACACACAAAGCTCTACTAAAGATCAGGTCATTGGCAGGAAATACTCTTTTAATCAATGATTTTATTGTCAAGTACAATCTCAATTTTATGTTTTTAACTAAAACTGGATTAGACCAAGACCAGTCCCTCCCGACTTCAGTTTTATGAGTGAAGCTAGAGTGCTTAAGAAAGGAGGTAGAGTTACCATTTTGTTTAATGATCTCCAAGGAGCTGGGGATATTCTATTTAAATAGTGTCGGTGATATGAAATCCTGACTGTTAAGAAGTCCTGACTGAATTGCATCAGATCAGCTGTGCACATAATGTCGGATGATTGACTATAAATAGAGCACTGTTAAGTTATGTCCAATTTCTAACACATTTGTTGCTCACCATTAGGATAGGTCTTTAGGAAAGCTTTTGACCAGTGTGAGAAGTTAAGTTATGGCTATTTTGTGTCATGATGAGGGCAGTGACTGGATGCTTCACTGTACAGTGACAGTACAAGGTGTTGTTATGAAACATGATGGGCCAGAGTGGTATATACATAGCACCACATATAGCACCTTTAAGTTGCTCCTATGATTTATCACAAATCTTGAGGTCATTCTATTCTATTTTGTGAATTCTTTAGAAGTAACTGCAAGAAGAATAGACTGGAATAGGTGCAGTATCAAGGCTGTTGCATCCCAAAATTAACAATGGGTTTTGGTGCATGTAAATGTTATTGTGTTTGTCAGGGAAATGTTTCAGATTACTAGTTACTCTATTTAAAATGTAATAAGTAACTGAAATACCCCGTTTTGTTTTGTATTTGTTCTTTTTTTCCCTTCCCTGACCTTGTAGCTGCTTTGTAGATACCCTTAATTATATTTTATTGAAGAAGCATTTTGCACAATCAGATATTGCTGGTTGTAGCAGTGACTGTGGATGGTTTTTACATCAGTTACCATGGTGACAACATCGTGAAGATGGACAGCCTGTCCTTTTTAATGGAGCACTGGCTGTCTGCGCTCTTCGGATGCTATAATAGTTATCTGCCTCAGACGTGTGAGACAGGATGGCAGCAAGAGGAGGTACAGATCAGCATGAGGCGATGAGCAAGGTTGATGTATTTTATGTTAAAAAAAACAAGATATTTAAAACATACGCGTAGATAATATAAAAGCATCTGGTAGTGTTTAAAATTCAAGTATTAAAAACATGCAAAACTAATTTCTATGCTTAAAAGTGCTGTTGTGAATAACATTTACATTGCTAATTAAAGTGACATTTGGTACATGACATTTAGTGTCTCAGTGTTTTTAATATGCAAGAGAAAGTAAGGCTCAGAATTCAAATAGGCAGTGGCTGATGTGTGGCGGAGCCCTCTATATCTGGACCCAGATATTGATCAACATACAGTGTCTGTCTGTCTAATTATCTGTCACTTCTATAATGTGACAATTAAGATAAAGAATGGTGAAAAACCAAGCATCAAAGTTTGTGATATGCTGACTTATATTAATACTCACATGCTTCCAGACACCAGATGAAGAGGTGGAGTTGCAGCCATTTTCAGCTCAAGCCTAATAGACATAAACTTAATTATAACTAATTCGAAGGACTTGTCTTTAGTCTTTCACACCCTACCTGGAGAACTTGACAAAAACTTAAAAAAAAGAGATCATATTTTAGCTTCAGCTGCACTGGCTCCATGTACAAAGCCCTTAATAGTCAGGCTCCATTATATTATATTAAAGAGCTCAAACTACGCTTTTAGCCCACTGTACTCCCAGTATGCAGGCTTCTTTGTGGCTCCAGAGTCTCTAAAAGTAGAATGGGAGGCAGAGCCGTCAGTTATCAGGCTCCTCTTGTGGAACCATTTTCCAGATTCGGTCTAGGGCAGGCAGACACCCTCTCTATGTTAAAGAGTAGGCTTCAAAATGTCCTTTTTAATAAAGCTTATAGTTAGGGCTGGCCAGGCTTGCCTTGGACCAGCCCTTAGTTTATGCTCCCTAGTTAAGGTCAGGCTTGCCTTGCATGTTACTAACTTGGTATCTTCCCCATAGTTTTGTGCTTACTTATATTGAATGTGACCTTCCACAAAAGATTAATTAATATCATGTAACATAATATAACATATAAGTTTAAGTAAAAAAAAAAGTTTTGCCTACTGCTACTGCTATTATAATTAGTCATATTTCTACTATAATTCATATTTTCAATGTTGTTATTGTTGTTGCTATGCATCTCTAGCATATTATATTTTTCCTAAGTGGGGTTGAATTTAATTTTTTCAACCCTTATTTGTCACTGACCCACCTAAGCTTTTCCTGATATGACAATCACATCACATGAAATTCAATTTAAACGTGGGTCCTCCTGGTTTTCTTTTACAATTCATCTCTTTTGCCTCTTTGCCACTGATAGGCTAATATGTAACATCGACCTGAATTTTTTCAAGACAGTTTTAATTCAACAATCGTGCAGAAGTAGATAAACCAGAGTAAGGGTCTAATACAAAATCTCAAAATTGTGAAAAAAATTGAAGTTGTGTCATTTAAGAACATTGTGATAGAAGACACATTTGGTTCATCTTTACCATGGCAGTGGACTGTGGTGAATTGTAGCTCTGGAAGCTGTTAATGCATCTCAAGTATGGGTGAAGTGGATGTAGCACATTTCAGACACACCCCAGCTAGCAATTGTTTTGCATTCTCAGAACATTTTCTAAAAATGTTCTGAGAATGTTACCTTTAATGTTCTTACAATGTTTTTTGCGGGTAGTTTTATTTAAGTTCTGAGAACGTTATGGAGGAACGTTCTTTAAAAACATTCTAAAAATGATTTGTGATAACATTTTTAAAATATTGAATGAAAATATTGCTATAACATTATATCCTAATGTTTTACTGATGTTTTTAGCGGGTAGTTTTCTTTAAGTTCCCAGAACGTTATGGAGGAACGTTCTCTCAAAACGTTCTAACAACATTTTGTGATAACATACTTACAATGTTACTAATGAAAACATTGCTACAACATTATACCCAAATGCTCTTGAAAATGTTTACAGCTGAGTTTCAGAATTATACTACTTAAGAACTGGATAACATTCTTTGAACATTTTTTTTAACAATGTTATGTTATGATATTTAAACATTGAAATATGACATCACCTTTCAATTTCAGGATTAATGTTTCCTGAGTGAGCACTGGTCACTAGGATCACTGATAATTTACTTCAAAATAGAATTGGACTACAAACTCAAAAAATGTTTCACAACATGAATTTATTTATTTTCATGAATTTGAACTGGTCTTCAGCACTGGGAGCCTATGGACTGTGGGTGGGGATGAATGAAAATGAAATGGGGTTTCAGCTGAAAAAGCTGTTGAAGTCTCCCGAAGCTGTGAAAAAGCTGTACTGAACAATCACAGGGTCATAGTGATGGGAACGGCAGTTCTTTTTACTGTACTGAATCTTTAGAATCCGTTCATTAAAATGATTCGTTCAAAAGATTCGTTCACCGAATCGTTCAGTGCTCTCCAACTCCCTGAACTGATAAACAGCCAAATAATCCGTGATTCAGTTCATGATTCAGCCCTGAGGTTCACGTTCACTTACTGAGGGACGGTGCGTTCAAGGACTATATTATACAATCATTCGCGGGAGACGCAGCGCTGCTTATACATGCACTAAAAATATTACACAGTGAAAGTGTCCTCTGTGCACAGTAAAATAACATAACATGATGTTACACTGATGTTAGCAACACAGCACTAATGTTAGCAGTACATGTACTGAACGTGAATCAACTCCTCAGCCCTCAGTGCCCTGAGTCAGTGAGTGACTGACACAGCGCCACTTTCAGCAGTTCGCGAACGTGATTCGTTCGCGAACGATTCATTGAACGACATGCTGAGGACGTGAATCTCGTTCACGTACTGTGCTGAAAGTGGCGCTGTGTCAGACTCACTCAGAGTCAGTCAAAGTGTTGTCGTTCACTGAGTGATTCGTTCGCAGTGAACGAGTGAGTGAGTCGCGGCAGTTCCACTCCCGACCGGCAGCCATGCTCGCGGCTGAGCTCAACTGAACTGAACTGAGAAAGGAACGAATCAGTTCATGAAGTGATTCAGTTCACTTCGTTCACTGAAAAGATTCGTTCGTTCGAACGACACGTTCGCGAACGACACAACACTACAGGGTCACAGGCATGGCAGGAAGAAAGCGGGAATACGCGGATCCATCCGCAGGGAGACCAGGGAAAGAAAAAAAACCACTCCGACCTCTCTTCTCTCTCCACACGTCCTTTAAACATATTAACCAGATTTAGACACAATACCACCGCTATTTCATGACAAATTAACGTGAAGACTGTTTTAACATTATATTACAGCTACAATAACGCGACGTTATCAAGCACATGTACATGATATGCTAAGCTAACTAGCCGGCCGCTAACTAACATCACATAATGTTTTTACCACTATAACTGTTACTTACAGAACAGAATAAAAAGTATACACTTAATTACCTTCTTTCTGGTTATGAAACGAGTTATTATCAGGACCAACGGGTAGTCGACCTTCCAGATAAAACTCATAAAACTCTCCGTTACACTCTGCTCTTCTCTCTCTTCACCACAACAGTACATCTGCTCGCAGCAAAACACACTACCTTGACCTGCGCCACATGTCCCGCCCCTTTTTTTTTGAACCCCCCCCCCCCCCCCCCACAAAAAAAACAAACAACAACTTACGAACTACAACGGGGTATAATTTCAGGTCCCTGAATTTTTTCCCCATAACCTGAAGTATCAACAACATCCTCAAAACATTTTCTAAATATTACTTAGTAAATGTTCTTTATGTGATGCCATTTAACATTGTGGGAACATTGTATAAGTAACATTGTATAATCGGTTACCTACACATTGTTCCTAAAATATCCTCAAAACGTTCTTCCTTTGTTTACAGATCACATTAAAGAAACATTCTGTGAGAAACATTTTGTGATCTGATGCATCAATAACATCTTGAAAACATTTTCCACATATTTCTTTGTGATATTCTTCATTTATCATCATATAACATTGTAAGAATGTTTTATAAATAACATAATATAATCCGAGGCCTTAACAACATACTAAAAACGTTTTCTGAATGTTGCTTTGAGAATGTTCCTTTGTTGTTTTCTTGTAACGTAAAGGAAATGTTGTATAGAAGAACATTCAATAATCCCCATAACCTGAAGTATCAACAACATCCTCAAAACATTTTAAAATATTATTTTGAAAATGTTCTTTGTGTGACATCATATAATATTGTTGGAACATTTTATTGATAACATTCTGTAATCTGTTACCTACACTTTGTTCCTAAAATATCCTCAGAATGCCATAGATAAAATGTTCTTCCTATGTTTCTAAATGACAATCAATAACGTTGTGAAAACACTTGTGAAGAATGTTCCTTCCTAATTTTTGTAGAACATTGTAAGAATGTTTTATAAATAACATATTGCAATCAGAGGCCCTAATAACATACTGACAATGTTTTTCAAATGTTTTTTTGAGAATGTCTTTCCTTTGTTATATTGGAACATTGTGATAATGTTTTATAGGGGAACATTCAATAATTGTTTACCTCACAAACATCCCCCAAACATCCTTAAAATGTTACATCTAAAACATTCTATCTTTCTTAACATTTAACAATACAGGAACATTATTTGAAATTAAAACTGCAAGCAGTGATGAACGGGCCCTCGCGCCCCCACGCACCGCGCCGTACGCGCATGTCGGTGCGTGCTGCAGTCACACGGCAGACACAGCGGGCACGTAGACGTCTTGGCACCCGGGCTCGTAATGAACGTAGTGTGATGGGGCTAAGTCACATGTGCATGTGTCCACTAGGTGGCGCTAGAGATCACCCACCAGTTACATGTCATGTTGCAGTGTGTGCTGTGGAGAAGACATCCTGTAAATTTCATGTAAATCGGATAATGTTTGTCATATGAGGCTGACTTCCTGTGTCCAGTAGGTGGCGCTGTGTATTTGACACAGTATTGATGCATAGATGTGTTCAGGGCGGGACCCTCTACATGCGTGATGAATTTGGTGTAGACAGGACAATGTCTGTAGGAGTTATAAGGACTTCCTGCCTCATGGCGAAGCATCGAAATTGTACGCACAGCCACGCCCAACAGGAAGAAGTCATAAAAAAGATTTTGATAACTGGCGCTATGTCTTAGCTGAGTCAATTTCAGGTGTAAATACTTAAGATTATGAGAGTAATTAGTGAAAGAATGAAGCAAGTGACTTCCTGTTACCAGTAGGTGGCGCTATGACTGTCACTAAATATGAGACTGTACATGTGTTCAGACTGGGACACTGAACAAGCATATTAAATTTGGAAAAGCTCAGACCATATGGAGTCAAGTTATGAGGGTTTGAAATTTCATGGCGAAGCATCGAAATTCGCTGCTTCACCACGCCCAACAGGAATGGCGGGGGAAAAAGCTTTTGATAACTTTTCATCTCCAATGTCTCAAGATGATTCTGTGTGAATTTGAAGTGGATGGGATGAAATCCCTAGGACTAGTTCGTTCAAATATGAGGCCTTGAAATCATCAAAAAACTCAACACAATTGAGTATTTTTCCAAGATGGCCGACTTCCTGTTGGACTTATGGTATAGGTCCAAATGGGGTTTTTGTGCGTCTGGAGATGATACATAAACCTACCGAGTTTCATTCTTCTATGTCAATCGGGAAGGCTGAGGTTCAATTTTGAAATATTCAAGGGGGCGCTGTTGAGCCGTTTAGCCACGCCCATCCCATTGAAGTATATAGGAAGTTTAATGAACCCACTCCAGACGTGTGTGTTGAGTTTCGTTACCGTGGAGGCATCCTTTGCCCCTGAAAACTGTAATCGTATTTTCATGGCGTTGAATGTGTTGTCATGGCAACGGTATTTGATGATGGGTCATGAGTTGCAGAATGTAGCATCACCAAGGTCTTATGTCTCAGCTGAGTGAATTTCAGGTATAAATACTTAAGATTATGGGAGTAATCAGTGACAGACTGAAGCAAGTCACTTCCTGTCGCCACTAGGTGGCGCTATGACTGTCACTAAATATTAGACTGTACATGTGTTCAGACCAGGACGCTGAACAATCATATGAAATTTGGAAAAGCTGAGACCATGTGGAGTCAAGTTATGAGGGTTTGAAATTTCATGGCGAAGCATCGAAATTCGCCGCGTCACCACGGCAACCAGGAATGACGGACAAAAAAGCTTTTGATAACTTCTCATCTCCAATGTCTCAAGATGACTCTGTGTGAATTTGAAGTGGATGGGATGAAATCTCTAGGACTAGTTCGCTCAAATATGATGCCACAATCTGCATTAAAATCAATATTTTGATTCAAAATGGCCGACTTCCTGTTGGAGTGACGTCATGGGCACCCGGACGTTTTTTGTGCGTCTTGACATGATGAACATGTGTACCAAGTTTCGTTTCTCTATGTCAATCTGTGGCGAGGGGATGGAATTTTTTCATTTCTCAAGGGGGCGCTACAGAGCCATTTTGCCACGCCCATTTACAAAAACCATAAAATATCAAATTTTTCGCCAAGGCTGGCTTGCTTTGATGAATTTGGAAAAGCTCAGACCATGTGGAGTCAAGTTATGAGGGTTTGAAATTTCATGGCGAGGCATCGAAATTCGCCGCGTCACCACGGCAACCAGGAATGACAGGCGAAAAAGCTTTTGATAACTTTTCATCTCCAATGTCTCAAGATGATTCTGTGTGAATTTGAAGCGGATGGGATGAAATCCCTAGGACTAGTTCGTTCAAATATGTTGCCTTGAAATCATCAAAAAACTCAACATAATTGAGCATTTTTCCAAGATGGCCGACTTCCTGTTGGACTTCGGGTATGGGTCCAAATGGCGTTTTTGTGCGCCTGGAGATGATACATAAACCTACCGAGTTTCATTCTTCTATGTCAATCGGGAAGGCGGGGGTTCAATTTTGAAATATTCAAGGGGGCGCTATTGAGCCGTTTAGCCACGCCCATCCCATTAAAGTATATCGGATGTTTAATGACCCCACTCCAGACGTGTGTGTTGAGTTTCGTTACTGTAGAGGCATCCTTTGCCCCTGAAAACTGTAATCGTATTTTCATGGCGTTGAATGTGTTGTCATGGCAACGGTGTTTGATGATGGGTCACCAGTTGCAGAATGTAGCATCACCAAGGTCTTATGTCTCAGCTGAGTCAATTTCAGGTGGAAATACTTAAGATTATGGGAATAATTCATGAACAAATTACGCAAGTGACTTCCTGTTGCCAGTAGGTGGCGCTATGGCTGTCACTAAATATGAGACTGTACATGTGTTCAGACCAGGACGCTGAACAAGCATATTAAATTTGGTAAAGCTCAGACCATGTGGAGTCAAGTTATGAGGGTTTGAAATTTCATGGCGAAACATCGAAATTCGCCGCGTCACCACGGCAACCAGGAATGATGGGCGAAAAAGCTTTTGATAACTTTTCATCTCCAATGTCTCAAGATGACTCTGTGTGAATTTGAAGTGGATGGGATGAAAACTCTAGGACTAGTTCGTTCAAATATGATGCCACAATCGGCATTAAAATCAATACTTTGATTCAAAATGGCCGACTTCCTGTTGGAGTGACGTCATGGGCCCCACTGACTTTTTTGTGCGTCTTGACATGATGAACATGTGTACCAAGTATCGTTTCTCTATGTCAATCTGGGGCGAGGGGATCGATGTTCTTGATTCTGCAGGTGGCGCTAGAGAGCCATTTTGGCACGCCCATTTATGCAAACCATAAAATATCAAATTTTTCGCCAGGTCTGGCTTGCGTGCAAACTTTGGTGACTTTTCATGCACGTTCAGGGGGGCAAAAAGCCCGTTGTTGTGGGAGAAAAAGGTAGAAGAATAATCCGGACAGATACAATAGGGCTTCGCGCTGGTCAGCGCTCGGGCCCTAATAATAAACATCATTATAATGTTCTTTGAACATTAGATAAAAACATTTTCTATAAAACATAAACAGAACCTGTAGGGAATGTTAGCCAATGGTGTGGGAACGTTCCCTGCTAGCTGGGACTTACCTACTACCTACTGGTGCGTGAACGCTCACTTAAGAGCTTGGGTTGATTTTTTTAGGTTAGATGATAAATAGTCCTGCTGTTCCACTGATTGAAAGGTTGGTGGTAATGGCCAGAGCAATGTGGCAAAGCTCTAATTAACTCATTTGCAAAGAAAAAGAGTGTAGGTTTCAAATTCTTCGCAAATCTGTTGAGGGAAGATTTCCATAATAAATATTTTTGTCAGGTTTCAAGGATACACACAATGCAGTTTGATGTGAAACACTGAACTTTGCTTGATTAAAGGATTACCACAGGGTGCCTTCAAGTCTTTTTTCAGACTTTGACTTCATAGCTTATGTTGTAACTGCTGCTAATAAGGGATGAGGATTAGCATGTAGCTTCACAACTCTGCTAATAAAATGGTTTCTGTACCTTCTCAGTGAGGATTAGCATGTAGCTTCACAACTCTGCTAATAAAATGGTTTCTGTAGCTTTTCAATGAGGATTAGCATGTAGCTTGTACATACAGTGACATTTTGACATGTGACAGTACAAAAAGCAACGGTGTAAATCATAAAAGTAATGATGTGTGGGACAACCATCAAACATTCTCACATACTGCCTTTCTAACTGCTCCACATTTATTCATTACTCACATTAAAATCAGGACATCACATCCTTTTCAGGGTTGCTTGTACAGCAGTTTAGTTAGACTCATGTGACCTCACATTATGTATTAATAGTATAACTGTATGCACTATTTATAGAATATTTAATATTTAGAGATTTGCCATTTGAAATTCAATTTAACCCTCCTGTTGTCCTCGAGTCATGGAAGGAAGGAAGGAAGGAATGAAGGAAGGACAGGAGGAAGGGAAGGAAGGAAGGAAGGAAAGGAAAGAAAGGAAGAAGGAAGAAAAGGAGAGAGGAAAGAAGGAGAGAAGGAAGGTAGGAAGGAGGGAGCGAGGGAAAAAGGAAAAGAGGAAGGGAGGGAGTGAGGGAGAAAGGAAAAGAGGAAGGTAGGAAGGTAGGGGGGAGGAAAGAAAGAGAAAAGGAAGGAGGGAGGAAAGAAACAAAGGAAGGAAGGAGGGAAGGAAAGAAGGACAGAAGGAAGAAAGGAAGGAAAGAAGGGAGGAAGGAAGGAAGGAAGGAAGGGGGGAAAGGAAAGAAGGAAGGGAGGAAGGAAAGGAAGGAAGGATGAAGGAAAGGAAGGAAGGAAGGGGGGAAAGGAAAGAAGGAAGGGAGGAAGGAAAGGAAGGAAGGATGAAGGAAAGAAGGAAAGAAGGAAGGTAGGAGGGAGGGAGGGAAGAAAGAAGAAGGGAGGGAGGGAGAAAGGAAAAGAGGAAGGGAAGAAAGAAAGGAAGGAAGGAGGGAAGGAAAGAAGGACAGAAGGAAAGAGAGAAGGAGGGAGGAAGAGAGGAAGGAAGGAAGGAAGGAAGGAATGAAGGAACAGTCAAAACAGACGGGGTCAATTTGACCCGGGAGGACGACAGGAAGGTTAAACATGGTTACTCCTGGTTACTTGATGGTTTTATAAAGTCCATATTTCTACAGTAAAGTGAGAGTTTAGTGAAGGAGTTGGTACAGAGCTGTAACCACCATGGGTTGTCAGGAGTCTGTCAGTTAAACCCAGCGGAGGCGCTGTTGGGTTTTCGAGCCTTTTGGGAACGTCCGTGTCATCAGTCTGAAAGGAGGGTTGACTGGTCACGACTGGCTCTGCGTGCTCAGCCAGGCGAGTGGTGCACTGGGAGGATGGGGGGAGGGGGTAGGGGGCAGCTGTGGACGTGCTGAGCGTGGGAGGACAGAACAGTGTGATGGGAATGCTCAGCAGACAGGTGAGCATAGAGAACTCATTACAGCTCACGTAGGGTGAGATTGTACATACTGCTTGCATCGTCTGTTCCAAAACCACAGCTGAAAAAGATGAATTTCCCACTGCTTCCTTTTTTAATTTGGTGCTCAGATGTTAATGCAGGGAAACAAATGATTCAGTAAAAGAGAAACAGAAAGAAAAGTGATCAGAGTAGAAGATGGAGACTTTGTATGACTCACGTAAGCCCAAATCCTTCCTGTCATTGTTGTCTATTTGACTCAAACATTACAGATTACAACAAACAACTGTTCACGACAGTCAAAAATATACAAAATATACGTCCATATTACTTATGCACACATACACGCTGCTACATGTATGTAATGAATATAAAGAAACATCCACTTATCTACATGTAACCATATACATAGATTCCATACAGTGCCTGCATGAGATTGATGTATGTGCAGAGTTTGTTTTTACATTCATCTGCTGAAAGTGGAAAGTTTCTCTTTGCTCACTGAAAATCAGATTTTAAAGGATGAGCTGATGAGCACGATTTGTGACAGCACAATCCTGGTTTAATATTCAATTTACACAAGTGTGATGTGGGAATGTGTAACCAGACATCTTGTTTCCAACAGTTCAAATTCTGATATTAAATATATTTACATATTTATAGATTGTGGCATTTTAATGAAGGAGAAGGAACAGGGAGTATTTTAAGGATATTACACATAATTAAGTAATTCTACTTTTTTACATGATTTAATACATGTATGAATCTCTTGGTGATTTGTCCAAGCTTTTAATTGGCTAATTACTTTTATTTGTATATACTTCCCTTTTGCCTCTATTTTCTCATAACTGTGTTTAACCTTCCTGTTGTCTTCCTGATGACCGTGCACCTTTGTCTTCCCGGGTCAAAATTGAACCGATCTGGTTTGACTTTTATATAAAGCATGAGATGCAAATTATCCAGTTTATTACTACAGGTTTTACACATATTTTTTGGAAATGATAGTCAATAAGCCTCATTTAAATGAAATTATACCTCATTTTTTAGTTAGACTATTGTCATGGCTAAAGATCTCAATACGCTCAGTGTATATTCATATTTTTTTCCATTGTCTCAGGAAAAGATAAGACAAATAAAAATAAATTCTGATTATACATGATATTTTCCTTGTAATTAAAAACATTTTGTCTTGTTCTATTTTTTTGCATCCTTTAAAAGAAGGTGTTAAAAGATGATGAATTGGGAGTCATCCCAGATAGCATGCGAATGTGGGCCACTTGAGGCAATGATCCGGCACTGTAGGCATTCTTCTGGCCCGGACAAAACAGACGTGAACCTAAACTGGCCCATGTAGTAAATGCTACATTTAGGCCAAATATCACAAAACGAATATGGCCCATCTTTGGCCGAAATATGGCAAGTATGGCAATGACTAATCCGGATGTGAGCCTAAAGAGGCCCACATATAAGGAAACATACTTGGCCCACCTTTGTTGAAACATATTTGGGCCAGTCTTGGCCGAACTGGTTTATTTGGTGTGTTTTTGGTTGACATCTGGCATTGTGATGGCTTGGTTATGGCCCACTTTTGGCAAACATGAGCGGACCGCCCAAGTGCCATCATTCCATGCTGTATGTGGGCCGGATGAACATGTCAGGTGTGGGCCAGATATGGGCCAAAAGAATTTTGCTATCTGGGATTAACTCAGTGAGCCCACGCTTATTGTAGCAAATAAACTAGGGTAAAGAAGTGAAGTTGTAGACCACAAATTTATAATCTATCTCAGCCTCTGCTGCACAGATCTTGGCCATTTGTTAAATCTGTTTCTGGAAAGACCCACAAATTGTACATAGTCTAAACCACATGGTACACTTTAAAACTAAATGTGCCTGATTGAATTGTCATGAAAGAACAGTTATAGTCTCTTCCACCAGGCAGATTGTCAATATAAAAGACATTCACTCGGATGATTTATGCTAAAATTGAGTATGTGCTGAGCTCACTCAAAGAGCAGCTATTATCAGGAAACAGATTAAAATGAATCACTACTGTGCTTGATTAAAACATGAACATAGTTTTCATATTCAAATATAAAATGTTGACCCTCATATATATTTTTTTGTATTTCACATGACTCCAACGTTGCATATTGTCTTACTGTTTATCATTCATACCTTGTATTCTATCCGTCTTGTTTTTCACGAGCAGACGGTCGTGTGGAGGCCTTCATGTCGCTCCCTCTGATGTCTCAATCAATGTAACTTAATTACTTGCATTAGCAAAAGAGGCCACAGTGCTATTGATCCTGTCCCCGTTGATTGGTGAGGTGTGTCTGAATAATGAGCTGGGTAAAAGATGTAGAAGTCAGTCACAAAGACATCACAGACTCTTTAAATGGGTTATTTGTGAAATGAGGGGGATAAACAGAAGATGTCTGGAGTCTGGAGAAAGCTTTTGTTTTTCTCACTTCATTTGCATTCAACATTAAAAGTAGTAAAGTAAGTGACCTTTACATTTATTTATTTTTTATTCTTGTTAAGCCACAAACTGTTGTCCTTAATTGAACACGTTCTTTTGGAAAACCAGCAGTAACATTTTGTACACTGTAGACTGTTGGGGCATTTTAAAATAACATCTAAAGTTCAAATTACTCAAAACTGGTTCATACAACATCTAACAATGTCAGAAATCAAATTATTTTTTGGATATTATTTAACTAATAATGGAGCATATTTTCAGATTCTCTTTCTCAGACATAGTGTTGTACTCATTTGTTCACATGAAACGTGATATCATTATGTCATTTGATAAAGGAGAGCTACAGACAGAAGTTTAAACCTTGGGCCCTGCTGACCAAATCACTGCGTGGAGTTGGTATGAATGTCAGCTGGTTGGTGTTACAGAACTGCACTACACAGCCCCCTCTATTTGGTTGTGTTCTGGCAATATTTATTTATCAATAAGCACAAAGCCGGTAACGTTGTCTTTCTCTAGTTTATTCAGTCGTCTGCAGACGGACTCCTTCTGTCTCAAGCGTGAGATGAAAAAGCGAGCCCGGAGCAGAGGAAACAGTCAGATTATATACAATACATTATCATAGAAAGGAAGACATTGTTCTATCAACAGAACAATGTCATCACAATAGGCACGTCATCACGTGTATACAATCAGTACAATAGTTAATCAGTAGACTATAACATACATGATGTTCCATCAAAGGTCAATGATATTCATTAAATCAGCATTTCATGGCATGGTCAACAGATTATGATGCACACACATACATCTAATCAAGTAACATAACTACTCATTTGCTCAGACAAGATGAATAATAAGAATTTCCATTACAGTTGTCAGAAAGATGTTAGGGCAAGATGGTTTCTGAAACAGTATGACCAGACTGTACTAAGTTTGCCAAATAAAAAGTCTCAGACCTAATAAGTTGTCTAATGATGAGAGGACTCCATGAGAACATCTGATCTGTAACCTTTGGGGCTAGGTATCATTTTAAAAATTACAATACCAGTACCTATCTAAGCACCTTAAAGTGATACCGATACCAACTGAGTACTTAATTTGATACCCATCACACATTTTGTGCAGTTGCTTTTATCTGGTGTAACAGGGCGTTTTGGTGGCATCTTGGCTGCTAGGTGTTCTAACTCAAATTCACCACTTCAGACAGGTTGTAGCTGCTGTGGCAGTGGACCAATCACATGTTGCATTAAATAGAAAAACACTTGCGTTGATTGGCTGTGAGAAAGTCCATACAAATAGTCATATTTTCTAGCTTTGGGTGCAAAAAGGATCGATTGCAGATATCGTTTGACGGAGACTGTTTTATTAGATTAGATTTATTTTGGTTGATACCTTAAAGGTATTATACCAGTAGCGATACCAAGCCCTAGCAACCCCCCACAATTGTTCCTCAAAATGAATTGGCTGGTCAGATGTTCCTCCCTTCTGACTGTCTCCTAAATAAAAGGGACACTTTTGAGATTAGAAAATAACTGACAGATAGTAAGACTGATTATTACCTGCTTCTATGACATCAGTCCAAAAGGTTTTGAATTTTGGCAGAAGAACTGCAGCATCATACCTTAAAAAAAGTACCCTCCTGGATGGCTTGGACAATTGGTAGACACTTTTGAGATGAGGCACCCTATATGTGTGCTTGTCTCTGAATGTAGGATGTTCAAAGCCTTCACCACATGATTCATCACATTGCGGTACTTGATCAGGAATGCAATGGGCTCAGTCTATAAGACAATATAAACACATTAAAGTAATAATACATTCCAGCAGCAATTATTATTGTTAAGAGTATAACATTTGTGAATATGTGTACCATATATTACTCACATTTTCACT
This sequence comes from Scomber japonicus, assembly GCF_027409825.1. Taxonomy (NCBI): domain Eukaryota; kingdom Metazoa; phylum Chordata; class Actinopteri; order Scombriformes; family Scombridae; genus Scomber; species Scomber japonicus. Next base: position 28,389,367 of record NC_070594.1, on the reverse strand, counting down.
TGGATTTCTTCACACACATCACCTTATGGCATCATCCCCCTCTCTTGTATAATACATGAGGTAAGTTGAGTTCCAATGTGTCTGATTCGGCAACTCGCTCTCTGCAGCTTCAGTAGCCACGTAGGTGAAGGCTTAATGGAAAATCCTTTTATAGCTGTCACTCTTCTCTGAGGTTCAGCAGGTTGAAATTCTAGTCTGTTGTCCTCTTCCAAGATGGAGAATGTGTCTTGGTATTCTGGTTTCTGCTTCTTCTACTAATGTTGCCATGCTCTTCTCACCAAAAACTGAATGCATTGATAAGGTTTGAGCCACTGTCAGTTGTAGATCTCACCACTTTCCTCCTGATCCTGTATGCAGAATGTATGTCATCCAGGTGTGAGATCCTCTCATTTGCTTGCAAGCAACGGCAGCTGATTGTCTTCCCAGTGGTTCCTCATAAAATCACATTACTCCTCATGTGACTGACAGCCTCATGTATCCTTTTACAGACAGTAGATCTCGAGAATACTTTGCATTGAGGCTGAAGGGTGGGCACCAACCAATGAGAACGGCTGTCAAGTCTCACAAATGAGATTTATGAGAAGTTGTCAACTATCGCCTGTCTAACGTACCTGCTTCCTGCCTTTATGTCACTTATCCTTGCCTGCTTGACTGATGATGGGCGGTTTGATGGTTCCTTCCTCCTTTTTCAGGCTGATGTGATGTGCCCACTACAGCAGCAAAAGGAAAACTCATCTCAGTTCAGACACAAGTGGCAATCAGTGCCAATTTGTCTGAAAACATTGCAATGCTGGTATTGTTGCATAATGTAGAGAGAGAATGCATCCATCAACTTCTAAGTTATGGGACCAGAACACAGTGACTAGTACTAATGCTTGAAAATGCATTCTGTAATTTTGATAAAAAGCAAACTACTGTTTTGTTTAAGAGAGTTTCAATGCTAGATTTGTGTGTTCCATCAAATGCACAAGGCTAGAACCTGCAATTCCTCATCTGACCAGCAGTGGTCCTCAGTCATTCCTACCATCACCCAGGTAGCTGACCCTAAACTGCTCCTCATTACTCCATCAGGCAGTTTCTAAGTAAGTGTATAGCCCTCCTGCACAGATCTGTCTATTGTGCATCAGCTTTCGTCTTTCACTGTGTTTCTGTGTCTGTTTGTCCATTGTGACACCTGTTTTTACAACCAATGGCATCAGGTGCCATACAAATCAACCAGGACTAAAATGTGTTTGTCTTCTTGTTCCTGAATTGGATGATTTTGTGGACCCAGCATATAATTTCTGTTTCTAATTCATTTTGCGAGAAAATATAGAGGATTATGGCGTAGTAGTGGTATAACCATAAAAACTTTGTACCAAATAATTCAACTTGCTTAAAAACACTAAATAGTCAATAAAACACCATATCAACTAGTTTGGCATGATCTTACATTATAACTTCTATATTAAATAAAGCTAATGGAATACAATTGTTCTAAATATTACAGTTTTGTTTTTTTCTTAAATTAAGTAATAATTTAACACTTTAATACACTGTAGGTGGACAAAATGTTTAATATTATTATGTGGTAACACATTTGACATTTTCAGGAGCATTCAGTCTTACTTTTGGTTAAAATAAAATGGTATAAAACCAACACAAATACTAAACTTACATATTAACAAACCTGATGCTGCATTTAAAACTATTTTTTGAAATATTTTTGAATTGCTCATTTTGCCAACCCTTATTGGTCACTGACCAGTGTCCAGCAGGAACGTTTTTGAGATGAACACTATTTGCATATTCACAGATTCTGGATTTTTAAAAAGATAATTAAGGAGGTATTTGAACGTATTGGTGAAAATAACATTTTTTTTAAGTATTGAAACATGTCTGGAGAAGAATATTTAGGGATTACAACTGTTTTCTGTGAATTACAACACTCAGAATGTAACATTTAGTTACAACAGTTTAATAATAACTACAGTTGAATACAAAATACATAATTACAGTGCTAGTAAAGTACAGTCGATGTCCAGCTCTCTATAATACAACAGTTGTCAGTTTGACGGTTGTTGCAGTGTTACAACCCTCAAACGGACGGCTCAGGATACGCACACCCTATCACTGCAGTTAAGTAGAAAACACTGATTTGCAAAATGAAAGTTTTTCAGGAATGAAGAAAAGCTACATGTTTTTGCAAAAATACAGTAATAACACTTTATGAATAATATATAATAACGGATCTCAAGAGCACAAGAGTTTTGAACTTCAATCAAAGGATGTACAGTATATGACGATGTAAACTTTCAAGGCCAGTGAAGGAGAAACAGCAAAATAGCAATAGTGCAACAGTATATACAAACTTCAGAGTGGAAACAAAGGGATGGTTAAAGGGGCATTCTACATATTTAACACATTAAGATCAGTCATTAAGTCAAGAGGACAACTACTCGGCCTGTGAAAACAGTTGTATAATGTCTTAACTCTGAACAAATAAACCAGATGATATCACAGTGATGTCATCAGTTAGCTCTGCAAGCACTGTATATAACAGAAAGCCTACATATGTACACTGGGAGTGAGAAGCTTGAAAGACATGGGTGTTTACCAGGAAGGTTTGATCTAATGAAAATATGAGATTATAATATGATTGCATTATGGGAAATGTAGGATTGCACCATTTTCCCCCAAGTCTCTCACATGTGAGTCCCTCTACCTTTATGGAAGTTCAATACTAGATCCCATTTAATAATCTTAATAATTTGGTCAAAGTAAAGTTCATTCTTGACCATGTGAGTACTAATGTGACATAATTATCTTAACTCAAAATCTCTTTATTTTCATTTGAATTCGAACCAGCACTTACAACATCAGATATACACACAATGCAACATGGAGGACAGATAGATAAAGGTCCAGGTCTGAAGGGTACCAACAGATATAAGCACTGGATGTTGAGAAACCCCCCCCCCTTACCAGGACAACTCTGCTAAATGAACAGACACCACCAGAGGCATCCCTATATCTAGCCAGAGTCTTCTTCCAGAATGTCAGGGTGCCTAAAGGCAGCAGGTTTACTGTGGAGCAAACAGTTTGTGGTAACATAGTGTATGCACCATTCAAGCCCACAGTAAACTGAGATGATAGGTGCCTTTAGGCAACTCCTTCATTATTACCTAATTATAAAGAGGCCCTCAGGGGCACTGGAACTAGTTTAAAGGCTTATATTATTCATTGTATACTGAGTTTCACTAAATAAGTCTTTACTAGATCTATTCATCATGTACATAAACAATGCACAGACCTGTCCATGATTTAATCAAAGTTAATCTCAAAGTTAAACTAAGCCATTGTTGTATTGTAAGAGGAGATGCTTTAATCGGCATATCATTAACCCCCTTTCCTAGTTAAACAGCCATTCATCAATGTCTCTGCTGAACCATGTGATACCACAAAGGTATGATAAGGTACAGTTAGTGTGTGCTGTGTCACGTGTTCCTCTGAAAGGACACTGCACTGTGTGACTTCATCATTTTGTGGTAGTGACAGCACACTACTGTTCTGCTCAGTGTATTAATGCACTGTCTGTGACCTGCAGGCTCCTGCTGGGCCATGTCACACTGATGCATCAGGGATCTGGTGACATTTCATTAGCCTCCCTAACCCAACATTACATCTAATAGGCAGGTTTGGCTGTCTGCTGCTCTTTGGTAAATGGTAAACACACTCACACACACTAATGGAGGAAAAGCTACCAGGCAGGATGCTGGCACAACCATTCAGTATCTTGCCGTTATACTTTTACAACAGGAGAAGTCGGGGATCAAACTAGCAACATTCTGATTAGCGGACGACTCGCTCTACCTCCTGAACCGCAGCTGTACCGCTGTGCTGTTTAGGGAGTGACTTTGAGTGTCCTGTCTCCAGGCCTCTGAGGGAAGGAGGACAGCGCCTGGGCTTGTGTGCTGTGGGTCGACAGTATTCATCAAAATCTACCTGACTGTCTGGAGGATCCTGTGCGCTCACATAAATCATGAGGATCCAAAAATTGATATCCAGCACAGGAAAAAAGCAGCTATTTTTACAAAGTGATAGATGGAAACACACAGAAGGTAATTTATAGAGAAAAAAAATCTATATACTGCCACATAGCACAGCATGAGCCATTGTATATGTAGCTCTAATTCAATTCTCTGCTCATTACTAGTCGCTTACAGTAATGAGCAGACAATGATCCTCTGTTAAGTCATGGATTGTTTCTGTAACTTCAATATTTTTGTGAGCTGAATGGCCTGAAAACAGCTCGGCTGATTGTTTTCTATGAGGTGTGTGTGTGTGTGTGTGTGTGTGTGTGTGTGTGTGTGTGTGTGTGTGTGTGTGTGTGTGTGTGTGTGTGTGTGTGTGTGTGTGTGTGTGTGTGTGTGGCGTCATTAGCTGATTGTATGTTGTGGTGTCATTAGCTCAGCGTGTGTGGCAGGTTTGCCACCGTGGGAGCACGAAGATCCGAATGGGGAGATGCGTAGCTATGGCAACAAGCAACTTTCACCCCACCAGATCTCGCTTATTTAGCTCGAAAAACAATTCTGCTGATGCCAGTGAACAGAGCAAGGACAGATATTATGGAAAGGCCAGGCTGAGGACACCATCCAGATTGTTTTCTTTATCGTAGGTAAATGTGCCAGTCAGAGGCCACTACACTGTACACAAAAAGGCACAAACAAGCCAGATTTTGGATATAACAATGTTTTGGACTTAAAAATGTATATAGAAACACCAAAAATACAGCCCGGAAAAAATTAATCAAGACCATTTTGTTAGTATCAAGCTTAAAGATAAGGTCTGATGGACTGATTAGGATATTTAAGGAGATTTTAAGCTTAGAAAAGATTGTCTGAGTAATGGGTACAATATCGTGGCAAAATTATTTGTGACTGAGTGGTAAATTGTATCTCAATCTGTATGCATTCAGTGGGATTTTTGAATCTGTACGGCGGTCTCTAAATGTGTTACGAAAAAAAAGGAAATTCTCAAAGGACCATGTGGGCTGTGTGTGTGGGAGCAACACATATAATCTTATCATATACAGATTATTGGTTGTGTGATTTACAAAGTCATTTCAGGAGTTTCCATTAAAAACTATTAAAAAAGGTTCCATCTGAAATGATTACTGAAAAGAACATGTTTTTTTTTGTGTTGTCTTCTTCCATTAATTTTCGGGGGGAGCACTGGATCTTATCTTATGTTGGGTGAGGGTTAGAGGGTGGGAGGTGGGACACACCTTGGATAGTCAAACATACAGCTTACAGACAAGATAGAGACAATCATTCATAGACACATTCACACCTACGGCCAACTTACAGTCACTAATTAACCTACTTAGCCTGCATGTTTTTGGTCTGTGGGAGGAAGCTGGAGTACCCAGAGAAAACCCACACAGGCACAGGAAGAACATTTCAACTCCCTCGTGGGCTGGTGGGTTTGAACCAAGAGCCAAAACAACTTAAACATGAAGGACTCCTTCACTACGAAATGTAAAATATAAGCCTTGTTTACGTATGATATTTCAGAGGGAGGTTGGTTTGATATTTGGGTCAATGAGTTTTTTTGTGTCCATGTGGTTCAGTCAAATTTAAAGGTGTTAAAATGTGAAAATAAACGTATGAATAACTTGCAAACATTCTTTTTTATGGACCCAGCATCAAATGTCTGCTTTTAATCCATTTAGAGAGAATATATTAGAGGAGTATGGCAAAAATGTCTAAGAGGTGTAACCATAAAAACTTTGTACCAAATAATTCAACTTGTTTAAAAACAGTAAATAGTCAATAAAACTACATATCAACTAGTTTGGCATGATCTTACATTATAACGTTTATATTAAATAAAGCTAATGGAATACTATTGTTCTAAATATTACATTTCATCTGGAGAGATTAGGAAACAGTCCACTTAAATACACTGTAGGTGATAAAATATGTAATATTTATCATTCTTTTGTGGTTACACCATTTGACATTTTCAGGAGCATTCAGTCTTACTTTTGGTAAAAAAAATGGTGCAAATGTCATTTAAATGATATAAAAGCAACAAAAATACTAAATGTACTATATTGACTGTGTATTGATTATTACAATTTAAATTATGGCAAGTTTCTCATTTGTCAAAATCAAAACAGTAGATAAGTTTCACATATTTCTAATTTTCAAGGACATTGTGTTGTGTACTGACCCAACAGTACCTTACAATAGAAGTGCTACTGTTCAACAGGCATCAGTAAGTTACTGAAAAGAAGCCTACAGATTATGATATTAATATTAATATAGGTAGATATTAATATTTAAAGATTCTTGAACATGTTCCCACATCTGACTACGCACATACTGTACAGATTGAGATACAGGCTTTCAAACTTCCTTTCCTGACAATAGTGTCCTCCATTGCCGACTTTTTATGTTAGACATTAGAACATTTGGTATTTTTGTATTTTTCCACTCAGGAAAGGTATTTTAAAACGTCACTTTGTGTAAGAACAACAGAATCCTGACGAAGAGAGGATAAAGTAATCTGGCTCGTACTACAGAGAGAAAGCATGGCTGGGAATGATTTATGAGAACTGTCAGCACAGTTATGAAGTGTCTTTCGGGCAATCATTTATCTGAAAGTACTGTTGTGTTTGCGGTTAATAGTGAAAACACTAAATAATAACACATTTAAAGATCCCATAGTGGGTCTGACATGGTAAAATGTCAAATATCTGTCCTTGAATCAGTTCTTTTAGAATCAAGGATTTTCTAATGAGTTAAAGGAGCCTTCTGCTGGGCACTGTTACAAACACACACTCATACATACACACACACACTGAATGCAGTCTTGTCTCTGCAAGGAGCACTGTAAGCTAACAATTTCCACATGTATATATACATTACAGGAGGGAAAAACATACTCTGAAGGACATAAACACACTGAATAAAAGAGACATTTCTACATCTATCACCTCTATTTACACACAGAGGACAATTTTTGTGCAATATATACTTTTTTCACTCTTCCACTATTCACTGGCAGATGTTCATTTTGTCTAAAGTGCTTTGCGACTGATGACTGCTGGGTAATTTTGCTGATGTATCCTTCAGTGACTAGACTAAATTCCATTTGATGAGTCATCCACTCCACAGAGAGGATTATGTTGTGCACTCACACGCCGTCGCCGTTCACAGCTAGTCATAAACTACGTCTCAGGTTCATTCAAACATCCTGGGTCAGAGCAGTTACTTTCAGAATGTGAACGCATACACAACGCCAACAACTACTATGTTCCCGATGGTGGCAGTGATGGCGATCCAGAGCCAAATGGCATCACGGGACATGGACTGAGGCTCCTCAGGTGGGCCTTGAGCTGCCATGGATGCAGCATGGACACTGGCAGATGAGTTGAACAGAGAGTGGTCAGTGCTGTAGTCATCGTTGGGCGACGAGTCCATGAAGGCGCCCGTCATCACCGGAATCTGTGGACACAAAGGATAATAGTTTAAAACCACGAATTTTGCCTTGGATGAAGGAACATGGTTAATAGTTAATAGTTTTTGGACAATAATGGAGGTCTACAGCACAGAGGAATAAGATATTTCAGGCTTTGGATACATACACAATACTTGTAAGTAGGATGACTTCACAGGTGGTTTGGCTCTATGCATGAGATGTGTTGACAAGATGAAAAAAATATAGGAAAGGAAGGACTATTCTCAGTTAAACTAAACACTTCCTGTAAACGTTGCACCTTAACCCTCCTGTTGCCCTCTTGGGTATATTTTGACCCAAGTTTCAAAAATGAGATATAGTTTCTTTAAATGAGGCCTATTGAGCATAAGTTCCCCCAAAAAGATGTGTAAGACCTGTGGTAATAAGTTGGAATGATATTGGCTAAAAAACACGGAATTGGGTGATCACATATATCTTGTGATTAATAAATAGATAAAACCAAACTGGGTCAATTTTGATCAGGGAATACAAAAGTTGTGTGGTCGATGAGAAGACAACCATTGCCAAGGAAAGATTGGTTTATGCAAAATGATTTGATTGTAAGTAATTACATTTTTTTCATCACTATAATTCTGTCTTTTTCATGCACTGATGTACATCATCTACTTAAACACACACAGAATTGTGAAAGTGATGAAGATTTTGCACTGAGCTACACAATTAGACCAGAATGAGTGAATATTATCACAATGAAAAACCAGAGGAGGATTTTTCTGTTTGTTCATCAATGTCAAAGGCATGAAAGTGCTGTCAGTAAGTGACAGGGCCAGTATGTGTATGAATGTATGGGTAAAAGGGTGAATGCTGACATGTAGTGTACAGCACTTTGAGAGGTCAGAAGACTAGAAAGATGCTGTATTAATGCATTCCATTTACTATTCAGCTCAAATATACTGCTACAGGTCAGTTAGCAACATTCATCAACCATATTGAACTTTGATGAAACAAATCTACTGTAGAATTCAAAGAAAAGGGGAAACGGCCTAGAAGAAGGCTATCATGTAACTATACATAATGAATAAAATGCTTAAAACATTTGAAATACCTTTGCTTTGTCATTTTTGTAACCGCTTCTTACTGAATACAAATGATAAGTTTTATTAAAAAGCTCAGCGGTTGTTCATATTCATCCACCATGAAGCTGTTCTCTATAACGCAAGGCTACTTTAAAATCAAGAGTGTCAGGAGAGAGCTCATCTGAATCTAATCTACAATGAACCACTGGAGTGGAACAGAAAAATTAGGTAAGAAATAAGAGCAGTCAGGACATGAGGTGAATTTGTAAGAGTGACCTCAGCCCAACAGGACTTTGAGACAGTTGGACATGATAAAGGAAGAGTTTTGGTATATGGTTTGAGTCATTTTTTTTGTTTTATAACTGAAAGCAATGACAGAAGCTGCAGGTGTCTTTAACAACATGACATGAGGGTGTTGCTATGGACTGCTCGTGAACTTAAAGTCTAGTTCCTCCTCTGTGGAACACAAGTAAGGAACCTAAATCATTAGATATTACATTTTTTGTGAGCAGGTGGAAGTTTTGTCCAGATGTTGGCAGTTAAAAATGTCACCAATCATCTGGCCGAAATCTGCCTTTTAGTTGCATGGGTATTGGTACTCAATACCTTTAAGGTATCGACCGAAATAAATCAATACCAAGTATGGAAGCATCTCCTGTCAAATGATACCTGCAATCAATCCTTTTTGCACCCAGAGCTAGAAAATATGACTATTTGTTTGGATTTATTCACAGCCAATCAATGCAAGTGTTCTTCTATTTATGCAACATGTGATTGGCCTACTGCCACAACAGCCACAATATGGAGTGGTGGCATTTTATGCAATTTCATGGTTCTATTCACATGATGGGTATCAAATGAAGTACTCAATTGGTATTGGTATCACTCTAAGGTTTCTTGGATTGATACTATCATCATTTTTAAATGACACCCAGCCTTAATGCTAACATTTAACAGAGTACATCTGAGACTCATGCCATTAGTTTCACAGGTATTTGATCATAAACTAAACAAATGGGAAATTAAATGAAATGCCAAAACATCACTAAAAGGTATACAATGAATCCTGAGGGGGAACATGAATGTTTATAAAATGTTTAATGGAGGTACTTCATACTGAAATATACACAAATATCAATTCTTTGGTGGTGCTAAAGGAGATATGAATCTAACCATCCACTAAACTAATTGGAAATAGTTTTTCAATGTAATTTTCTGGCATCAGTTCAGTGCTGATTATGATTTACAATGCAACCATTTCACAAACAAATCACACTTGATTACTTGCTGATCTTATTAAGCAGAGTATGAAATCAGAGGGGAAACTTAATTCATATTTCTACTTGATTGATCTTGAGGATTCATATGTGGTGGTTAAACTGAAAAATGATTTGTAAACGGAGGGGAATGTACTACACTTTCCAAATGTCACAATATCGGATAAAGATCATTACAAACTTCCAACAGAACTCCCAGTCATAGTAAATCATTTGACAATAATTAATACTTAATAGTGTTTACTGAGAAAGCTCTGGACTTGTCTGGGAGAGTAGGCTCTATGTTGTTGGCTGCATTGACCTAGCAGCCTTGAAACCACTTACATTCTAATTCTGTAACTGATTTTCTTCATCAGTGGCATTAGATGAGTTTCTCTGGGAGCTATTAGAATTCATGATGAACGCACATCTCTGCCACACAATTAAACACACAATTAAAGCATTTAGGCAATCCAAACCATTATCCTTTGGTTCTAAAAAACACAGGTCTACAAAGCTCTATAAAGTAGAGTTGCTAACAGTCCACTGTGTGTCATCTATTATGCTGGAAAAATATGGATTATACTGCTCATACTCATATACTACTCAGACATCACCTCTTTCTTCTCAATCTCATCCAACCCAGTCCCCCAGAGAAGTGAAGGAGACCAAGCACTGACCTTTGAGGAACCCCTGTAGATAAGCCACGCAATGTTGACACTTCACCCCTCCAAGATACTCTGGCAGATCCTGAGATACCGATCTCAGTGAGTGTGGAGATGAGGATTTGGAGGATAACCATGATAAAGGCAATATCTAGCAGCAATAAAGCTGAGGACTTATCAGCTCTATCTCAAATTCCATCACTATCATAAGTACAGTCTTTGTAGAGTGACCCCTTGTAAAGCCAATCTGATTTGGTTTGTACAGGGATTCAAAGACTGTATCTCAAGTATTTTTGATAGGAATTGTAGGTGGGTGATAAGTGGTGTTGTAGACCTCCTCCTCTATTGAGGCATGGTTTCTCTACTTCAGTGTAGATGACCTCCTTCTATTCTTTGCCAAACCATCTGCCCTCCCTACCCAAAATAGTCTCGACTTGCAGACTTGGTCCCCCCATGTTGAGCCATGCATTTGTGTTTAGTTTCCCTGATATACAAGTCTGTGCATTCCTCACTGGATTGGACTGCATACACTAAATAGCTTTTCTTGTGTTTGGGTGTGTAGTCTTTTGAGTGAACCAGTTTCTGTCTTAGTGTGTTCCTTGCAACTGCAAGCTTTAAGTGCATTCTTCAGGTGTCTGGGCACTCTTTTGGACCTAACCTGGAAATACGTTTGGTTGCTAGTTATAATCAGACTCTCTTGGTCTGTGAATGTTTTGTAATTCTTTTTTTCTTTTTTTCGGCTGTGGAACGACTTGCCTGAAACTCCAGCTTGCCATAAGAGTTACATTACTTTGGAAGCCAAATTTTTTACTTAAAGGCTTTTTTGAAAATAAATTGTCTTTTTTCGGGTCTATTTTTACTATAAGCCATTGTGTTATACTGTAATTTATTCTTGATGTTGAAGTCATAATTCACCTATTGTCTACATTTTATCTTTGGTGCTTTATTTATGGTTTTTATGCCTCCCTTTTTTTTCATGTATGAATAAATACATGACAGCATATGTTATTGGTGTGTTTCATGTGTTAGCAGTATAGCACTTTGTAATGCTGGTTTTGATAAATGCTGCACAAATAAACTTTATTATTATTATTTGTAGAAGTTATGGAACTTTCTGTATGGTTAAGACAAATACTCTAACTCTGACTCATTTCTAGCTAGGGATTTCCTATCTTTCTTTTCCCATCTTACCAGTCGTTAAGGTAAACTCAAAAGCTCCCCACCCCAAAAAAAGTAATAATAATGAAAAAGTCTGATGCTTTGTGGACCCAGAAACATCCTGACCCCTCCCCACACAATATTTTGACTCTCTGTAACAGTGTCATGCTGGTATTTTGTAGTATGTGGTATGAGGAATATATTTATGATATGTAAATGAAAGGATGGTGAATTAGAGAGAATACAGACTATGATGCCAAAGGAAAACAACCTGTCTGAGAGAGCAATGGGCTGTATGATGCTCATTCACATGCACCACAGTGCACACACTTTGCTCCAATTGGCCATTTGAACGCTGTGTTGGCTAATAGACGTGTCTGTCACAGCCATAACGACTTTGTGAAATGGCTGTCTAGGCATGGCACATGAATTCCATGTACTACTGGTTCCCTGGTGGGCAGCCTGCAAACTCACAACTCAGCCAATTATTAAGAGGCATCAACAGGACAGCGATGTAGGGGGCGTCAGATAGACCAAGACACACACACCTGGATTTACAACCTCCTTACTGTAGATTTTCTGCTCTCAATCAATTCCCCATTAATCACTGCCAGGACTCCACATGTGAACGCTGCTGTAAATATTCACTCCTTTCAGAGGACACAATGTGACTCTGAAATATTGCTCATGGTGGTGAATGCATCCTGATATTGGAAACTGCATGCAGAGATATATCTGTCTGATTTATCTAGCCAGTTATACTATTTACAAAAATATCCATCCTGTATCAGTGAAAGGCATTTTCCATCTACCATCTCATGTCACATTTAAATTCATTCAATTAAGTTGTTAAATAAGGGCTAAGTAGTGATTTCCCCAGGCTAGATTTTATTGTATGTTTACATCCACTTCAGACGCAGCAGGGAGGGGTACGTATCATTATTGTAAAGCCTGAAGCCTGTTGAGACACAGATTATGCCAATCAGAATGTAATGTTTTGAACATTAATTTACATAAATGCACAGTTTCTGTTCTTTTGCAGCATCGATGCATCAGTCAGGCTTTATGTGCAGTACATTTTCTGTAAGACTGAACAATTGGGGATAATGATTTACATCTAATAATTTGCAAAAAAAAGGAAATTAATCTAGTGAAAAATTCTCCATCTTCCTTCTTGTTCATATAAAAATCCAATTTTCATTTGAAAAGTTGAACTCCGGGACACAAGATGTCACATACTTCACTGTAAAGTCCATTATCTGTGTTTGTGCAGGTTTCAAGTTTCAACATCACTTTTATGCAAGTTGCATACTGGACGACAATTGGCTCCACGCTAGTTGTGATGTCACAAATCCTGCTTGTGGGTTCATGTGTTAAACTGAGATTTAAGATGATCACAGAGAATCTATCTTCAGCAAATGAACATGAATATGAATGAAGGGACAAAAACGGATAAAAAGCAAAACGTTAAACATAGGTTGTATAAAGAATTTTAACAAACAACTGTTGTTTTCCTATAGTGAGGGCAGTTGGTGGAGACCTAACCTGAGCTAAAAGAAGATGAATGCTTATGTTGCTATGTGTCTGATGGGTATCTAAATAAGAAACTGTTTCTAAACATGTTTTTCTAAGCTTCAACCAATCAATCTGTATCAATATAGCACCAAATCACAATAAAAGTTATCTTAAGGTTCTTTTCACAGACCGTACTCTTTAATTTAAAGAGACCCAACATTCCCACATGAGCAGCACTTGGCGACAGCATCAGGGAAAAATTCGGGGAACGGGAAGAAACCTCAAACAGAACTGGACTCTAAGTGGGCAACCATCTGCCTTGACTGGTTGGGGTTGAGGGAGAGAGAGAGAAAAGGAAAGAGAGAGAAGGAGAAGAGGGAGAAGGAGAAATAAAGTGGAGATGTGTTTGCAAGTTTGCCTGACTGAAAGGTCACAATTTGCCATTTTGTTTGGCATTTTCTTGCTTTTGTTTATTTGCCAAATTGATGGTTTTACTCTATTCTAATTTAACATATTTCAATATATGTGTTTAGCATGGAGGGTCTATAACTAAACTTCATTGTGCAATCTTGCATTGTCTAATGACAATTAAAATGAACCTTGAACCTTAAAACTCATCCAAAACTGTCTCTTCGGAATCCCATTCATGACATCACAAATTAGTAAGGGTGTGATGATACACTCAGCTCACGAGACGTGAAACGATATTGGGTTCACGAGATTGAGATGAGACAAGATTTTAAGTATATTTTTAAGAAAACTTCAATGGGGAAATAAATAATTTTATTTGAAATTCACAAAATAGAAATTGAATTGAAATGTTTTAAATAATCATCTTGTAATGAATCAGTTCTACTTTCTAAATATATAATTATCATGCAGTATGCAGCACTGTAAAAGGTTGCCTCATATAGATATTTTATAGATGGATAACTTTGGTATTTATGGAAATGACAACCATAAATACAAAAGTTACAATCACAAATACTAAAAAGTTAATTATAAAGAGTAGAAACAATTCTAATATATAAATATAAATGAAATAAAGAATCCAATTATCACAAATTATAACATATTGCTAATAAAAAAACAAAGAAATAAAAGTAAATTGCACAAATCCTGTATCACATAAATACACAACTAGAACAACATATAAATTGTGTTATAATTTGGTAGTGTGACTAATTTTACTTTTGGCACCATTAGGCTTCCATAGCTGCGCTAGATTCCTCCGCTCCTCCTACCTCAGACTCTCAGTGTAGAGACCTGAGGTTAACCTGCTGCTGCTCCTCTCCTCATCTCATACTTCTGACTGAGATCTTCTCAGCAGGTAGAAGCTGCAACAAGCTTAATGATCCACACGTGACATTATAAAAATAAGACATGACGTGCAAATGAGCGATAGAAAACCGATGTTTTTTTGTTTTTTTTGGTGCACCCCTTAATTCTAGCTTTGCGAGACAAAGTTCACTTCGACAAGAAATATCGTCACGTTTTAGTCTCGCGAGATCCCGTGCCACGACATTCATGCTTTTCTACCCAGCCAGCATGTCCATGTGGGCTCCATAAGGGTTCAACTTTGGCTGCAAATATGGGTCCCAAGTGGGTCTGTCCACAGTTTACATGGTGGCACCATTTGTGTTTGCCCATATAGGCTTTAAGTGGGTTCTGACTGGGTTTCAGGTGGAGCCCAACTTGGTGAGACCCATGTAGACCTAAGACCTACAGTAGTCTAAGTTTGATCAAAATGGACCTTAAATGGGGCCCATTTAGTCAGCCCATGTTTCTAAAACAATATAGGGCCTAACTGGGTGAGACCCATGTAGGCCTCTGTATGTTTGCCCATGTGGGGTCTAAGTGGGATCACAATGGACCTTAAATGGGACCCATTTAAGTTTCACATTTGGGGCCCATGTGTCTGAAACAATATGGAGCCCATACAATGTTCCCTGTTTATGCCCATGCCTGCTTAGCCCACTTACATCCCTTATAGGGCTCATACAGTCAGCCCATGTGGGCTTCACATGTGGGGCCCATGTTACTGAAACCATGTGGGCCCCGCAAAATGTGCCCCGCAAAATGTCCCCCATGCCCTCTTAGTACTCACGTAGCCCACATTTAACCAATCTGGGGCCCACATAGACATGCTGGCTGGGTACAGTCTATGATTTAACATACTTTCTGCACAGTTAGTCTTCTACCTCAGGGTTTTACAGTTTTGTTTAAACCCACAGTATGTCTCCAGCACTTTCCCCTTACATATCAGATACAATGAAGAATTACTTTATTACCTACATTTGTCAGCACAACATTTCTTTCCTCTGTTCAAATATCACTGTCCTTTTCCTGGTGGTCTGATGCATATATGGACCAAGAGAGCACTTTGCAAAGCAGCTGTTGCACAGGCTGAACATCATGCCGTTGCTATGGGCAACAAATAAGCCTCCTGTTGGATGGCAGTCATGGGGGGTTTAAATGCTCTCTGTGGTTTAAATGCTCCTATCGCCTGCAGGGCCAACACATGAGGAAAATGATGCACTGTCTTCTACAACTGACTCAAAGAGCCTGCAGCAGCTGTTTGCTCACTGAGAGCAGCCTGAGTACTCACTTTAGGTTTTTGTTATTCTGAAAGAAGAATGTACAGTGCAGCCTGTAAATATCTGGATTGTATTAGATGTTTTATGTTAGCTCTGTACTTCAGCACAATGGACTCGCAATAGACATCACTCACAAGTATTTCCTCTCAAATTTGGTTGGAAAAATTGCTACTTTTTCATAGGTACACTGGTGCCCAGATGTACAGATGTTTGAGTTGTTGGCATTTCCACCAAATAAATAGTTGTTTCAGGCCCAAAGAGGTACAACAGTCCTATATTTGACAAAAAAGCGAAATAATAAAAATGTGTGTGGCAGAATTATGTTTTTTCTTCTTTCCTGTATCCAACTTATATTGACAACAGCAACTTTCTGCACAACAAGTTCACTTTTAATACTTAAAGTATATTAAGCAGATAATATGTATGAACTTTTACTTACAGAATATAAGATCCTAAATGCAGAACTTTGCTTGTAATGGAATCATTTTACATAATGGTATTGCTATTTCAACACGGTCTCACCCCTATTCATCATAAAGTGCCGCTTGGTCATTTCCCCCTGACGTCCATAGACAACGCCCAGGGTACCCTATTTCGTTGCTTGACAATGTAGCGGGTCATCCGATAGATTGCAATGCAAATCCCTCGTCTTCGGATATTGACGAAAGGGGGTTATGCATCCAGCGGTTTGCCTGCGCTGGAAAATATGGTTTCAAGCGATCGATTTTGTGTTACAGATGTGTATGTTGCAGTAGTGTGTGGCCCACAGAGGTATATGATGTGTAGTTTATCACTTATTATTAAGTAATTTTCAAGTGCGCCACAAAAATGTAGGACTACAACGTTGTCATTTCCTGTAATTGGTAACGTTTTTCGTTAACGTTTTTATATACGTTTCCTTTATTTTCGCATGATACTATTTCAAGAAGCTTCTTGTTTTTATTATTTTTCTGCTCAATTATAACTGTTCCCAACTGAAATCCCGGCCCATAGCAACCGAAACTGCCGCTTGGTCATTTCCCCCTGACGTCCATAGACAAAGTTGAGAGTACCCCCATGTCGTCGCTTGACGACGTAGCAGGTCATCCGATAGATTTGAATGCAAATCCCTCATCTTCGGATATTGACGAAAGGGGGTCATGCATCCAGCGGTTTGCCTGCGCTGGATCAGTTTTTATTATTTCACTTTTGTTGTGAAATAATAAAAACTGATTGTGAGATATACATTTTGTTTCTGCTGCTTTGGACATTAGCGGAAGTGGCTACTTTAGCCTACCCATGATCCCCAGCAAATGTAACTTGTTGTGAGGAATAAAAAGAGAAATAGACGTTCATGTCTCAATATTCTGCTCATTCATTGAGAAAAGATCACCCAGCGTCACGGCAGGTGGTGAGATAGTCAAGAAAAAAGTATTCTCATATTCATTATACACAGCATGGAGCGGGTATGATTTTATAATTAGTCCCTACTGATTTTTTCACGTCTCACTACGTTGCTATGGTGGTTGCTAAGGGCTCAACTCGGTATCATTATGGCCAGTAACTTGCGTCTCCTCTTTTGGCTTTAATATCTGGAATAAAGCAACATCTTTACTTTTTCTTAATACAAGTCATCTATATGCAATGCATTTATTAATTATTATATACAATCTATGTTATTAATCCAGCTGTAGTAGATATTAGATGATCAGTGCGCCTGATCACACCCATGATCCTCAGCAAATGTAACTTGTTGTGAGTCACAACAAGTTACATTTGCTGAGGATCATGGGTAGGCTAAAGTAGCCACTTCCGCTAATGTCCAAAGCAGCAGAAACAAAACGTATTTCTCACAATCGAAAGTGAAATAATAAAAACTGATGGTCATAACATCCAGCCAACATTTCAGTGAGTTATCCAGGACACTTTCTTGTTTTTGTGTTAAGAAATGTTGAGGATATAAATAAAATCGTCAGTGAATTAGCCGGTCTTTTCCAGCGCAGGCAAACCGCTGGATGCATGACCCCCTTTCGTCAATATCCGAAGATGAGGGATTTGCATTCCAATCTATCGGATGACCTGCTACGTCGTCAAGAGACGACATGGGGGTACCCTCGACGTCATTTATGGACGTCAGGGGGAAATGACCAAGCGGCAATTTCGGTTGCTATTGGCCGGGGTTTCAGTTGGGGACAGCCGGGGACAGCATGACGTACCGGATTTTCCGGTTGTGCCATTTTTTTTCTGTATTCCTCCCAACAATGACAGCTGATCAAACAGCGGCTACGCTGCGCAAAACATGAGATATCAGTGAAGTTATAAGATACACGGGAATTATAATTGAATCTGTTCATTAAAATGAGCAGAAAAATAATAAAAACAAGAAGCTTCTTGAAATAGTATCATGCCCGGCTGAGCGAAAATAAAGGAAACGTATATAAAAACGTAAAACGTTACCAATTACAGGAAATGACAACGTTGTAGTCCTACATTTTTGTGGCGCACTTGAAAATTACTTAATAATAAGTGATAAACTACACATCATATACCTCTGTGGGCCACACACTACTGCAACATACACATCTGTAACACAAAATCGATCGCTTGAAACCATATTTTCCAGCGCAGGCAAACCGCTGGATGCATAACCCCCTTTCGTCAATATCCGAAGATGAGGGATTTGCATTGCAATCTATCGGATGACCCGCTACATTGTCAAGCGACAAAATAGGGTACCCTGGGCGTCGTCTATGGACGTCAGGGGGAAATGACCAAACGGCACTTGGCTATTTTTACTTAAGTAAAGGATCTGAGTACATCAGCAGACACGTATCCTCTCTAATATTTAAAAACTTTAAATATTACAACTCTTTGGTGGTAATGTAGGTTGATACTCTGGTGAAGCTCTGTACTACAGCCAGCTCCACTTCCTGCTTATTTCTAGGACTTGTTACCTTCAGTCTGGTTTTCAGACACTAAAACACATGTTCAGTTGGGGATTGAGTTCAGATACAAAATAAAAAATATGACCTCTTGCTTGTTATGTGGGCTTTTTCCATTACCCCTAAACACCAGTGATGAGTCCTTGTGCTTTAGCAACCAGATGCTGTTGATTTTGGTTCACATCTACTTTTTGTCTGAGTTGAAGGTAATCATCAACTTTATGACTTAAATAGATAAAACTAATGTGTCACTTACATGCATACAGTACATAACCTGATATGTACTTCATGAGTTCCGTAAAATACCACAAAAAAAGCTTGAGTAACTGCATTATCTCTCATTGTTGCCCCTCATCAATACTCTAACACACACCATGTCAGATATTTAATCATCTCTTGCTTCCAAGACCTCAATTTGGAAATGGTACTGCAATTATTGGATTTCTACCCTGACATCGTATAGTGATGACCTTTTCACAGGTTCTAATACAGTATGAGCGCCTGGAACTTAATGAGCTGAAGCCATTTGTCCTTCACATATTGAGAAAGTGAAAGAAGATGCCATCCTATCAATATTCCATGATATTTGATCATTTGGTCATTTGTCATACTTGTTAGTTAGTGTAATAGTGGTACCAAATACAGACACATCAATGTGTCTTGTTTTCCTCTGTAGGAATCAAAATTTGTATTAAAAACAGCTGTTAGATGGTGGTTAGCATCAATATCAGCTCTGTTCAACTCACTGACGACTACTCAAATTTTCTGAGAGAAGAGACAGTGTTAAAGAAACAGTGTGACATTTAGTGTGTTTGTCTGTGCCATTTGAAATAAGAAGCTGTTTTATTGACATGACATTAATTATTTTAATAGCCATGCTGGAAACATGACTCTAGATATGGCAATTGCCAGTCAGTAGTAAATTGCAGTCAGTTAGTAGAATATCGAGTGGATTGCCAAGAAATTTACAGGGTGAATTGTAAAAACTTTAGTGACATCATCTGACTTTTCATATAGTGGAATCATCAACTCAAAATTTGAGGGTGGAGGGCTCTCTAAAATGTTGGTCAGCTAACAATAATGTAAGTGCACATATAATTTACCTGCTTCAACTTTGACTGGCATCATATCTCATAGATCCCCATTTAACTCTTTGCAGCCACAATCACCAACTATTATAGTATGTAATAGTAGTATATCATTAGATCACACTGGTATCCAGAGCAGCAGTGCATGCAGACACAATGTAGTTGTTATAGCAACCAGAACATATTAACTAGCAGCGGAGCAGTTTGATAGGTAGACATCGACACCATGTGACACTTCGTTCACCTTTCATTTGTCCTTCCACTTTGGACAGATAATGGATCGGAGATGAATGAGAGCTGGCATCACAGAGCCATGCAGTCACATATAATACATCTGGAACAGATAACATCATTGAGCGATATCCTTGCAGCTCCTTGCTGACTGATGTGACACTGCTAAAGACTGATAGCAGCTAGTGAGCCTAAACCTGACGTGAACTCTGTGTGTTCTAACAGGAGGTTCTGAATCTAAATATCTCATTGACTTTGACATTACCCTTTGGCATGGGGTATCACTTTTTCAAATGAGTCAATCAAATGAACCATCATCATCATTATCATCATCTTCTTCTTCTTCTTCTTCTTCTTCTTCGTCTCCTTCTTTCAAATGTTTTCAGCTGTTAGGGTAAGTGTTCCCATTAACCCACCAAAATCTAAGTTCAGCTGTTTTTCATGGATACTGACATGATTTATAAGAGAGATCATTTCTTATAAAGCAACATTTATCTCTCATTTGACAGATGTTGCACACAATTTCTTGGCAAATGATAAACTGGTATTTGATAAGAAATGCTTCCAGTGCAGACCTTCCCATCAAACCACGAGTGCAGATAACATTTCATTCTGTTTCACAAAGAATCAAATCTCTCAGGTTTTAATGTTTTCCTGAGCAAAACCACCAAACACACAGTGGCTGTAATTATGCTCGACCAGCAGGGAATTGTTTGAACTGAACACAAATCGTCTGCAATGATCCTAAAACTAATCTGACTGAAGACATCAAGACTGTCTCATTATCCAAGATGAGAGCAGGATTAAAATTGCATTATAAACAACAGGGAGATGTAATGAATGAGTGTATGTGTGGAGGCAGGAGGCAAGTACGCAAATACTTCACCCAGCCAACAGTAGCAGAGCTCTGACTGCGTTAGCACTATATCAGTGCAATATATTCAGCTAAGTGTAACTTTAGCCAAACGTTGGGGTTTACTTTTGCTCTGTGCTGTAATTCCATATTCCTGTAGCTTTAATTATTTTATTTTAGTATTTTTATGAGACTTAGTGAATTTGTGAATAGGTAAACGTTATTCATCATGATTAATGATATTTAGTCCAATATTTAGTCAGACGAAGGTTTGCTGCACTCATCTCCCTTTCTCTTTCTCTTTCTTTCATTTAGTCCAACAATCTTTTAGCAGTTAGTTAGTGACAAATATGCGCCTTGTTTAATACCTGATCTAGAGGCCCTGTCTTGTAGTACTGTATCAAAATCTTCCCTTAACCCTCCTGTTGTCCTCGAGTCAAGGAAGGAAGTTAGGAAGGGAGGAAGAAGGACAGAAAGGAGGAAAGAAGGGAGGAAGAAGAAAGGAAAGGAAGGAGGAAGGGAGGAAGAAGGAAAGAAAGGGAGGAAGAAGGAAGGAAGGAAGGCAGGAAGGAAGGAAGGGAGGAAGGAAGGAAGGAAAGAGAGAAGGAGGGAGGAAAGGAAGGAAGAGAGGAATGAGGGAAGGAAAGAAGGCCATAAGGAAGGACGGAAAAGAAGGAGGGAAGGAAAGAAGGACAGAAGGAAGGGAGGAAGGAAGGAAGGAAGGAAGGACGGATGCAAATATATCACACTTTCCTAAATCAAATAATGTGTTAAATCAAAAAACACTTGTGAACGGCGGTGATGAGAATTATTCCAACAGGCCCTATCCTTGTGTTGGTGCAGAGCACAGAGCGCAGTGTTGCACTAAACTTTTACCTTTTATTTCCTGTGGCACACCGTTATTTACTCAACTGCACCGCTTAAGTATCTTGGTGGAAAGAAAGTTAAAGAAGAGAGTGTGTGGCAATGCTAATCCAGCAGTGCACTGCTATCTTGGTGCCAAGAATGACTACATCTTGTTCTGTACAACTGTTCAGAGTTGATTGAACATTTGGCAGTTTGTCACTTTATTTGGTGAAAGTACACTCAAACCTCTCTAAAATCACAATAACTGCTTTATTCATGTTCTGCTTCACTTTTCTCTTTTTTTTCCTGGTGGCATTAATGCCCTTGAGACTGATTAAAAGGGACCTATAATGCTTTTCCCTATTTTCAGTCATGTATATCATGTTAGAATGTCAGACAGTCATGTTAAAAGTGGCTGATTCAAATAATGAGGTATATGTACTGTAGAAGTAATTCCTGTGAGTAAAAAGCACCAGCACTTCAGACTGCTCTGAACATTGTTTCCAATGTTTTTTCTACTTTCAGTCTGAGCCGACGCCAGCTCATGACAGATGTCTTTATATGATCATCTGCTCCATACACAGCGTGCCAGCTTACTATTCTGCTCCACTTAAATTTAAGACATTTCTCAACTGTTTTGGGGGTAGTCACATTGAGCCATAACTGGAGTCGACCCGGCACACTGTGAGTGTATTTCCATTAAACAGCAACAGCAAGCTCTTCATCAAACATTATCGTCTTTGCGGCTATTTCTGCTTGTACTAGTCCTCCCTGCATTATTTATAACTTTATAATCTATAACTTCCAAATATCTTCATATTTTGTTGTACCAACTAACTGCTAACGAAGCTTCATTAATTCAGGCAAGAACACATTTCACTCCCTGTAAATTCTTCACAATATAACTCTCCCATTATTCAGTAATGTAAACATGACTAAACATGACTCTGATACAGCTGCTCCTTGGCAGCTTCTAGAAAGCCAACCCCTTTATAAAGACAGTAGCCAACACTGCCTGTTAGAGACGGAGGCATAGTGCTGCATAAAGGACTAATGAGACAAATTAGGGTGGTTTTTTTTCATGCAAAGTTACTGTAAAGGAAAAATGATTAGAATTGGAAATGAGCATAATAGATCTTTATTGAATGACTTAAAATCATCTGTCATCCACAACAGCTAACACGTACTGTGGTTAGTCTTTCTAAAGTCATCTGACAATTGCAGGAATATGTTCTGTCTGCAATCTCTAATTAGAATGACATTGTCAAGGCACAATTATGTTAAACTAAACTGGCTAAATTGTAAGCCACCAGCACCAGACTATAGAATCATATTTATTTGAGTCAGAGTACACAGAGGAGATCAAATAATTGGGAGAGGAAAACACTGTCGGCCAGGAGACTGTTTCACTTCAACAAAATCAACTAGAACAGCCAGGCCAGCTGGACCAAACTCAAACAGTAAAAATGTCATTTCAACATGTAACTGTAAGGAATTATACTATTTAAGTCTCTATCGTTCAGCAGTAGTCCATTAAAACTACTCAGTGTGTGTCTTGTCACTTTACCTTTCTACTTGGAAACTTGCAGATATTGAACCATCCAAAGCCTCAGACATAAAAATGTGCAATGTTTATCAGTTATGATGGCTGCTACAGATAGTTTCTGTGGAAACAGGACTCATGAGACAGGCAGGTGAAATAAGGAAGTAATTTAATGCAAAAGCAAATACTCAGGCTTAGTGGTAGCAACAGTAGCTAGTCCATAGCAGGTAACCACTTCAGTGTGGCAATGCAGATAGACAGGTGATAAACAAGCAAAAAAGGTTAAAACCACAGAAGAGATAATGTCCAGGATCAGACAGGATTAGGATTGCTAGGAAGCAAGTTCCCATAAATCAACTTTAATGAACTGACAAAAAGAAAAGAAAAGAAAAGGATGGGTACAAATAGTGAAGAGCTAATGATGGGAATGGGTAGCAGGTGCAGACAATTACTGAGGATCATGCGAAGATCCATTTTGTCAGGCTTCAAATCATGCATTCGTGTCCAAACAACCGATGGTTCATACCAATCAGTATTGTGAATCTATCTGCCTCGCAAGGTTAACAAAGTGATAAATGGTGATATTCACATGGTTCATCCAAATACCTGCCAAGAATTTTTGAAAGTGCCTGCCCTTGTCCAAATATTTTTCAAGGAGAACTTCTCTGATTGTTCTGTGTGTAAGAAACCATCTGTCAAGTTAGTGTAGACAGGGAAAGGAGGGAATGTCTGAGGGCATCTATTGGTCAGGTTGGAGATGGCAGGTCTAGGGAGTTGGGGGACAGAGCATGGCCTGGGAGAAATGAGCATGACTGCAGAGAAAGACTAAGAAGCAGATAGTGACAAGATGATGACAAAATCATGTTTATTGGTAAAAAGTCTCAGTTAGGGCTGGGCAATTAATCAAAAAATAATTGAAACCAACATTTAGAAACTCTTAATCTTGCTCATGTCAATTAATCATGGTATTCACTGTTGCCATGACAGCAAAGGTTGCATATCTTTAAGGAATATGAAAACGTGTCTCCAGTGATGATTTTAACCAAACCATGATCTTTACATAGTTCTAATCAAGTAAACTAGACATTAACCACAGTGTCACACCTTAAAACATCTTTATCTTCACTCCCTAAAGATACTCATGTGTGAGAGCAGCAGTGTAAAATACTAAACTAAAGAAACTGTGAAAATACATAATAGTTCATCAAGGGTGGAGATAATCCTTCATTAAGCCCTAGTCTCAGTAGCTTGCCCCGATGTACATTGTTTTATGCAATAAGCAAATTCTTATGAATTGTTAGAATCTCTATAATGAAGCTGGATAGAACTAAATTAGCACAGACCCACAATAACAATTATAAGTCAGGAACAAATGAACTGGAATTTTCCTTTAACTTCAAGGGTTTATTGAATGGATCATCGTGGTGGCAAGTAAAATCATAAACTATTCTGTAACTATACTGTACTATAAAACATAGTGATTACTGGATCATCAATGTGTCCAGAAGAATCATCATCTCTTGGCATCATATTTGAGCTGCTCTATTCATATTTAAACAAGTTACAATCCAGACAGGATTTGAACTGTGAAATCACGGTGAAAGCCTTGTGTGATTGTCACTGCCTCTTACAGAGTGAGACCAAAAGAGAAAAACAGCATTCATTCACTGCACCTTGTTGGGAAAGTGCATCATTCTTGACCTGGGGAACAAAAAGGTTCATAACCCAAGTTCCATATTTAGGTAACCTAATGGCAAATGAACAAGTTCCATTCTCCAATGAAGACTATTACAAGTGATTGTCAGGATCATCAGGATCATTATAAAAACATTATGATGACCCAGATGAAGACCGAAAGCTGAAATGTATTGGTCTATTAATAAAGTTGTTCTATACTACAAGTGTTGCTGGAGCATTCATTTTTTGGGGGCTTTTTTCCCATCTCTGTGTACCTTGGAAGTAGGTGAAGTAGTGCCAGAAATCTCTACCCTGCTACTACTTTAAAAGCTCAGCAAAAATACAGTGGCTGTAATACTAAAGAATGTTGAGTCTGACTGCAGCAGAGCTCTGAGGGCTGACAAAAGACATAGATATGCCCTCAGACAAAGTGTGTGTCTTACTGTAAGATGCTTTGTATGAGGGCCACTTAGAGGTCTGAGATGTAAAGAGCTGAGAGAAAAGCAAAGATGCTTCTGGGCAGTGGCAAAACACTAATGGACACACACAGTTAAAGCTACAAAGCTGTTAGATGTTGTGTCCACTGAATGACAAGGAATCGTAGTTGGCTGATGGTATTCAGGCTCCCAAAGTCCAGCAACAATTCTGCTTGACTCATAATATTGAAAAGGCAGCTAAACATTTTGGTAATATGCGATTACTAAGTAAAAAAAGGTTTATTCAGGCATGTGTATTCATTTTTTTGAGACTCAAGAACATCTCTAAAATTAGGTTTTTGTGATCTGATCATCCTGATTTCAGAACTCTTCTTTGTGTTTTTTCTGCACAGCATGGTCAGATTAATTGAAGTTGTTTACCGTGATGACCTGTTGGAGGTTGAGAGCAAGTCTTTGACTCCAACTCCCATCCAATCAAGTTCTGTGCTCAGTTGTCCAACCACCATCACTGTATAACTGGTTCCACTAGTTTTATCAATGACCACTGATCAGCAACTAAACTGGTATGGGAAACTTGCAATAAATCATCATCAATAACTTAACTTAGCTCTGATATGAATGGAAGCAAAACAGTAAAATGAGGCTGACAACTGAGGGTACAAACCGAAAGGCAGGCAAGAAACTGAACTCTAAACCACAAAGATTGAGTTAGAAGCTGCAAAAGTGAAAGAACTGAGAACTGAGAGTTTGTTTAAACAATGTTATGTCCATATGTACAGTGGAAATTGTATTGGTTGCTGTAAATGTTTTCCTTGTTCATATTACACACAATGGGCTCCCTTTCTTTATAAAAATCAGTGTAAGTGATACAGACCTATTCCTGTGAAATAATGACCTCCAGCTGAGCAAAGTCCAGCTAAAGATAATATGAGGCTTTAGCAGTCAAGTTTTGAAAACCAAGAGGTTATCTTCTATACTTAAGAGTTTTCCCACAACAGTATTTATTCTCAATGTTTGCTTGCTGAACCTTCCAGTCCTTTTTATATTCCATTATATAAATAAAATGAACATCAATGTCACTGCTTGTGTATGACTGGCTGTATTTTGCTGTGTGTCTTATCTGTCTTCATTCTCTCCTTCTGTCTTCATGTGTCTATTGCAAGAGAGATCTTGATCTCAATAAGACCTGCCTGATTTAATAATGGGTGAATACATTTACTTGACTGACAGGCATCTCAGGCTAACTGAATAACCCATGGATGTTTCCTACCTCGGATTCACCTAAAGGCCTCCTTCTCTCTTTTACTGAAATGTGTATTTTCCAAGATAATACATTATATCTACCAATGCTCTCTTCTCTCACCTTTCCAACTAAGAGATGTTATGCTCTCTTTGAAAGCTAGACAGGGATTGTTCTCAATATTTCCTCTCTTGACGCAACATTGCTTTGGTAGTTTGGTATGCAATAAAATAAAATGTGCCATTTCTACTCATGCTACATCTGCATTTTACCCCCTTTGACTTAAGCACCGACAGTCTTCATAAGACAACCTCACAGTGATTATGGTGAGTCACTACATGCTACTACTACATGCTCCTAGTTGGTAAAAGAGGTTGCATCAGAGGATGACAGGTGTTGTAATGCAACATAATCAGGGTGCCAAAGAGATATCAAAGTCCATTTCACTTGTCAAAGTCGATTTTCATTTCATTGTGACAAGGAATCATACAACCACAAGGTCACACTGAAAGCATCAGTATAGTTCAGATATGCTTTTTTCAGTGCAGCAGTACTTATGAACTGAAACTGCAGTCAGGCACTTTGTTGGTCAAAGACTTTCGTCCAACACAAAATATATATCATCATCTACTGGACAAAGTATTATGAAATGTACAGAAATAATTCTTAAATCTGCTGTCCAACCCTTCCCCATGAAGTAAGAAGAAATGACAGTCCAATTATCAGGTTACTTTCCACCACCATGGGTACAATATTCACATATACAAAGGAATCATCAAAATCAGAAGTGCATAACATTTATTGATCATATTCATATTCACCAAAATAATAAACCCTTTCCATTTAGAGCACAACTTTAATGCTTTTAATGAAACGAAAGAGAAACAGATATGGTGTCACCCATCATCATTACTGTTGATAACTTGTACTTGTAACATTTTCAACAGATGGCAATTGCTATGTCAATTGCCCTGGTATCATTAAGTGGACAGCAACCACCACTTGCAACATCAACGATTGGTAGTCAGCCCCAACTAGAGACCAGATGGACCCTAATGACTGAACAGGGACTACAGAAGCATCCCAGTGGGAGTCATTGCCAGAGGCTTCAAGTCACAAGGGGTCATCACTCAAACCAATCAACACCTTCAGATCTCTGCTGGTACTGTACATCCTAAAGACAGGAGCCCCCTGACGGGAAAACTGGTGATGTACTGTATGACGTTATGACATCACGTGTGACATCTGTGGTGAACACTGCATAAACGAAACAGTGGGCACACTGGACAAAAGAGTGAATGACCACCATAAACAGTTGTCTGTGAACACCAGACCAAAAACTATTCACAGTACCAGTAATCAGTGAACAAAGCATCAAGGACACTACAGATCATCTTTGAACACAAGCTTGTGACAACTGACAATCATACCAATGTTAATCTGCTAATGAAGAAATGCCAGTAAAAGGTTGTATGAATGCTTTTTGTCAAGGTTTGATAACATTTATATGTGCGTTGAGTTGCGTTAACCAGAGGAGTTTTTACAGTTACTCTTAACAGTAACTGAACCAGCAATCAACCACATGGAGGCCTAGATAAACCAATAGTGTTCATTTCAGCAGTTTAAGGGATGATCAGTTGTACTTTATTCTGCTGTTTAATGTTCAAGAAAGAGAATCATATTCAGTATGTCATGCAGCTCCACCAAGACACACAACACGTTAGTAGGTTAGTAACCACCACCATATGAACTTCTTCTCTGCTTTATTATGTCAACGTTCAAGTTTTGATAAATGTTATCATGAAGTTCTGAAAACACATACTACCTCAGAAATTAACATAGAATTCCAATCACAGTGAATAAGATGAATGAGCCCCAAGTCTGTCATTCACTAATATACATAAATGCATATAAGGAAAACAACTAAGTGAAGAATACAGGACAGTGCTCCCTTTAAATCTTCTTTTGACATCTATCTATGCATTAAGATAATGAAGTCCATTGATCATATTTAAATTTCTCATCATTACTGTGAATTTGAACGCACAATATTTAATCTACATATTAATGAGAACGATCCATTTTCATGTGCCACTCTGCTTTCACGCATTCCACATTCAGTAGCTTATGCTACTACTGTACAGATCAGTAATGACCCTATCTATACCAGCAAGATACTTAATGAGCACTCTTGATTTAAAAAATATTTAAAAGTTTGTGTGATGTTCCATTTGAATAAGTGCTTAAATGAGGCAAGTCTCCCTAATAAACCCAATGATGCTGCACATCAAACAGTAAATTAATTTGATGTATTCTTAAGTGATACTGAGTCACATGCTGTGTGGTCAGTATAGTAATTGCAGTGACAGTTGATAAAAAATTACACAACATGTTTTTCTATCTTACGGTTTCATACGAGGAGGGGTGCTTTGAAGATTTTAGTCTGAGAGAGTGGCTAATGAGGCTTCAAGGCCTCAGAATGTTTCAAAGGAACTAGGTGTCAAATAGGGCTGGGTATCAGTACTCGATACCTTTAAGGTATGGACCAACATAAATCAATAACAAGTAGTATCATAACTATACCTGCAATCAATCATTTTTGCCTACAGAGCTAGAACACATGACTATTTTTATGGACTTTCTCACAGCCAATCAACACAAGCATTCTTCAATTAGCAGTTCGTTTAGCAGTTCAGCAGCCAAGATGCCACCTAAATGCTCTAATCAATCTAATCATTTAGATGTGGAGGAGTGGTGGCATTTTATGCAATTTAATGCTTCTATCCACACAATGGATATCAAATGAAGTACTCAATTAGAAATGGTATCACTTTAAGGGTACTTGGATTAGTACTGGTAACGTAACTTTGTAAATGATACCCAGCCTTAGTGTCAGTAGATTAAATGCTTACCAGATAACTTTGGTTCACTTCGAACTGAAGACACCTTTGCTCCGTGTCATATCCTTATCTCTTTCTCAGTTTTGTAACTCTATGCATGTTCAGAGACATGTGGAAGACACATGAGTGAGGGAAGCGATGAGACACTTTAGCATAATGAAAGGCACCCAGTATGTATTGAACTAATTACAAAAAATAATTAAAGATAATAAATCAATTTCTCCAACTTAATTGTTTGTGACTCTTATTTGGTGATGTGAACAAAAGAGAAGATCACGTATAGGTCAGAATTATTAAACTGGTCAAATGTGTGCACCCACCAGACTGTAACAACTAGGCTTGTGCTGGTTGGTGACTGGATCGTATGTGAATGTTCTGAAGGATGATCAACGATATACGCTGTTATTAAGGGAATTTTAACTAACTTAGTGTGTGTGTGTGATGGTAAGGCTGGTGACCAGATCAGAGAGTATTAGGTTAATAATATAACTTAGAAGGCATTGTGTACTGTTCAGGCTATTTGTGAATACATGCTACAATGCCACAAGACCCAAACCAAGTATCTGCTCAGGCTCACTTAAGGTGGACTGACGGTGCCCCTCTTAACTGCACAATTGTAGTAGCAACCAAAACTTCAAAACCTCTTGGCTCTTGGTCCACCTGATGACACCACATTACATCATTTGAAGTCTCATTTGTTTACCTGACCATGCCTGGAAAGAAGCCTAAAAAGCATTTGATGTTTTCAGGCATTTGTACAGTGTATCCATTAAGTGGGCAGACAGGCTTCCCTGACTCGTCTCTTTGAGAGGCTCTCACAGTGAGAAACCTGCTGGCTCGCTGGATGACTCATTCACTTTGCGACATTCCTGCCTGCGATGCACTGCCACTTTCATTTACTCTCGTATCCATTCTGTTTGAGTGTAAAGCCTGTAAGCATATTTACTGTGCTACTTTTTTCCACCAAGGTAACAACAAAATATGTCTTTCATATTATGTTGTGTATCATCATCTCATAGAGTTCCTTGTATCACACTGGGTCTACAGTAGTCATCTGATCTGATATTTGCTGTCACATTGGCCTGTTTGCAAAGTGGTTCCTTAGAGGTAAAAACAAGACTAAGAATCTACACTAGCTGTGCAGTGAGGCAGTGGATTCTAATGTTTATTTTTTCTCCGTAGCAGTTTTGATTAAATAAATGTAATAGTGGTACTTAGTACTAATAATAAATGGTAAAAAGACTGTACATAGCTCTTTTCTAGTCTTTTGGGGCTTTTCCATTATACAGTTCTAGCACTACTCGGCTCTACTCGACTCGACTCTTAGGGATAGTACCTGGTACCTCGTATTTTTTGGTACCTGCTCTGGCAAGGTTCCAAGCAAGCCGAGCCGATACTAAAATGTGACATCAACAGACTGCTGGCCAATGATTGATCAGAGAGTGTCATCACTGGAAGAGTCATGAGTACAACGTCAGACACAAGAATCAAAACCTGCCATTTTTAAATACTGGCAACAATAGTTACAGCGAGTTTCAACATGGCTCCTATGCGCAAAACTACACTGTGGTCCTTCGACGAGGTGCAAACGTTCCCTGCTATGACGACCCCGCCCATGTTGAGGAGGTATTATGAAGTAATGGAAAACGACGTACCTGATACCATACTGAGTAGAGTGGCGTTGAGTCGAGCTGAGTAGTGCTAGAACTGTATAATGGAAAAGCGCCATTTTTGACCACTCAAACAGCTTTTATACTACATGTCACATTCATCCATTCACAAACATTCATACACTGATAGCAGTGGCTACCATGCAGAGTGCCAACCTGCTTATCAGATGGAAACTAACGTTCATACATATTCATACCCTGTTGGCACTACCATCGGGAGCAATACAGGGTTAAGGTATCTTGCCAAAAGACAAATCGACATATGGACTGGAGGAGGCGGGAATTGAACCTCCGATCTTTTGATTGATGGATGACCTGGTCTACCTCCTGAGTCACAGCCAGTGGTTAGTCAGTACTTAGTTCTTTCTTAACTTCTCTGCACATATTACCTGTCATAATCATTCAATGTCAGCACCTCACAGTAAAAACAGATTTTGAGCACAGCAACAACAGCAACTGGGGTCAATGAAGAGGAAGTTTTGAATTTGTTAGACATTTATTGAGCATCTTCTATTCAAGACAAACTGGAAGGAAGTTATTGTAAACGAATGCTAGCCCAGCCATGTATGCAATGTCTATAATTGTAGGCATGCAGCTTACATTTCAGTTAAATCTGCATAGGTAGCAGTGTAGGTCCTCAGTAGTGTTCACATCGGAGCCTGCTACATGTCCCTTACAAACATGAACGTGAACCATCAACACAAGAAGATCAGTTCTGACTCCCTTTCACACTTTGTATTACAATCTGTTTGGGGTATCAGATTGCAGTCAGATACCACATGTCCATTTGACCACATGAAAATACAGGTGTAAATGCACCCTTGACATATTAAGGACCGATTGTGATCTGATCAGCCAAACCACCTCTGGAAGTGATCATTGATGCATTGTAACTACACACAACACAAATGTAAATGCAATTGTGTTGTCAATCCACGTACAACAATTACATGGGCGGAATTGTGCATGACTGTTCCAAACCAGTGAGGTAGCATCCTTTAGCCAGTCAGTGAGCTAAGCTGGCTCACCACTAGTGAGAGAGCAGCAGAAAAACTAAGGTTATTCATGACACTAAGGGATGGAGTCAAGAAAAGATCATGTGTCAGCTTTTTTCCTCCACTTCAAAAAGCAAGTAGAAGTCCATACAATAGTGAGAAAGGGGGGTAAGATGTGCCACAGATAGCAGAGGAGGTGGAGCCAAATGCAGAGACAGCTGAAGAATGTCTTTATTTAAGGCTCTGTACAGGCAAAGTAAAATTTAGTGAACACATCTGAACAAAGCAAAGCAAACTGAATAAAAACAAATCAAACAGAGGATCCAACAGAGATTTTACCAAAAACCAAGACTTAAACACACAGGACACAGAGAGACACAAGACACAGGAGAACCGCATAAGGGAATCATCAACGGTGGGAAAACACAGTAAAAGTAAAAATAACAGAAAACACACACAAGGAGAAAACCTTAACCCTAACCCTAAAGCACTGGATCATCTCAAATATACATAGATCTGAAGTGTGTGTGTGTGTGTGTGTGTGTGTGTGTGTGTGTTGGCTGCCTGCACTAGCACAGCTATCAACAGTCATTTTACAAAGCTTAAAGTAGTACCTGTCTATCAACATATGACTGTTTGTGACTGTGTCTGTGTTAGTTTTGCTTGCTAAGTAGGTGTCAGGTTTACTTGCAATGATACTCATGTCAGAGTGTGTCAGCTTTGCACTTAAAAAGGATCACATCAGGTCGCTCGCTCATTAAAACAAAATGCCAGTGACTTTGAGCCACACTCCACTTCTGCTCCACTATGCTTACCTCACAGCTGAGTTCATGGCAACAGAACATTAGATCTTAAATAAGGGGTACAAACAACTTAATGGCTGCTGAAATTAATGGCTTCTTTCCTTTGCAGAGGTTGCCTGATTTGTAGGGGTTGCATGAGATCTCGTGATATTAAAACGTGAAGATATTTCTCGTTGAGGTGAATGCTATCTCGCGAAGCAGTATTCAGCTGCAGCCAGCATCAGTGGCGGATTTAGATATGGGCGATATGGGCGAAGTTTTCTTTAAAATCTCATCTCGTCTCATTCTGGTGAATCCAATATTGTGTATCATCTCGTCTCGTGAGCTGAGTGTATTGT
Source organism: Scomber japonicus (assembly GCF_027409825.1). Classification (NCBI taxonomy): domain Eukaryota; kingdom Metazoa; phylum Chordata; class Actinopteri; order Scombriformes; family Scombridae; genus Scomber; species Scomber japonicus. Next base: position 28,356,091 of record NC_070594.1, on the reverse strand, counting down.
CACACCCCTACTGACTTGTGATTTTTGTCTCGAAAAAATGTGATAACGCTATACAGATTGATCATAATTTGGCGTATAGGCTCTGAGCACTAGAGGACTGTGATTGTGCCTAAAAAACATTCACACTTTGGTTCACCTCTTCAGTTTAAACGATCAAAGAACTCAGTTTAATGCTCTTAATAATCATCCCCACCCTTTACCCTGACAGCATCGTCTGAGGAATGAAATTACTGTCATCATTTTCCACAAGCTCACCTCAGTTGCTGTGAGTGTGTGTCAAAAAGAAGGGGTGCACACATATGAGTGCTGAAAGAGTTGTTTGGGTGATGCATTAGCGTCTCTCATCACGCTCGGTGTCAAATCGGATCATATCACGCAGCAGCTCTGGCCTTGGAGATCCTGCCGTGACCTGTTGTCCCCTTACTCTGCAAGTCTGCACATATGAAGTTGCTCTGCACAGGAAAAGGCTGTTTGTCTGGTGTGGGTGAAAGTAGGGGTCAGGTAACAATAGGTCCCTCATTCCCAAAACACAGCAAGAAGTATAAAGGTGGCTGTACTTCAAAAAGAAATGCCTGCTGGAATGGTAGAAATGCCCATTAAATAAACCCCCACCGTTCACACCTTTCTAACGGGTGATAAGGGGGAGCTGTGCAGTGCCATTTCTGAAATAAACAAGCCGGCATTCACACCTTCTTCATACTGTGATTGTTCAGCTGTGTGTGTGCAGGTAAGGAAAAGAGCTAAGATTTGAACTTCTCTCTGTAGTTCTCTCACTATTTATGTCACTTTTCATTATAACAGCTGAGTGCAACCCTGTGACTGCCTTCCAGGAGAGACTGTCTGAAAATATGTGCACTTATGTCCATATTTAAACAGTGGCACGTATCTCTGTAACCAGAAGCATTTCAATCCACTTTTGAGTGAAGTCAGTCAGATCAAACACGACGCGTTGTAAGAACCAGAGTAACCACAAATTGACCCTAAGCCTGCTGCAATTAGGAAAGGAGGGGGATGACTAGTCAATCTCTGTTCGGCAGAGGACTATATTCCCTATCTGAACTTTCTATGAACTTCAGAGTTCTTTACTAGGTACTTTATTAGGAACACCTGTGCAATCTGATGCAATCCAATACAACAGCTGTGCCATAAATTCTACTTTTATGAAACTTCTACATTTTCAGTTTTTGTTGATATCGTCACAAATGTGATAATTCTACTTTATGTTCATTATTGAGCTTGCAGTGGGTGGTGGTGGTGTATTGTTGTGCATTACATTGAAAAATGTTCCTAATATTTTGTCACCCCCACTAGATGAGGGTGTCAAAATATTCGGAACACTTTTCAATATGGTAGCTACTTCCTGCTTGACACACCATTGGGTATAGTCACATTTACTACTTAGGCCCATTATACTTTTAATAGGAAATGATGGCATGTCTGTGCGTGGAATTTCCCCAACCAACCAAGTAGTGGAGGTTGCTATACAGTTGTGCTATCACTATTATAGATGTGATGTCAGCACTTCCATTCATGTATTGCATCTTAATGTAACAGGTTTCAGAATATGCTATAAATTACAGTTTCCTCTCTGGTAGGGAGCATTTCAATCCTTGATTGCAGTGCTGATTGTTTTTCGCTCCAGTGGGAAAGGTTTTCAGAGCATGATGTGTTGTGCTCTGGATCTATCATGGCAAAATTTCAAGTTATTTGTTCTCATTTTTGTAATAAAGCCACTTCTTTAAATGTGAGCAGTAGAAAGGTTCTATCGAAACAAATCAATGATCCACTGATGTGCCATGGTGCTTATATCTCACTTTGACATTTGAACATCAATCATGTTGTTTTATTTTAACAGATGCAGTCATGCAGTACAAGTTATTTTTCTTCAGATACAGCCCAAAGATGCACATTGTCTCGTCACTGACACCACCTACCACCTACTTGTATGCCTCCACTAACAAATCAAGTTGCACTTTACATCCATCTATGTCCAGGCATAATAGTGAAGACTGAAGGAATTTAATAAAAGGTATTACAGTAAGTGTATTTTCCTTATATGAGTGCACATGCTTAGCCAATGAAGCTGATTGTGATAGAAGTTGTAGCCAGGACAGTAGACAATGCTTCAAATATGGTCACAATCTGCCCTTCTGTTACTGAGTTATGGGGATATATCAAAGGTCAAAGGTGCTTTATTGGCTAAGTAGTCAAAGACAATACAAGGAATTTGCTTTGGTAGTTGCACACCATGAGGAAGAAGTAAAAAGGCTAAGACAGAAAAAGACATAAAACCAGACAAGTTAAAAGTACAAACATGACATACACTAGATACAATAAATATTGCTACAGTAGAAAAAAGTGCAATTGCAATATAATAGTGCAGTTAGTGCAATCCATTTAAATGTTCAGTGCAATTAAGAAGGGACACAGCTCTAGGATAAAAACTGTTCATGGCCAGAAATGTGTTTTTGCACAATGAATTTTACCTTCTGACCTTTATAAAATGTTAGCGCTAGTTATTTCATGCTGTTAGATGTTTGTGTGAAACTTTGTTATAATTAGTGTACATTCATAAGTTATGGTCAAAAGTGTGTCTTGAGGAGGTCACTGTGGTCTTGATCTTTGACCACTAAATTCTAATGAGTTCATTATTGAGTCCAAGTAGACGTTTGTGCCAAATATGAAAAAAAAAAATCCTCAAGGTATGTTAATGAGATATCTTCATTCACAAGCATGAAAGTATTCTCACTAGTGTTGGCTCTTACATTTCTCAAGCTCCCAGTTGGAAGGCATGCAGACTGACAATTACTTAATGAACACTGAAACAGAGCCAAGTAAATTCTCCAATATTAACTGTCAATCTTAAGTAAGTATCATATGGAGCCAGGACATAGCATTTTTAATTTTGGCATCAAAAATATAATTTGACATTCAAAACAAAACCTGAATCAAACTTATATTGGAAGAAGTTTTATTGGCACTGAAAAATAAAACATGGACATTAAGATAATTATAATCTTATAATCGTATTATTTTAACTTGATATTTTCTTGCATTGTGATGTGTTCTTCAGTGTCAATCTTTAGATTTTTTCTTCTTGTCTGTCTTCTCTTAGTGATTTCTTTTTACACTGTCAGCATTTTTTCAGTGTCACTGTTTTTCAGTTACAACTTAATGTCAATATTTTGCGTAGAGAGACGGTCCTACATTACCTAGTGTGCCTCGTAATTTTGAAGCTTACAGTGAAATGAGACTCTTTGATATCTGGCAGCACAGTCGAACACTACACCCAGTCTTTTCGTTTGTGTATGGTATACTGCATGGTGGGGAATAATCCACACCTTACCATTTTAGTAGCTCAGTTGCATTGTTGGTACTTCAACTGCTTATCATTTGTTCATCATGTCTTTCATGAAGCTTGTATTCTTCATGGAATACAAGCGTGGTTCTTCCTTAGCTTGTTGTTGAGGTTTAGTGCTTGTGGCATTTCATCACTTTGGTTGTTCTGCATTTGAACACTTGTTTTCTTCATGGTAAGATCTATTTAATAATGTCCATCCATGTCTATGAATTGGTGGCCCTCTTGAAACATTTCTGAATTGTCATCACACTAGCATTCAGGAAAGTCGTCTTTATATTGCTGTATGAGTGGCTTGTTCCACATTATCAACAGCAATTCTGTTCACTGTGCCTTCTCACCTGTGGAGTCTGTTGGCTCATTGAGCTGACCATTCAGAATCCACTCAACAGCAATCTTAACTGCACTATGTAGTATAGAGCCACTATGGATCACTTTCCACCACTCAAAGTCTTGCAGCCATAGATTATTGGTTCCGATAACAAGTTCCATTTACTTATCAATCTAAGTCAACCTTACTTCACTCAGGTATGGCCATCTGCAAACATAGTGGAATGTTGTGGAATGTTGTTTCTTCGTGTGAACACATTAGATAGCTCAATTAGGTTGTTTTCTTCAAGACCACTGACCTCCAAATCGGCTGGATGTAGCTTCATTCTCTTCTTGGAATTCATGGTGCGCAACATTAGCTCAGTCTTTCCACCTTAAACATTTAGTTGTTAGGGCCTCAGTACAAAATGTTGCAGAGCTGCCCAGGTGCATAAATACATACCTCCACAGCTTTGTTGTTCTCATTGGATTTTTACCCTGACAGGCACTATAGCAAGCACACGGTTCCAGGCACTAGTCTCTTGATAGAGCGATGCCAGTGTTTGTTTTGTTGATGGCTCACTTCAATCCCAGTCTTTTTTTCTTTTGCACTTTTGTCTTGCTCTAAGAAGTGTAGCATTCTGAGTTGATGCTGAGAAAAGAGTTCATGTCATTCTCTTGTTTACATTCTTTGATTAGATGACCTTTCAACAGTCAGCCAAAGCAAAGTAAATTTTTCTTCAGCAACTCCACTTTTTCTTTCTGTAGTTTCTCTCCTGACACATTGTGACAGTGTTCCAGTGTATGATTCTTTTCACAAGACAAAGATGGTTTTGTAAATGCACAGCTGAATTATGCAGTATTAGTCATTGGCTTGTTTATCTTCTCTTTCGTGGGAAAGCTACATACTTTCTTTCCCTTGTTCCCCCTTGTTTGTGTCTCTCTTTTCAATTGTTGCTGTGTTGTTGAAATCTCAGAAGAGTGGATCAGACATGATCTGTGCTTGTCGATCCGCAAAGCTCACCAGCTCTGTGAATCTGGCTCTTCTTCTGCCTGAGCTGTCCATCATTCTCTCATTTTGAACGACAACTTTGAAATGATGGCTGGGGTTGTTCATCTTTATGTAATCAATAGCTGCCATGACATTGCATCAGCCCACTAAGAACAGTGAGAAAGCAATTCAAGCCTTTCTGTCTTCAGCCTTAATCTGCAGCCTGTTGAATGCCTGAATGACAATCTCAAACTCATTTCCATACTTCTCTCTTGTCTCAATCTGTAGTGGTATGCTGTCAGCTCTTCTTCCTGTAGCTCAACTCTGGTACACTGCTCAAGAAAGTACAACACATGCTCTCATCAAGGATCTGTACTCCAGTGGATCTCCATGAAACACTACATGTCTCTTTGAGGTAAACGAAAAAGCTGATAGTTCTTCAAACGGCTCTCTAATTTCTGTTTGTCGTTGTGTCAGTGGATAGATCTCTCTTCTGTTGTCATGCCTTTCTTCACATTCTAACATTGGCTGTTGCTAGAGCCTCTGTTTTTCCACTTTGAGCTTTAATTTGGGTTTCTTTCATCCTTTATGTCTTTCTGTCAGGGTAGCTCCTGAGTTATCAGAGCAGCTCAGTTGGCTTTTTCTTTCAAGTGTACTGTGGATGCAGATGACATTATTGACACATTAGATACACCATCCATTGGAGTCATGTCTTTGTCACAGTGTGCAGCCTGAATCCATCCTTCAACATCACTCGTATATTGTTATTGAGAATTAAGATCAACAAATTTCAATTATAAACTTTAATTTCCTTTCGCACAATGTCAGTAACGTTGGAGACAATCATTTTCCATGAGACAGTTGACTTTTAATTGGTTTTAGTTGGTCATTTGTCCCAATTTTACTTCTCCTTGCATCTATGAGGTGATAAGATTTCGTCACCTTTAGTCATAAGCTCCCTATTGCAGCCAGTTCTTCTATTTTCCAAGTACCAAGTACCATCGTCTGTGTGCCATTGCTCATCTGCCATTATGCATTATCCATTCAAAACAGTTACATTGCCTTTTTCGTGGGTGACACAGCCCAAATCTTCAAAACTCCATCCACAAGTAGCATCTCTTCCCAGTGACTTCCATCCAGTCCTTCTTGTGCAGCAGAGTCACGTTATACTCAATGATTTAGATCCAGATGCTTCATCATACAACTTAGCTGGCAACTTTATGAGCCTGGCCCTGTTTCTTCACTCATCTCGTTAGCTATTTTTAGCAAGCTTTTGACTAATTATAGTGCCAAAATTCTAATTCTTTGTTCTTGTTGTCTTAATTAAACCACTTCTTCCATTGTGGGCAGTAGTACTCAATCCAAACAAACCAACAATCCACTGATGTGCAAATGTGCTACAGTGCATATAACTCACTCAGAGTTTTGAATATGGATGATGTTGTTTATTTAAACTTTCATATATTCAACACATTCTGTCCAGCAGTACAAGTTCTTTGTCCTTGGATATGGTTAAAAGCTGCGTGCTTCCAAACCGATACACATCTCATAACTATTGATGTATTTCTGTGAGATCAGGTTGACACCCTTTGACAGATATGAAACAAGCAAGCAAACAAACTGGATCAACTTAGCTACCTGACCTGGAAACCCACGAGCTTTGAGTCTGTTGATGAGGAGACTGGAGAGACAACTCTCTCCACTATTTTGAATTTGCAGTACCCATTTTAAACACTTGGTGTCAGTGTTACATATTTCATATTTCAATATTCAAAACATTTTAACTAATTTTGGCTTTTACACAAGTCAATGTTGTCTTTCATTAAACCCACCCACATGTTCCAAACTCAACACTCAACACAAAGACCACAACTTGAGGCTGAAGCCAATGTAGAAGTCCTTTTAAGTGCCACCAACAGCTGCTAAATGTTTCAATTGACTCCCTTCCAAAAAGCTTCAACTTCGGCATGCCCTCATAGCCAAGTGGTTTCAGTACATGCCACATACCCGCAATGTTCCTGTTTTGAGTCTGGCACGGGACCTTTGTTGCATGTCATACCCCTTTCTCTGTCTCCCCTTGTGTCCTGTTGGCCTCTCTGCCACCAAGTAAATAAAGGCAAAAAAGCCCCAAAAATAATATAAAAGAGCCTCAACTTCTCTCTCTAGAAATGCTTAGTCAGTCCTTTTTTCAACAAGTTTTTATGGTCTCAATCTAATAAGTGTGCTGATAGTCTTTCATTGCTGACTTAATAAGATTTGAAGAACTATAGTAGACATCTCACCTCCCTACTTCCAACAGTCTATGGTTCCAACTCAAGGGGTAACAAATCTTTTACTATACATTTTATCCTTCCTTGCACTTTTTTATTCACAATACAAAGCAGACTTCTCATATTTAGCTGGTTTAGTGCATCACTTTCATCACTTACATGTAAAGGTATTTTATTTGTCACACATACAGTTGTACAGTGAAATTCAACCTCTGTATTTAACCCGTCATAAGTATTAGGAGCAGTGGGCACCTTGGTCCAAGGGCAGGGACAGGAGAATCAACTTAAAATATATGTTTTTTTATTTTGATTTAAATGACAAATTATCATCTGTAGCTACTTAACATAAATCATCATTTTCCCATATATTTTATTTATTTGTGGCAGCCCACTACAATAAAACTTTGCCCGCCACAAATTGACTTTCTATTTTTGGACCTGTGCATCCTGCTCTTGTGCTTCCTCTCTCTCTGATATAGTCATAAACAGACACGGATGCACTCCTTCTCCCCCCGCTGCACATAAACACCCTGCCCTGAGCTCTCTCTCTCTCTCTCTCTCTCTCTCTCTCTCTCTCTCTCTCTCTCTGTGCAGCCACTTTTACTTTTACCCTGCAGTCACGTCTGCACACACCATGGGCGTTTTCATCAAGATGGGGGACAATTATTTCAGTGCTTAAGACTCCAACAGGCCCACCTTTCAGCACCATGGACAGTGCCTCAGCAGATGAAAAATGATGTTTTATCTCCCAAAATCCAGCCTGTTATTTGTCAGCGTGCACAAGTTCAGTCTGCCGACTAAATGGCCGACTGTGACACTTTTTTTTTTAACAAAACAAGGTACAAATCTTTTCCTATAAATAACTTTATAGGCAATAACATGATCTTCATAACACTATGTCACAACCTGGAATTTACAAAATGAGTTTACGATTGCTAAAACTGTTAATTAAATCAACATTAAATCACGATCGCAGCTCATGAATAACAAAACATGAGAAAGAGAAAGTAGCCTTTAAAGAAAGCAATCTTTAAGATAATTGCTGGGTGCTTTACACTTTGCAGTTACAGTTTCTTTTCTGAACCTTTAATGTTATTTTTTTATGTCTGCATTAACACAGTGCGTGACCAAAAATGTACTTTTCCAGTGCGTGCAGAAGCAGCATTTTATAAAGGAAGGAGTAAGCGTCCTGGAGCTCTTTACTGCAGACTCACTCTCTGTTCGACATGACAGCTAACCATTAGTATACTGACAGGCTCTGTCAGAAAGAGCCGCAAGTGTCATAGGCTAACAACAGCCTTGTCGACCACACATTGATTGATTGACAGACATAAAGACAAATCAGTGTTGAATTGAGATAGTTAAGAGGTGTGGTGCGTTGTATAATGCAGAGTTTCCCATACATTAATTTATTTGTTGCATTTTTTATAATTAGATTCATTTCTACATAGGCACAGTTGATGAATTATTTATACCACAACAAATACATGTGATTCTGTGGGAAGCACTGTGATGGTATAATGACTGTTTCAATACAGATGGAAACTGGGGCAATTGGGTAGTGAACACTGGTATATCTGCTTTTACAGATATATGTCTGGACTTGGGACACCAGTTTTATCTTCTTATCAATTTTATTCATCCGTTTCTTTTGTCTTTTAATCTCTTCTTAACCTACTTTTAGACTAGCTTTTATAAAATGTATTTTTCTTTTGTCTTGAACTTTCTCTTATTCTCCTATTCAAATTATTTATCAAATTATTTAATTTATGTATGTATTTATTTTTATTTATTCTATTTAACTTTTCTGAACATTTTTATCATCCTTATTCTGTCTTGCGTGTATTGGTCTCTTTTTTTTTCTTTTAATTTGGTCTTTATTTTTCTTCTCTCATCATTTTTATTCCTTTTCTTTATGTTGTCACTTGTTCTGCACTTTGAACCACATTTGCCTGTATGAAATGTGCTGTATAGATAAAGTTTGATTTATTGATTGACTGTTCCTGACTTCTCTCTTTTTAAGTTTTGTAATAACTTTTGAATGCTGAGTCAAAATGAATTGAAACCCTGATACAGATTCAACAAAAAGCCACTGAACCTTAACCCCTTCATCATGTTTATATTTCCTGATTGACTAAACTCCTCCTGAACTGTCTACTACACTGACTTTATTCATCTTTTAAATCAGAGCCCCCTAAAGTCTCTAATACTAAACAAAATATGAATACTGTCCACAAATGTCAAATGACACCTGAAAAAAATCTCAGTGCTCTAAGATATATTCTGTTTAAAAAGTATGAAAAATATAAATGAAATATGAAAAGGTTGTTTTCTTTCACCCTGAGCATGAATAAAAACAATACAATGTATTATTTATATATATATTCATATATATTGTGGTCATTTATTTAAAACATATTGAACATTTTGAAATTGCTAATTTGTCTTAGGTAAATAGATGGTTTATTATAGCAAAGTTACATATATTGTATATTATTGAGATCAAAGTGGACTGTTTGTGGCCCCTGAATTAAAATGAGTTTGACACCCCTGATTTAAAGAGTTACACTATTACAGGACCAAACATTTCATATTTTTCTCATATCACACAAATCTATGTAAGTGGTTAAAGAACAATAAAGAGAAAAAAAACAAAAAGCACATGAAATTATAAACTGAGGAAACCTCAGATATGAGAACAATGGAAAACATGCAGTGCTGTAAGGGAAAGCTTGATTACAATCACAGCCATTACGACCAAAGAAACTTAGAGCATCTTTCATCTTCTGTCAGAACTAATCAGACCAGACATTCATTGCAATGCGAGCACTGAAAGCATATCATTTAAAAAAAAACAGTCATTTGGCCAAGGATTAGAGCTCATTATAGCTTGGCTGAAAAAGAAATGAGGACAAACAGAGGAAAATTCTCCCGCAAAAAAGAACATTAAATATCCGGCCCATACGCACAGATGAAGGACAGTCAAGTCTAGCAGAGCTGACAGCTTATTATTATCCCTGCCTCACATCTCACCCCTGTTCCCTTCTAATACTTGGCTTAAGAGGGGATGGATTCTATTCTTAACGCACAGGTTTTTTCCATATTGTTGCTGGTCAGGTATAAATGGGGGGGGGGAGCTGGTGGAGACAGGCATCTTCCGAAAACCATTAATATTGACGAGGCCACCTCCGCAAGCCTGTCACAGCTGGAGGATCGTGGGCAGAGAGTGTGTTAAAGCAGAGGTAGAAAGCTGTTAGACTGGTGTGAAAGCAGCATGCAAAGCAAACCCAACTGACTGTTCAGACATCACCTCCCTGTGTAGAGCACAGAGGTTGAGCTGTTACCGTGCCGACAGAGCAGGAGTCGGTATCAGGGAGGAGGAGGAGGAGGAGGAGGATGCGCCTTTATATCAGGACAGTATAAAGTTTCATCTGCAATTGCCACAGTTACTCAACTATGTCTAAAGGCCAGTGTGGGGAGTAACTAGTTCCATGTAACAGCATTATGTAATTTAATTACAAGATAAATGTAAGTGTAATCTGTTACAGTTACTGATTATTATAAAGGAGGTTACATGTGAAGTCATACCTTTAACATTTTACTCATGTTTTAATATTTAACATGTTACTGAATACATATACTGCTGTTTTTAATTCTTTGAAATCATTTTTTTATATGTTATAAATAAATCATGATGTGGGCTTATTTGGAACACACATGGACTTCAATGGAGTCACAGTACCAATTAAGCTCATGACAGACTTTTGACTTTTTTCATGAAATATTCTAAAATCTACATGAACTAATGAATTCATTTTACAATGAGAGATAAATGTTGCTTTATAAGAAATGATCTCTCTTATAAATCATGTCATTATCCATGAAAAACAGATTAATTTACATTTTGGTGCTTAATGGGAACATTTACCCTAACAGCTGAAAACATTGGTTAAGTAATCAAATGTAATAAGTTACATTACTTTGATGAAGTCATTGAAATAGTCACAAGTGCCTGCTTGTTGAACTGGCGGTGTCAGGAGTTTTAGGAGTGGGAGGTTTGAGATGCTGTTCAACAATCTATCAAGCACCTTGCATGAAGTATAACACACCTTTATGTTAAGCATATTTGGAGGGTGTTTGGTCATCTAAACATCTCTCATATTCTGTCTCTATCAGCTGGGCACAGTCAGTTCACAACTCTACTAACATGTTCATCAACACTATGTTAAACTCTAGCATCACTGCTAAAGAGAATTTTCCAGAATTCTGATCTGTCAAGTTTGACACAGATCTAATAAATCCTGCTTGCTTACACAGTTGGCATCTCCCTCTTTGATTTTTCCCCTCCTCCTGTGGGCTGAGACATGATCGTACTGTAGCTGATGCCAGACTTTTCATTTTGGCAAATAGCATGAATCTTAAGTTAGGAGGTTGGTGCATTATTTTTGGAAAGTGTCCTCTACAGTAAAACGGCAGCACAGACATTGTAAAAAGAAACTTTTAATGGCTTTGTGAATAATGACTCTTGGAAGGAAAGGAGGAAGTATAGAATGGTACTGATATATCTATCCACATGTACATCCTATTTTTCAGCCACTTATCTGTGTCCGGCTCCTGGAGGCAGGAGGCTGAGTGGCCCTCACACTACTTCTACTCAGCCTGGCTCCTTCCTTTCAACATGAAGGAGGCAGCAGTACTACTTCCAGCTCCTCTCTAAAGATCTCACTCTACAATCTCATGACCATAGATGGAGGTTGGATATGCACAGACTGACCAACATCAGCTACATAACAAATCACCACTTTTTAGGCTAAACACAGGAAGAAGGCACAAATAATGAAGCCAAACTGCACCAAGAAGGAGAAACTTGTGTATTGACCTATCATAGAGATATCAGTATTAGTATATGGCTTTTCTTTAAAGTTATACAGGCATTTTATGTATTCTGTAGCCTTTTTTCTTAATTCAAGTTTATTACATGCATATGCAGTTTTTTGTTTGTTTGTTCTGCATATTTCTATTATTCATAGCAAATTCTAAAGATCAAATTACTATACAAGTCATTTTATACAAACAGGTTTATTGTTAATTGTGAAATATCATGACATTTGAGGGGTCATTACAAAAAAAAACACATTTGTTTATCTATATATTTTGTACATGTAAGATTATCAGCCAGTTTATCAATATCAGATTTTTTTTTTACTCCCACATATCAGTATCAGCATCAGCCTCTATTGTTGTATATCTAAAAAAAATATTGCAAACTAATTCTATTCTATTGCTAGGGATTGTTTGTGTAACAGAATTCCACAGAGCCACAAAGTTATTTTTAAGAATACAACTTCCTTCACATACAGCACTAACCAAGCATGACACTTCATCATCCACGGCTCTTTATGACGGCTGACAGAGAACCTGCCCTCGTCAGATCTAGGTGGAAAGTGAAGGTTGAGGTCTTTGTGTGCTTCTCTCTGCCTCATGACAGCTCATTGATGGCAGATAAATGTTTTCTAACACTCGTTCAGCCATGATGGGATACTAAAAGTCTGCAGTTTATGGGAATATCACTGTGTTTTTGCTAATTTAACGAAATGTGATGTTGCGTTTGAATATGGGATAATGTATTAATACTGATAATAATAATGATAATATTGAGGCACACTATCAGCTGACATGTTAAGGACACTAAGGCGGGTCTTGCTTTATACCTAATCTTAAGGCTTTGTCTTCCTTGAGTTAAAATCTAGCTGTGAGATCTTCATTGTTGCAGCTGATCTTATCTTATCTGATCATATCTCATCTTATCTTAAATTACCACACATCACATCAGTAGAATACAAATGAAATGAAATGAAATGAAAATATTTGCTCCATCTTTTATGTTATCGGCTTGGTTGTATATGTATATAGAACTTTAAATTTAAAAGACAACATTTCCCTTTGAAATCCATAATAAACGTTTAAAGTAACAGAAGATTTGTGAAATATACATGTACATATTGTATGTCTACTTAAGTTCAGTGAATAAATAAATGCTCTTTCCATCAATATCATTGAATGAAAAAACAAATAATGAGAATTTTAAAAAACCCCATCATAATTAAATTAAATGTAAATTCTGAACAATCATAGAAATAGAAGGAGGACATAAAAGAAAAAACGGGAAAAGAAATGTGGGATGTGACGGCTTGTTTTATATTATATTATAATATAATTGATAACAATATTCCACTCATGTTTTATCCAGTCGAGCCTGTTGAGTATTCAATCGGTACTGTTAGGCTATTAAAAACACTGATCATATTCCAAATGTCAATATATAACCGACGTTTGGTTCAGCACAGCATGAAGTTCAAGTTTATGAAGCTGAAGTCTGGATAATAAACTGTCCGATATAAAAATCAAACATTTGAAGGTATGAAGCCGATTTTGAGAAACGCATCTCAGACAGAAAGAAGTTCGCAAGAAATAGTTTGTGTTATTCTGTTTTTAAATGTTCAACTCACTGAATGAATGCTGATGTACTAAAGCAGGAATAAAGTGTGAGACGTTTTTACCTGCGCTGCCATGAAGGACAGATCCATGCTGACCGGGGTTTGTGAGGACAGCTAGCCGGCGTCTGCTTCTTCTGAAACGGCGTCGAGAGTCTTCCTACTCCCGCTGAGATGAAGAACAGGATCCACGGCTGCATTTAACCAGCTGCATCATCCTCAACATGCGACACATCAGCTGCAACCTCTTCATCAACACAGTCTGTGTGCAAAGTGTTTAACTGAGGCTGGCAAAGGAGAGAGGAGGGGGGGGGGGGGAGAGAGAGAGAGAGAGAGAGAGAGAGAGAGAGAGAGAGAGAGAGAGAGAGAGAGAGATCACATCCTATGACAAGTTGGTATAGCAGAATCATTCCCATTGCTTTAGTTTTCCTTCACCACTATTATACTTTGGAAATGAAGCAAAATTAAAATGGATAAACATGGAGCAGAAGAGAGGATGAGAATAAAACTAGCATTGGAAAGAAGAAGAAAGGTTTAATTGCAACATTTGTTACATTTTGGCAGATTGATTATGTCCAGTGACACTTCACTGATGGAGGTTTTATTTGTTGAGTCTATCTGGTATTTACATGTGATTTATGTCTGGATATATTTTACAATGTGTTCTCATCAGATTGGACAGACAACATCTGGAGGAGGACAGTATCGTAATTAATTAACATTCAACTTAACATTAAAGGTGTGAGTACAGGAGCAAGAGAGAGCAGCATGTGACATCATCTGTGCAACATCTGCTCAGATCAATAATATCCTAAATGGCCCCAGACAGATCAATGGTTCAACAAACAGGCTAGATCAGATGCAGTACTTAACTTATAAATTGAAACTATTTGAAAGAAGATGGTCTAAGTCAGGGCTGTGAAACATACGGCTCCATGGGCCAGGACTGGCCTCCCGAGGGGTCCAATTTGGCCCAATACATTTTTCAATAAAACACACTGTAGTTATCAATTATTTTCACTCATCATTTATAGTCGAGGTTTCTGATCTTCAGCTTGAGATAACTGACTCACAGCAACATTTTTCCTCAGTGAGTTTGGACATATATAATCACCTGGGTAACCCCAGATGGTTTATTATAGTAATTTTATTTTTTGTAGTTACTGGTCCGTCCCACTTGAGATCACATATGACTGTATGTGGTTGTTGAAGTAAAACCAGATTGACACCGTTAATCTAAGTGTTCCAGTTATGACCATATATGGTAACGGCCACTAAAGGGAGCAACACAGGTAATTGTGTTTTTGACGTGTGCAGACTAAATTTTGAATAAGGTCCTGTAATTTTTTTTCTTTTTTTGGTTTAGTTGTGTGTGTGTGTGTGTGTGTGTGTGTGTGTGTGTGTGTGTGTGTGTGTGTGTGTCTTTTTTTAATTGTACTTAACTTTGAAACTTAAACCTATGGACTTCAGTTATATGACAAGCAAACTTTGGAATATGAAATGAAACCAAGGTTGTTTTTTAAAATGTTTTAAATATTGTAAATATTGTTTATTTGTAATATTTTTGTAATGATTTTAAAATGTTGTGCTGAGGTAACTTGAATCTGTAATGTAAATATTGTTGCTGATTTGCCTTGGCTAATTACTACATTAGTTAATTATTTATGATGTTGTAACACTGGCTGATGCACCTAATCACATTACAAAGAAGAGAGTTGTCACGGCTCTATGAAATGAAATGATGACAATAAATTAAGTTTTAAAAAAAAGGAAAAAATGACTCAGTGATTCTAGAGAGAAATTGAGGCTTTTTGAATGGGAGTCAAATGAGGTGGCACTTTATAGTTTTTCCACATTGGCTTCAGTCAGTTCGGGTCTGACTGACGCCAAAACACAGCACAGTGATTTTACAACTTTGTTATTTTTGTCAGAGCTCTCTGTATCACTGCATCAAAGCACTGCCTCCATTAAAATGAATGAGAGGGCTACATTTTTTCACACAGAGCTAATGTCAGTTTGAATGCTGCCTTACCCGAAGGACTGCTTTAAATTCTGCATGTAAAATATATGTACTGAAACAACACCTGTGAGTGATGTTAGAAAAGGGTTAGACTTTAGCTATATTATTATGACTGAAGAACTGTAATTGATGTATGCTTTATAAAATTGATAGTGAATACTTGAAACATTTGCTTTTTAAATGTGTAGTATAACTATAGACATGACCAAAACTTTCTCCACTTTAAACCAGTTTTATTTAAAGTTTGTGTAAAATAAGAATAAATATGTGTTCTGAGTTTGACATACCACAGAAAAATGTGTTGTTAACCACCCTGCCAAAATTGGAATGATTAAAAAAAATCACCAAATATATGAAATTAGGCTTCAAAGTTGTGTAAAACGCCTTTTTCTCTGCTACCAAACGCTGTGGGAGTGCCCACCGAGTCCGCTGAAACCCCGCCCCCTACCAAGTGTCACCTGTCAATCAAAGTCACCACCTCTACCCGAAACATGGACGCTATGTCTGAGAACTTTCTGCTGCTAACTCAGTTGCTAGCTCTACGGCTAACTCGGCGGCTGACTCAGCTGCTAGTTTGGCGGCTAGCTCAGCTAACTGGCTAACTGTAGACTGTAGTAGTAGTAGTGTGCGCTGAATGTATTTATACCTCTACAGCAGCAGGGGCGGGTGATTCAGACCCGCCCACTAAATCCTGAACACAGAAATCTTGAAACACAGTTTGTGAAGTCTAGCTCCACAATTCAAATCTAAATGTTTGAAATGCTTTTTACACCTTTTTTAGAAATACATTTATGATCTATTTAATGTGTTTAGAAGAAAATGTCTGAATTCACTTTACACAGTCTTTAAAGGTTTTAATAATAATGTTCATATTCTTTTTCAGTTTTAGGGGTGAATGCAGTGCTGTAAATAAGGTGTGCTTTAGATTTCAATGATTTTTTTAGCTTGCAGATAAGAATCTGCTCTTTGAATCTTTCATTCTTTCTTTTTTGGATAACATCTACTCTTTTATCATATTGTTCTGGAACATTCCATATTCTTTTCAGTCTAGTAAGTTGACTTAAAGGTAGACTACCAATACTTTTAAGAAAAATGGGGGTTAGGGTTAGTTAGCTTTTAGCGTGAAGTGTATCTGTAGTGAGTCAGTAAGGAAAGAAATCAGAGAAAATGAAAGAAAAAGGTGCCATGGGAATCACTTGCCCTATTGTTTCACACACACACACACACACACACACACACACACACACACACACACACACACACACACTTTCAAAGCTCAATAGCATATACTATGCTGTAACTCAACTCATTGTAACTCATAGGCATCTGTATGAGGTATAAAATCTTACATTTGAATGCATTAGAAGTCTTGTGCACACACATGCATGTGTGTATATGTGTATGAGTTGGATTAGTGGTGAAGATGTGTGTATGTGTGTGTTTGACAAAGATGGAGCGAAATAATGTGACCTGCAGCCCTTATAGATTACATCTCATCACATTAGCTTCAACACACACACACACACACACACACACACACACACACACACACACACACACACACACACACACACACACACACACACACACTAGTTTCTCCATACACACATATACACCACCCTTGGACATCATATATATCAATACAAACACCATTTTCAGATGAATACATTTGCTATGATGTCATGCTAAACCTGATTGTGTATGAGATGCTCCTGGTATAGCCCTGCTGCAATGTGAGGCTAAATGTTCTTCCAGGTTACTATTAAAAAGACAAGCAAAACTATGAGCCATTTTAGTGACTATTATAGTGCCAGATGTCTGGAGGTATGTTGTTAAAAAGACGACATTTCTCTCTTGGAGAAATGTCACTATCAACCATCTTCAAGTAATATTCACAGCTCCTTATATCTTAGTTGGATTGCATTTCAGCTTGATGTAAAATAATGTATTCTGAAGTTGTCTTTATTGTTATGATTTCACTCGTCCATAATGACAACAGCGCCCCCTTTGTCAGCAGCTTTAATGACAATGGACCTGTCGCTGTCCAGGTAGCACAATGCTCTGTTGATGTTTTGAATGTTTTTGACATGATTTTTCAAAGTCCAGCTCTACATTTGACCTCACTTGAATTATTTCTATTCTTGGGTGCATACAATTAATTTTCATGAAATATTCTTTTTGTCTTAAATCTCTGGGAAGTTTCTGATTATCAATACAGAGTTTTAATGGACTTACAGATGTGGTTTGATTTCATCCTCTTCTTCTTCCCCTTCAGTTTGCGTGTGACTATCATCTATATGGTACAGTGTCCATGTGGTAAAATATATATATATATATATATATAAGAAAGACATCCTTTAAATAGTGTCATTGAACATAAGAGTATTCATGTAGTGCTCTTTATGATGTGTTTTTATGATGTGTCTCATTGCTACTCTTCTATATATAGATTTTTTTTAATTTAAGCATGTTCCACACACCTCCAAAATTTTGGAGTAAGGCCTCTTCTGCACACACTTAAATATACTATCCCTCACTTGCCTCTCTCTGACTGGCGTGAAACTACATGACCATATATCTTTGGAAGTGTGTGGATGTATATGATTAGCTGTTTTTTTTAGGGGGGGGGAATAGATGAGTAGGTTATCTTTTTGATTTTTTGTTTATATCAAGCCTTTTAAAATATTGTTTTGTTATGGGTTTCATGATGACCCTGTATTGTAATGAAGGCGTGTATCTCACACACACTAGTGATCCATCATACTCTCAGAGCAGAGCAGCTGCTGTTAAATGCAAAGAAGTCTGTGTGATTAATGACTGATGAATTGCTAAATCTTTAATGTGACACAACCCATTTCCACAGTCCCAGTGCTTTAGTCTGCACACTCCAAACTCTGTACGCACACACACACACACACACACACACACACACACACACACACACACACACACACACACACACACAGCCTTTCATCTTATAACACAGGTTTTACATCCACCACAAGTAACAGACTTTCATTAACTTTTTAGTTAGTTACAATTACTGTACTAAATTTCCAAGTGAGAATGAGCATGTGTTACCCATTGGCTTGGAGCAGTTGTACATTTGCAGTTCACACTATGGTTTATAATATGGAAAGATAAGTCATTTTCCATATAAATATATACCATACATTCTCAAATAAAAGCTTGTATCCATAAGCTGATTTTCCTGGTGACAGTGCTGCATGGTAACTGGATTAAACATTATTATGATTCTAGTTAAATAATGACATTTAACAAAGAGATCCTTTTCAAGACAGAGCTTCAAGATCTGATAATAGACAGAACTGACACATAATCCCTTTAAAAATGGGTTTACACTTCTTTACTGATAGAACAAACAAGGATCTAATATTTTATTTACTGAAAAAAAGTTCCATGTGACCAGTGTGTAGAATTTAGTGACATCCAGTAGTGAAGTTGCAGATTACAATAAACTGAATACAACTCCCCCTTCCAAGAATGTAGGAGAACATACGGTGGCTGAGAAAAATGTTAATGTCCCTCTTTACTTTGTCCATTCTGGGCTTCCATAGAAAAATATTGGTGCAACATGGCAGCCTCTGTGGAAAAGGACCCGTTTCCTATGTAGATATAAAGGGCTCATTCTAAGGTAACAAATACACTGCGTATTCTTATTTTAAGGCTCCAGCTTTACATTTATCACATACATATAAAAGTGGTATCAATCATCTTATCTGACTTTTGACACAACTTTTTTTATCATAGCATTTTTTACTGATTAAACAAACGGATTGTCCCAAACTACTGTATAAAACTATTACATATCACATTAATACACATCATTAATAACATGTTCAAGAGTATTTGAGATTATTTATTGGTTTAATTTGAACTTTTTATAGTTTCGTTTAACATCAGAAAGCAGTTGCAGATGGTCTTGCACCGCTGTCCATTTAACCCTTTATAGGGCATTCATTGAAATACATGGAAATCAAAATTTCAATCCTAAAGAGTAATTAGTGAATATTACATTAATTTTTTGCCTTTGTGACTTTTGTCAGAATTTTTTATTTTTATCTTGCAAATCAAAGTCAATGAAGTTACCATATATAATTCCTCGCCGGTTTTCCAAAAAGTCTATATATAAAAAATGGAAATCAAACCAGTTTAATCGAAATTCCACCTGAATGTAAACATGGCAAAGATTAACAATCACAATCATCTGTTTCTGGAGGTAGATATACTGTATATAATAACACATGACCTGTGTCTGGATATGTTTTATCATCTCTGTTCTACCCATATTGTGGCCAGATCATATGCTTATCAGGTAGGTGGAACTGGCAACATAATGAGGCTCCAGCCAGTTTTAAAGAGGTTGTTAGATTGACAGCTCATTCAGGAAATATTGATCGTTTATGTGGTTTATATGACCTGGTCTCTAGAGGTGACGCAGCAGTATGAGCTCATTAATTCTGGCAGATAAAGTTTTATGTTAGACATTAAGCTACATTAAGCTACAATCACCAAGTAATTTATTTGTCTGAGCTCCAAACCTTGTGTCATCGCCTGTGTTCAGGACCAAGCTGTTGTAGGAAGAAACTGTGATAAGCTTATCAGAGCTCAGCTAAGTCTTGCAGATATCACACTCACCTCTGATGGATCTTTTCTCTCCGGTGTGTCTTTGAGCAATGTAATATCCCAGATAACTATATTGTCCCTGACTCTGAAAATAGTAAAGAATAGTTTACTAGAATAGTAAAAAACGGGTTTCTTTATTTTGCTCTGATAGTTTCTTTAGTACTGATAGCCATCACATCACTAACTGGCCTATGTACAAAGCTGCAGCCACCTCTGCATTGATTAGATAATTAATTAGTCCTCAGCTTATTGATCACACATCAGCAGACTCAAGGAAATCTCAACAGGGATGAAGTAGGCTTTAAGATTTCTTTTGGATAATCAAAAGAAGAAGGCACTTTTGATACAAAACACAATTCAGCCCACAAATAAGTCTCAAAAGGAAAAAAAACTAAACAAAATTCAGACACATACAGTACAGTATAATAAGCATGTTCATGTGGGCCCCATAAGGGTTACATTTGGGGACCCTACATGGGTTTGCCCATATGGGTTTCAAGTGGGTTCTGACTGGGTTACAGGTTGAGCCCAATTGGGTGAGACCCATGTAGGCCCCTGTATGCTTGCCCATGTGGGATCACAATGGACCTTAAATGGGACCCATTTAGCCAGCCCACATGGGTTTCACATGTGGGGCCCATGTTTCTGAAACAATATGGGACCCATACAATTCACCCTGTTTATGTCCATGCCCACTTAGCCCACTTAAATCCATTATGTGGCCCATACGGTCACCCCAAGCAGGCTCCACATGTGGGGCCCATGTTACTGAAACCATGTGGGACCTGCAAAATCTGCCCAGTTCATGCCCATGCCCTCTCAGTACCTACATAGTATGCATTTAACCTATGTTTGGCCCACATGGACATGCTGGCTGGGAAATTACAGTTGTGTAAAAGCATCCTCATGACACTTAAATGCTAAACTGGTCTAAAATATCTCAGTTAATGTAACATTGTGTTCTTATCATAGAAGGTGTATTCTGCTCTGCTGGATTTCTTAATACGTTTTATATCAGACTTATTAAATTAGCATACCAGTTAAACATAGGCTTACTGTTACACTGAGTTTCAAGTGCTTCGCTGTGATTTTCTCAAATTTTTGGCACTCAAGTGACACTAAGAATTATTTGCAAGCACTCTGCAAACTAGGTTATGTCTCCATCAGCAGACACACCATGTCACAGATTTAATTTACACAATCTCATCATCTCTCGGGATGAAGTCAGCTTCATCTCTTCCCTAAGAGACCTGCCTCTGATAGTATCCATTATCTCCTATTGTTTTGGAACCACACACCCTGTCGAGATAAGCAGCCTAATTGTAACATTTGCATGAAGCGGAATAAATGGAGGACCTGAGCGGAGAGCCTCTGTTCATTTGCATCCAAATTAGATCAGGCCCACGCAGACTAAAACAATTGTTTGTCCCCATTTTTGTCCCCTCCTTCTTATTCTCATCAAAGTCCCTCAACTGTTTATTGTTGTGTGAAAGTTTTCCACTAAAAGCAATACGTGGCAGCACACTGGGAGGTGTAATAAATCATATGCAGATGATTTGGATGCTGGCAGCAGTTGCCGGGAGACAGACACAGAGGAGTATATTCCAGCCAGCTATGGATGATGATATGTTGGAGCCTCTGCTTTGTATACATCACTGTTAATTAGTGAATCACTTAAGAGGACGCTGATGCTTTATTTACTGGGAGTGGTGTTTCACTTTAAGGCAAATCCTCAAATAAACCCATCAGGCTCTGGTATTGTATCACTTCAGGCTTCATCTTCCACCATAGCTTAAAACCTCTCACGCTAAGGCAGGATGACAGTTTGTTGGTTCCTCCCCTGAGCTGAGAGGTTTAATTAATAAAAGATCATAAATCTCTGAAGAGTACTTCCATCCACTATAAAAATCACACAACAATGCAAACCATTAGTGTGTATGCTGGCACTGAACTGATTGGACCTCTGGACTGTTGTGTGCAGTCACAGGGAAAACTGTTGATACCTCCAGTGTTCCGGCTGACTGCTCATTCAACCGCTCATTTTCATTTCCCATTTCCCATTTTCTACTCTCACACAAGTTAGCACATTCAATATGCAACAAGTTGTGGCAGATTTGGAGGTGTGGAAAGACACTTTTTTTCCCCCAATACTTTTTAAATTCTCTACCTTGTGTGTAGCGTTCATGTCCAGTTGGTCCATATTTAGGATGTACACCTTTAAAAAGGCTGCACAATTGTTTCATTGTTTAATTTTTTAAAAGGTTGTCTAATTTCATAAAACAGCTGCCCACTGCTGGACACAATGGCAATGTCAGTCATTTGATTGGTCAGTCAGTCCACCGTCTTCTGCTGCAGACAGAAGAATCTCAACAGCTGTTAGATGACTTGCCATGGGAATAGTTAGATATCTGTGATACCTAAATCCTATCTTCGTTGATTGCCACACTAATAAATCTTAAATAATGCTATGCATTCCATTTACCTCGAAAGTTGGAAATTGGAGCTGAGAATCACACCCAAGATTGAATCCTTCAAGTCAGAAAACCAGTTCTGGCCAGGTTAGCCATTGACAGCAATACCAGTTAATAAAAACACATTTTGCTGTATTTTGCTCATACAAACGTCGTAGCAACATATCCACAGAAGTTGGTGAGTGCTGTGTTTATGACTGATTTAATGAGACACAAATAAGACAAAAGTGCTAATAAATAGGATATTAATTAACTTCCATACTGTTGATGCACAGTATGGGACATCTTAGATTTTGAGTAGCCCCAGTCCACTGACATAATCGGTTCTTGCTTTAGACCAGCAAAGAGTTGGTGCTTGCTCTGGCTCCCGTTCTGAGGCTCAGGGCTTTGGCGATGGAAAAGCAAAGAACCGGTGCTTAGTCAGGCTCTGGCTCCGTACCAGCACCAGCACCAGCTCCAGCTCCAACTCGGTGGAAAAGAGGTATTGGTCTGCTGGAGCATGCTGCATGTGGAGCTGCCAGTCTTCCAGTTGATTGTCAACCTTGGATGCATTATTTTGAGTGAGTTTATGTTGTTTCCTTATGTATTGAAGAAACTTATTTTCTGAGATTATTTATTTCTGTAATTATTTCTGTTAATTTACAATCTCTCACCTTTTATTTTTTAGTAATTAAATCATCTGTATAATGCAGTTGACTGAATGAAGAAATAAATGGTGAGGCACTTCTCTGATCCCCATATTTTGACTGATATGCCAATGTAGAGGCTATATGCGGACCCAACTACCAACAATATTCAAGTTTTTACACCCTGTGTGGAACCCCCTGCCATCAGTGTATGAAATGTGTGTGAATGGGTGAATGTGACATGTAGTGTAAAAGCGCTTTGAGTGATCAAAAAGACTAGAAAAGCGCTATATAAGTACAGTCCATTTATAACCCCTAATGTCTGTCACTAAATGATTAACTCACTGAGAGATGAAGTTACACCATAGGTCGGCTGGGCCAGTGTTGGAGTTTCTCCATTGGCTGTTGTTCGTTTGAAATGAGTCAACACAAACAGTTGCTATGAAGTCTTCAGGGTGTGTTTATAGAGGAGCCCTGAGTGCAGCTCACTCTCAGCAGGAGTCAGCAGCAATGAGATTGAGCACAGCCTTGAAATAAGTTTCAAAAACACACATTTACCAAGTGAAACGCGGAGGCTCCGACACTGACAAGCGTACCAACCTATCACTGGATACATTATACAACCCATATAATAAGAGGCTATTTATCTAAACACACAACAGTAAATAGATCTGCTTTCAACTTGTAGTTAATTCAAGATAAGATGTTAGGAAGGAGATGATGCATACAAAGGCAACGAAGCAAAACTAGATGATCTGTGAGCTTCTTATAGCGCACTGAAAGGCACTGAAGGTTAGATGTAATATCCTCGCAATTAAATTTTCCCTTCGTTGCCTTCAGTGATATGTATGAGAGACAGTCATTAGAGAAAAAAAAACCTGTTATCCAGATAATCTATATTCTCTTCTTATTTAGGATTTTTGTTTTGCATTGTTTGTTTTTGTTTGTTTGCTTGCTTCTGTATATGCTTCATATTTATATTACTGGCAGTATTCATGATTATTATCCACATATTTATTACCGGGTTACTGGATTGAATTGCATCAGATTCGAAAAGTGTTCATTAGAAAATATGTCCAGCCTCTATTTCCTACTGTCATCTTCAGAACTAAACTCGTGCTATTGCTGCATGACCCTTTTTTTTTTTTTTTTTTAAGATTTTTTTCAGCATAGACGCCTTTATTCAACAGCAGAAAGACAGGACAGGAAACATGGGAGAGAGAGGGGGGGGTGACATGCAGCAAAGGACCTCCAGCTGGGATTCAAACTGGGGTCGGCTGCGTATGTGGCATGTGCTCTAACCATTCGACCACCTGCACGCCTGCATTAACCCTCCTGTTGTCCTCAGGTCAAGGAAGGACAGGAGGAAGGGATGGGGAAGGGAGGAAGGGAGGAAAGGAGGAAGGAAGGAAGGAAGGAAGGAAGGAAGGAAGGAAGGAAAGAAAGGAGTAAGGAGGGAGGAAGGAAGGAAGGAAGGAAGATAAGGAAGGAAGGAAGGAAGGAAAGAAAGGAGTAAGGAGGGAGGAAGGAAGGAAGGAAGGAAGATAAGGAGTAAGGAGGGAGTGAGGTAGGAAAAGAGGAAGGAAGTAAGGAGAGAAGGAAGGGAGGATGAAGGAAAGGAGTAAGGAGGGAGGGAGGAAAGGAGGAAGGAAGGAAGGAAGGGAAGGAAGGAAGAAATGAAGGAAGGAAAGGAGTAAGGAGGGAGGGAGGAAAGGAGGAAGGAAGGAAGGAAGGGAAGGAAGGAAGAAATGAAGGAAGGAAAGGAGTAAGGGAGGTAGGAAAAGAGGAAGGAAGTAAGGAGAGAAGGAAGGGAGGAAGGAAAGGAGTAAGGACGGAGGGAGGGAGGAAGGAAGGAAGGAAGGAAGGAGGGAAAGGAGTAAGGAGGGAGGGAGATAGGAAAAGAGGAAGCAAGTAAGGAGAGAAGGAAAGGAGGAAGGAAAGGAGGAAGGAAGCAAGGGAGGAAGAAAGGAAGGATGGAAGGAAATGAGGAAAGAAGAAGGAGGAGGGAGCAAAGAAAGAGGGAATGAGGGGAAGAACGAAGGAAAAATTAAAGAAAGAGGGAGGAAGGAAGGAAAGAAGGAACAGTCAAAAGAGATGGGGTCAATTTGACCCGGGGGGACGACAGGAGGGTTAAATGCCACTTCTTGCATGAATATACAGTTGCTTTACAGTATGGGTTTGCATGTATGTCTCACTTTAGATTCCCTTGTTTGTCAGATTAATAAGCTTCAATAGCCTGGAGAACAGAGCTGTAACATCTGTAGATGAATGTTACCTTCAGTATACACTCTTACTACACCACACACTCCTGATATTGCGTGGGAGAAGGTCATTGATTATCTGGTGGCGTGACATTCATGCAGACATGCTGATGTGAAGTCGATTTAATTGACCAGACCACCTTTGAGGTTTGTTTGTACCACGCCATGAACCTGTGGAGATATAGAGCATTCTACTGTAGACTCACAGTGACACAGCTAAAGTTTTACAGGTGAGATTTCCACCTCAGCATATGAGGACTGGTTTATTTTTTGGTAAAATACATTTTTTATTTGTCCTTATCGGAGGGCAAATAAAATGTACCCAGAGAAACTGAGTAATAATATCTCAAATGAGAAACATGAGTAATTCAAAAGGCTCCCCAGTGGGGCATCAGAGAGTTAAAGCTGAGGCAAACAGACTGTGTGAGGTGAAGAAAAGTCAAATCTTTACACAGACATGAAAGACATATTGATATAATTCAGCGTGACTTACAGTTCCCAAGGATATCATTATCTCTGAAGTCCATTGCCAATAAACCTCCATAAATCCACACAGAGATCAGAGAAAAAGGAGATTCTGCAGAAGTTGCCTGAGAATCAACACATTAAAGTTTCCTTCGGTATCAAAGTAATCCAGAGATAATTGATTGTATATCCATGGTTACACTGCAAACACAAACTGCTGATTGCTAATTCAGCAGACTTTTAATGGAGTAAAAACAGGCTTGGCTTTACAAGAGTACATCTGATGAGCTTTTATGGGGTCTTGCTCTCCTGATGGTTTTATTTGGTTTCTGTTGTCATATTAGTTCCCAAATAGGCCTATTGGGATGTTGGGGGATGGCTTTTCTGAGATTGGCAGAATCATTTTTTACTTCCTTTATTCTATTAATTTCTGAGCAGATAAGGTTATGTTAAAATTACCTTACTTCACCAAGAGAGTCAAATCCTCAGTGAGGCTTTAGACACAATATTGGATAAATCAGATGACTATCTGTGTCTTGCAAATATAATCAAGAAGCAACTGAGACAGACTGAAATCACACTGAAACCAGACTTGCCCCCTTTCACAGTAAAGCAACAGAGAGAAAGCACCTACAGCCAAGCAGAGGGTGTAATGCTGTGTTGTAGCCTTTATCTGATCCCTGATCAGAGCAACCACCGGATTATCACTTTGGGTTAGAAAGAAGTGATCTGCGGGAGTAATCAGCACCGTCTAGTGAACAAGAGCCTGTGGAGACAATAAAACTGGAGTCACTTGTAGTCAATAAATGCTGTTTAGTGTAAGCAAAGATCTATTGATCACAGCTACATTTCATCTGGATAGAAGACACTTGAAATGATGAATGTAGGTGGGGCTTTATTGATAGTATGCATTCCCAATCTTGGTCACAGTCATGGGAGGATATGTTATTACTGATCATTTCTTATTCAAGACTACTACCTTTAGATATGTTGGTTATTCAGTTAAGGAGTGGATGAATAAGGAGTGTTACTACATGGAACTCTGTGAGTTTGAATAAAGACCTCAGCTGTAAAAGGACACTGGTGTGATAAGGATATGTATTCTTAAAATCTTGATATAAAATTGTTGATATTATAAGAGAGTAC
This sequence comes from Scomber japonicus, assembly GCF_027409825.1. Taxonomy (NCBI): domain Eukaryota; kingdom Metazoa; phylum Chordata; class Actinopteri; order Scombriformes; family Scombridae; genus Scomber; species Scomber japonicus. The sequence continues at coordinate 28,329,033 of NC_070594.1, read as the reverse complement.
TGTACGATTTTCAGTGATAGGGTAGTAATTAAGCTCATACTATACTAAAAGTTCAATTTTGTAGTATGTAGTGAATATTTCCATGTGATGCTACTTTCTACATCTCAGGGAAATATTGTACTTTCTACTCCACTACACACATTTATTTGACAGCTTTAGTCACTTTTCAGATGAAGATTTGACACAATGGATAATATAACAAGCTTTTAAAATACAACACATTGTTAAAGATGAAACCAGTGGTTTCTAACCTTTTTGATGTCTTACAAAAAGCAGTTTATAGTCGGCTCACATTTCAGATGTCTATGAGTTGTTAACAGCTCCACCAAATAGTGATTTTTCCTCTTCAATAAATGTTGAAATGATTCAATATTTCAGCAAAAATCAAAGATTAGAGAAAGTGTTTTTTCTTCCTCTCCCATGAATCATCTCACCAGCCCTCACATTTATCTGCTGACCCTTTGGAGGGGCTCCACCCCTAGGTTGGGAACCACTGGACTAAACTAGCTAACTGTATATAAAGTAGTGTAAACTAGCTAACTGTATATAAAGCAAACTAGCTAACTGTATATAAAGTAGTATAAACTAGCTAACTATATATGAAGTAGTGTAAACTAGCTAACTGTATATAAAGTAAACTAGCTAACTGTATATAAAGTAGTATAAACTAGCTAACTATATATAAAGTAGTGTAAACTAGCTAACTGTATATAAAGTAAACTAGCTAACTGTATATAAAGTAGTATAAACTAGCTAACTATATATAAAGTAGTGTAAACTAGCTAACTGTATATAAAGTAGTATAAACTAGCTAACTGTATATAAAGTAGTATAAACTAGCTAACTGTATATAAAGTAGTGTAAACTAGCTAACTGTATATAAAGTAGTATAAACTAGCTAACTGTATATAAAGTAGTGTAAACTAGCTAACTGTATATAAAGTAGTGTAAACTAGCTAACTGTATATAAAGGAATGTAATCTAGCTAACTGTATATAAAGTAGTATAAACTAGCAAACTGTACATAAAGTAGTGTAAACTAGCTAACTATATATAAAGTAGTATAAACTAGCTAACTGTATATAAAGTAGTGTGCTCCACCTCCAGTAGCTACAACAGTAACATGCTGCTCTAACACTGATGCTTCACTATTAATAATCTAATGATGTCATACATAATAATATATCATTACTTTTACTGTAATACTGCATACTACATCACTCATAATACTGCAGTACTTTTACTGTAATACTGCATACTACATCACTCATAATACTGCAGTACTTTTACTATAATACTGCATACTACATCACTCATAATATTGCAGTACTTTTACTGTTATACTGCATACTACATCACTCATAATACTGCAGTACTTTTACTGTAATACTGCATACTACATCACTCATAATATTGCAGTACTTTTACTGTAATACTGCATATTACATCAAGCTGATAATACGGATTCTTCATGCAGAACTTTTACTTGTAATGCAGTATTTTTACATTGTTGTATTGGTACTTTTAAGTAATGGATATGAATACTTCTTCCACCACTGTCAGTTTCTCACCAAAACAAAGTTATTTATATATTTTTTATAATCAGCAATCATGTATGCAATTGAACCTCCCAATTTCCCAATGTGTGAAGTCTAATTTATGTACTCAATCAATCAGGTGCTATAGTGCATTTTCCTCCTGGGAGAACTTCTCAAGACGATAAAGCATATAAGATAAATGATATAAGTGAGGCCAACTGAACATTAAGACAAATGATTTAAATCTTCAGATGAGGCATAAATGTTCTTGGCAAAGCACTGTTGTTTTGGCTTAAAGTTTCTTTAATATATCCACATTCAGGTGAAAGCAAATATCTCACATTAGTATTCTTGCGCTGTCTGCTTCTCTAAACTGTTGTGCTAAAAGGATCCAGATATATTACTGGGACGTGTTTTGTTGTATTGAATCCATACATAATGCCATGCTGTGTGAGTACGGATAGATAATCAATGACAAACACACGTAGAATCATAAGTAGTGAGTGTAGCTGTCCGCCAGCTTTACGGCGGATGAAAACAATTAAGATTCTGGTCATGTTCTGGAAAGCAAGGGGACAGCCACAGGTGGAGCACAAAATAAATGAGGCACACATGAAAAAAGGACTTTGAAGTAAGTAAAACCAAGTTACATGCAAAATAAAAGTAATTGTCTGTATTAAAGAAGTTCTGAAAGGCACCACATTATCCAATGAGTCTTTAACGAAACCAGCGCCTGCAAACACTCTCAATCCCTATCTTCTCATTTCACTCCGACAACTCAGCTAACTGGCTAACTGTAGACTGTAGTAGTAGCTAGTAGTGTGCTGAATGTATTTATACCTCTACAGCAGCAGGGGCGGGTTTATGCTAATCTGCTGATTTTCAGACCCGCCCTCTAAATCCTGAACACAGAAATCTTGAAACACAGTTTGTGAAGCCTAGCTCCACAATTCAAATCTAAATGGTTGAAATGCTTTTTACACCTTTTTCAGAAATACATTTATGACCTATTTAATGTGTTTAGAAGAAAATGTCTGAATTCACTTTACACGGTTTTAACACAATCCTTGATGTGCATGTGTCAAAATATGGAATCAATGATTAGAAGACTGGATTAGAGTCTTCTCTAAGAAAGCAGAGTTTTGTGGAAGATGATGATGCCTTCAAACAACATGGGCTAAATGTTAGTGGTTCATTTGGTAAAGGCTTCACAGCAGTTCAGTTGCAGTTCAAACAATGTCACTGTCAGAAGCATTAGCTAATAATATGCGATTGCTAAAGTGCAACTTGCCAGATATGATCAGTGTGGACAGGTCTTTGGTTTATGTACAGACAGAATGGTGCCAAACCTGGTATCGTCATCCAGGGAGCAGCACAAAGTCACAAGAAGTAGTTCCAGCATGTCACTCTCACTGAAACTACAAACTGTTATTTTTACATATAAAAATGAAGACTTATGTGACAAATAGCAAAAAAAAACAAAACACCACTAGGAAAACTGACTACTTACTTTAACTTCCTAAAGTGAACCAATTTGTATCCTGGACGAGCCCCCAAAACTGATAAGTCCATGAATAAGAAATTGAAAGAGTTATGAGGGGAGTAACATGATTTAAACAGTTAAATTAACAAAAATGAGGTTTATTATTTAACTAACAATGTAAGGTTCACAATAATAACTGAAAACTGCTTTCTTATTAAAACCAATGCAAGGTGAATTAATTACCATAGTTATGAAGTTAACAAACCTATGGTTAAAGGGATAGTTCAGGTTTTTTGTCATGAAGTTGTATGACATTCTCACCATCAGTGTCCCCCCCCCCCCCCCAACTGCGTCCTGTGAGCAGAGTTCTGGCCCCGCTTTTGGTGCTGAAGAAAGTAGTTCCGGCTAGTTTGCTGGGGTCACAAAGATAAAGTATCAGTGATACGAAGGGAGGAAAAATAATGCCAGGTGATTGTGATGTGTTTTTTTTTACGGACAACGATTTTGTGATTCAAATGTGTCTTTTAAACTCATATTGTTTTTTGAAGCAAAACGCTTTATCTTGGTAACCCCAGCAAACTAGCCGGAACTACTTTCTTCAACACCAAAAGCCGACCAGAACTCCACTCATAGGACACAGTTGGGGAAAAGTCACTGCTGATGCATGACACTGATGGTGAGGATGTCATACAACTTCATGACAAAAAACCTGAACTCTCCCTTTAAACCACAAAACTAAGCAATACACAATGTATAAGTAAGAATATCACCCTCATTACGGATAGGAGTAAAATGGCCATCTAAAGGAAACACACCCACTCCACCTATAACTAGAGTCATTAAACAAATGTGATACAACATTTGTTTGGTACAAAGTGGAAACCATACAGGACATTCACAGGCTGCAGCGCATCATTCACTCAGCTGAGAAAATCATAAGCTCCCAAAACCAAATCCCCACACACACCTCCCCAAATGATCAACAGCACTCCTCCAAGCCCAGGCAGCGTGCAAACAAGATCATCTCCAAATCATTCCACCCTGCACTTTGAACTCCCTCCCTCAGGAGAGAGACTGAGATCCATGAAAACCTCCACCAGCAGATCAGGGCCCTCTCATCCTCTATTTGTATGATATCATAAGAAAATATGCATGATCATAACCCATATGTGATATATGATCTAATCCAAGTTATTATTTTATGTGAGTTAACCACAGTTTTAAGTTGGTAGAATATACTTGCAAACCATATCTGATACATGAGTCTAATGTTATCTCATGCACCTCTTACACATTTTTTACAGCTTGCCTGAAGTCCTCGGTACTATCAAGTAAGTTAGCTAACATGTTAGCTTAGTATTGTTCATAGATAATGAATTAATTATGTAGATAAGTTAGGCATGCTGTATTGTGATGGTTTTGTAAATGTCTTTTGTTTTTTCAGACTTAGTGTTTGTGTGTGCTCTGGACCTGAAGAAAACTTAGAGGAGTATCCACAGCTGAAGGTGTCTGACAGTATCTGTATATTACAGCATAGTTGTATTAACTTACAATATTTAGATCATTTTGAAGGAGCACTTTATAGTAGTTGAGTAGCGTTACAGTATCAGTCTTGAATATCAGATATATCTGTGAAGGCCAGCTACTGTATGTGTGTGGATTTAAATTATTACTAGTTTGTTTGTCCATTTCCATATATAAGAACTGAATAATGTTCAGTGGTGGGAAAAGTACTGCAGTAAAATTATTAATACACAAAATAATACTTAATACTCTGATCATTATTGTCTTCAGGGGTCAGTATCACATCTTCTTTTCTCTATGAATCACATGTTTAGATATTATCAAACACATTTCCTGAAAATACTACTGTTCTGTTCTCTTCTCATACTAACATTCAACTGACACATTTCTCTGTTGGTGAACTTATTATTTTAATCAAAGTGTGTGTGAGTTCTCAGTCTTGTAATAATGTTTTTTGTCTGTAAACATGCTGTAGATGATCATGGAGGTCTCTACACAGTGATGAGGACACATTCTCAAAATTTTCATATTTTATTCAACCTCCTCCTCCTCTTCCTGCTCGTCTCCTCTTCCTGCTCGTCTCTTCTTCCTGCTCGTCTCTTCTTCCTGCTCGTCTCCTCTTCCTCTACACACTCCTCCTCCTCCTCCTCCTCACAGGACAGCACATGCAGTTCCTCAAAGTCCTCATGCACCTCCTAAAAACTTCCCCACACATGTTGTTGGCAGCAGGAGGAGGAAGAAGAGACAAAGTCAAGTCTTTCTCTTCAACAGCTGGCCTCTGTTCCTCTATGTCTCTGTTGTCAAGGAGACCAGTGTCAATCTTCTCTGGGACAAGATGAAGGGATGGTGATGGGACAGTGTCAAGTCTTTTTCTCTGTCCTCTGTTTGGTCCTCTCCTCCTCCTCAGGCAAGTCCTCCTCTTCCATGTACACCGCCTTCTCCTCTTCATCCTCCTCCACTTCTTTCTCTCGCTCTTCCTCCTCGGTGTCGCTTGGCGTCTTTGGTGTCGCTCCTCCTGAGGGTCTTCCTCCTTCTCCTCATTGGACCCCTGCTCCCCAAAGCCGTCATCTGGCTCCTGTTCATAAAAAAATTCATTAAACTTACCTTCATAGTTAAACTCCTCATCGTCCTCTTCCTCCTCCACCAGTCTTGTCACCACGATCTGATTGAAGGCGATTGGAGCAGACAGATGTTCCGGGCTGCCGTAAACCTGCAGGTTCAAAAGAAAAGCATCAAAATGATCATTTTCTTGTGTGTATTTGATAGTGAGAAATGGATTTACAGTGTCAAACAGCAGCTGGATTTAAAAAGTGTACCTCAGTGAAGCGGTGGGCCACTGAGCAGAGGTACGGCAGCTTCATAGTTGGTTCCTGGTTCTCCTGGTTCTCCTGGTTCTCCTGGTCCTCCTGGTCCTCCTGGCACTGCTGAGCTATGCTGGATTTAGAAACCACAGCAACAACCATCATGTATTAAGTTAAAGACAAGGAGAAAAAACGTGTGTGTGTGTTGGCACTTACAATTAAAATGTCTGGTGTCCTCCTCAGTCCTCAGCTGGCCATCGCAAGAGACGGGACAATTCCTGGTAGGCCGGCCAGCCAATGACATCATGAATACTACGCAGACCGGCCGTCGCAAGCGAGTGTGCGGCCCTCCGGCTACTGTCATGAGCCGGTCAATATTCAGTCATACAATGTATGCGAGTGCCCCACTGATACCAATGCTGATGTATTTATAACACTTTCTTTCTGTGCATTTCTCAGTCATGCTCACTCTTGTGGTCCAGTTCTTTCTCATCACTTCTAATTTTGCAACTTAAATAAACTCCTATTTCAGTATTCTACAATTTCCATGGTTGTATATTTAACTGCAATATATTATTTTCTTTGTTTGTTCTTAAAATGTGGAATGGAGCACGGCCTGCTGGGAAAGTCAGAAAAGGGCTCATCCAATGAATGAACAGTTTGCCAAATCAGGTCATGTCCAATATTCTCAGAAATTTAGGGGGGTTAATGGGCGACCCCTCGTTTAATGGCATGGCCCAATTGTCAAAACCCGCCGGCCTTTGCTGCTTCTTCGTGGCGGCTCATTTGTGGAACTTGGATGGCTAATAATTAACAGTGGAAAGGCAAAAGCGCAAGGAGAAAGGAGGGGCCGAAAAGGCCAGAATTAAAAAGCGGCGAATGCACGAGGAAGGTGCATCGAGATGCAGAAGTGGAGGACCAACTTCTGCTACAGCAGGTGAAAAGCAGCTCTAATCAGCGCTAGCTTTGATGTACTGTAGCTAAATGCTAGGCAGGGATGACATCATAAACCAACCAAATTCTAATAGCTTACCTTTGTCTCTTGAATTCATTGAAAAATGTGTTTTAGCCAGAATGTGTGTGCAGGTATTTTAGTAGGGTAAATATTATATAGCTAAGTCACACCTGAAGAAAACGTTGCTTAGTGTCTGTAAACCAGGCAAAAAACAATATGCAATCAAAAGAGTAATATATAGCACAATTATATAAAGAGTAATTGTGCTTCTCTCCTCTATCCTTCCTCTCTCTCCTCTGTACCCCAACCAGTCGAGGCAGATGTTCTCCCACTCTGAGTCTGGTTCTGCCTGAGGTTTCTTCCTGTTAAAAGGGAGTTTTTTCTTGCCACTGTTGCCAAGTGCTTGGTCTGATGGGAATGTTGGGTTAAAACCTGAAGAGTTCAGTTTAGAACCTGCTCTATGTGTAAAGTGCCTTGAGATAACTTTGTTGTGATTTGGCGCTATACAAATAAAGATTGATTGATTGATTAAAGATAAAAGAGTAATATATTTGCATCACAAAATCGTTGTTCATAAAAAAGTCAGACCTCACAATTGCCTGGCACTATTTTCCCTCCCTTCGTATCGCTGCGCGCTGCCGCCTGTTGACAGCTGCGCACCTTTCCATCAACTGTTTCATGGTGTTTACATGCTTGGATATGCGAGAGAGCTAACATGAGAATTAGAAAGAGGTATTGTTAGACAAGAAAATGTAATATACACTAAATAAATAAATAAATACATTAAAATTAAATATGCCACCAAGGGATTATTAGGAAAAATAATTGGTTAATTCTCGACTGCCTATAATAATTTTATAAAAATAATAAAAAATAATTTTTAAAAACCATAAACACGGGGTTGAGCATAGCTCAGCGGGTAGAGCACCCGCCCCATGTGTTGAGGCTATAGTCCTCATTGCCGAGCGGTCTTATCCTGCGTGTCATTCCCCCCCCCCCTCTCTGCCTCCTGTTTCCTGTCTATCTCTACTGTCCTGTACATTAAAGGCAAAAAAAGCCCGAAAAAATATACTTAAAAAAAAAACCAAAAACATAAACACGATTAGCAGCCATATCCAAATAAAACAATATGAAATGACTACAAACCTAAAATGTTAGGAATTCAAAGTACATTGCCACCGTGTGGAACCAAAGGAAAAATTATTATTATTTTTTAATATATTATGAAAGTACTATGTCTGTGTCTACTGTTTTGTAAAGTGAAGGACAAAGCATTATGTTACTTTAAATGCAATAAAACCTTCATAACAATCAAAGCAATCAAAAATAATATTAAATCCAGCATAATCCATATGTGGTTCATTCTTTCATTATTCTGTTTAAAAAATAAAATCAGTAAAATAAGCAAATGGGTCCGTTTCAGGTTAAACCTATGGTCAGAAAAGCCGAAAATGAAAAAAAACAGTGTTTTTCAAAGTCACAAGCAGCTGCTATTTTCACAGTGGGACTGTTTATGAGTCACATTCATATAGTGGAGGGTTAATCTTTAATCATTAGAGGGAAATAACATGATGTATGTCTGTCAGGCTTTCAGCAGAAGCTAATATGCCGAGGCAGTGTGCATACGGGGCCTGCAAATCTGACACCCGATACTCACAAATTGTCGAAGGTGGTGTGAATTTTTTCCCCTTCCCCAAGACCCAAGACCCAAGAAGAGAGATGCCACACATGGATTAAACAGTGTGGAAGACCACATGCTGAATCTGGCAAAGATTTATAAAAACACCTACGTTTGTTCCAAGGTAAGATGCTAACGCTAGCTTGTGTGCTAGTTTAGATAAAGTTAGAAAACAAAGACATCTCAATATAAATAGTCAGAAAGGTACTTGTGTTTAAACTTGAAGTTGAGTCTCTATGTAGTGGCAATCAACAGGTCTCCGTTTGCCATGTCTGGCTTTTGCAACCACCACTTATGATATAGGCACAGCTTTTATTTTACCACTCCTGTTTATGCCATTGTTGTGGGCATTATTTGGATAAACTGACTGCATTAGAGGTCGACCGATACGGGTTTTTTAAGGCCGATGCCGATTTTTTTTACATCAGCCTTAGCCGATGGCCGATATGTGCTGGGGATTTTTTTGAGCCGATATTTGAAGCCGATATTGCTTTTTCTCCATTTACATAATAAAAATGACATAATGATAACAAATGTTACACAAGTCTCAATTTAGCCAAAAAAAAGAAACATTTATTTAAGAAATTAACAAATTAACAATTGTATTGCAGAACATAAATAAATAAAAATAAGAATATAAATATGTAAGCATAAATAAAATAATTACAAAAGGCTTTCATCAACATCTACAACACAGCCCTGATGATAAATTGTTTGCTGATGGATACTATTACAAGCCAAATAGACATAATCTGGTTATCACAAAATGTAAAATAAAATGTTACTAGATTAATTAGGTTCCTTGTCAACTCATTTTTATATTTTTTAAGAAAAAATAATAAACTCTAAAAAGTAGTAAAAGAAAAGAAAAGAAAACTGACATGGTTTCCATTTTTTCTACATAAAATAAAATGTTTTATTATGCCGCCTATTATGCAAAGACAACACACTAGTATGGTAAAATGTCAGATGCACTTTAAGCAACACATTGTTAAGTTTCTGCTCTAAAAACAAGCAACATGTTGTACTTTCATTATCAAGTTTAACGCGAATAAATATTCAACCACACATAAACCATTCCTCCCATCATACTTCTAAAAGCTCTTCCAGACATGGAGCAGCTCACACACACACCTGTGATGTCTGCTATGTTCCCCTCTCAGTCAGAGAGACAAGCTGTGTCCCAATTCCGAGGCTGCATCCTTCGAAGTACGCGGCCTTTGCGGCCTTCGAAGGATGCAGCCTTCTGAGGAACCTCCGAAGGATGCATCAACCGTTGTTAAATGAGACGGTCTAGCCTTCGAAGCATTTCCTGGTTGCATCACCAGCTGCGTCACCAGCTGTTCTCGCCCATAAGACGAGAAAGACGAAACAGACTGACAGACGAAAGACCGGGCAGGATTTCAGGCTGAGGAGAGAACAGAGTCACTGACAGTGCTGCTGAACCTTTGGGGTGCCACAATACACAGCAAAAATTGGAGAGTTAAAATTTCAGGGTTAAACATCTGGGAGTTGATTTTAACTCCCAAAGTGTAAATTTAACACATTTGGATTTAAATGGTGTCCAGAGTCAGAGTTATTTCACAGAGTTGATCAGATCAGTGTTAGTTTAACTCTGCAAAGACGTAATTAAGCTCCGCCTTTGCTCCCTGCACTTCACTTCTTCAGTTTGAGAGAAGAGAGTCAGTGCCATTTTCCTCCTCTCATGCATGTCAAACACGGTAAGTGAAATTTAGTTAAAACTTACTAAAACAATTATGAATTGATGGTGTGAATTGCAGTATACAATAATACATCGAATATATGCTTTTCAAAGCCTTGTTTGTTGCCAGGACTGAACAGCAAATTTGTACTGCGGTCAAGTGAGCCGGCGTTCGTCTTTCCGTGGTCAAACCAGCCGCTTCCAAATTTCAAGTGCGCTCGTATTACATAATGTATGGCAAATACACGTAGTTCACTGATACGGAGCGAGAAAACTTCCGGTTTTCAAAATAAAACGTTATTCCAAGGCAGTAAAAACAAACATGCCAATGTGACAGGCCACATAGTCTAGAAGCTATTGATCTAAAATGCTAATATTTTATTATGAAAAGGCTTGATGATTTCATATTAATTTTTGACAATGGATGACATTTTGCACCTCAATACTACATTTACTCTCACTGACTTACTATCCAACATGTATCATTTTTGAGAAATTCTGCCTCAAAGTTCCTTCTTCTGCGTTGAAACACGCACTATGTGCAATATTTACTCTACTGTAAAATCCTTTTGATCCGTAATTTCTGACAAAGGTTCATACACCTGACCCCAGGATCATGCTAACTGTTCACTCACTCTGTATCAAGCATATTTACTGTATCATTTTTGAGAAATTCTGCCTCAAAGTTCCTTCTTCTGCGTTGAAAAACGCACTATGTGCAATATTTACTCTACTGTAAATTCCCTTTGATCCATAATTTCTGACAAAGGTTCATACACTTGATCTCAGGACCATCCTAACTGTTCACTCACTCTGTATCAAGCATATTTACTGTATCATTTTTGAGAAATTCAGCCTCAAAGTTCCTTTTTTTGCGTTGAAAAACGCACTATGTGCAATATTTACTCTACTGTAAAATCCCTTTGATCCATAATTTCTGACAAAGGTTCATACACTTGATCTCAGGACCATCCTAACTGTTCACTCACTCTGTATCAAGCATATTTACTGTATCATTTTTGAGAAATTCAGCCTCAAAGTTCCTTTTTTTGCGTTGAAAAACGCACTATGTGCAATATTTACTCTACTGTAAAATCCATTTGATCCATAATTTCTGACAAAGGTTCATACACTTGATCTCAAGACCATCCTGACTGTTCACTCACTCTGTATCAAGCATATTTACTGTATCATTTTTGAGAAATTCTGCCTCAAAGTTCCTTTTTTTGCGTTGAAAAACGCACCATGTGCAATATTTGCTCTACTGTAAAATCCTTTTGATCCATAATTTCTGACAAAGGTTCATACACCTGACCCCAGGACCATCCTGACTGTTCACTCACTCTGTATCAAGCATATTTACTCTATCATTTTTGAGAAATTCTGCCTCAAAGTTCCTTTTTTTGCGTTGAAAAACGCACCATGTGCAATATTTACTCTACTGTAAAATCCATTTGATCCATAATTTCTGACAAAGGTTCATACACCTGACCCCAGGACCATCCTGACTGTTCACTCACTCTGTATCAAGCATATGTACTGTATCATTTTTGAGAAATTCTGCCTCAAAGTTCCTTTTTTTGCGTTGAAAAACGCACTATGTGCAATATTTACTCTACTGTAAAATCCTTTTGATCCATAATTTCTGACAAAGGTTCATACACTTGATCTCAAGACCATCCTGACTGTTCACTCACTCTGTATCAAGCATATTTACTGTATCATTTTTGAGAAATTCTGCCTCAAAGTTCCTTTTTTTGCGTTGAAAAACGCACTATGTGCAATATTTACTCTACTGTAAATTCCCTTTGATCCATAATTTCTGACAAAGGTTCATACACTTGATCTCAGGACCATCCTGACTGTTCACTCACTCTGTATCAAGCATATTTACTGTATCATTTTTGAGAAATTCTGCCTCAAAGTTCCTTTTTTTGCGTTGAAAAACGCACCATGTGCAATATTTACTATACTGTAAAATCCATTTGATCCATAATTTCTGACAAAGGTTCATACACTTGATCTCAAGACCATCCTGACTGTTCACTCACTCTGTATCAAGCATATTTACTGTATCATTTTTGAGAAATTCTGCCTCAAAGTTCCTTCTTCTGCATTGAAAAACGCACTATGCAATATTTACTCTACTGTAAAATCCCTTTGATCCATAATTTCTGACAAAGGTTCATACACCTGACCCCAGGACCATCCTGACTGTTCACTCACTCTGTATCAAGCATATTTACTGTATCATTTTTGAGAAATTCTGCCTCAAAGTTCCTTTTTTTGCGTTGAAAAACGCACTATGCAATATTTACTCTACTGTAAAATCCTTTTGATCCATAATTTCTGACAAAGGTTCATACACCTGACCCCAGGATCATGCTAACTGTTCACTCACTCTGTATCAAGCATATTTACTGTATCATTTTTGAGAAATTCTGCCTCAAAGTTCCTTTTTTTGCGTTGAAAAACGCACCATGTGCAATATTTACTCTACTGTAAATTCCCTTTGATCCATAATTTCTGACAAAGGTTCATACACCTGACCCCAGGATCATGCTAACTGTTCACTCACTCTGTATCAAGCATATTTACTGTATCATTTTTGAGAAATTCTGCCTCACAGTTCCTTCTTCTGCATTGAAAAACGCACTATGCAATATTTACTCTACTGTAAAATCCCTTTGATCCATAATTTCTGACAAAGGTTCATACACCTGACCCCAGGACCATCCTAACTGTTCACTCACTCTGTATCAAGCATATTTACTGTATCATTTTTGAGAAATTCTGCCTCAAAGTTCCTTTTTTTGCGTTGAAAAACGCACTATGTGCAATATTTACTCTACTGTAAATTCCCTTTGATCCATAATTTCTGACAAAGGTTCATACACTTGATCTCAGGACCATCCTAACTGTTCACTCACTCTGTATCAAGCATATTTACTGTATCATTTTTGAGAAATTCTGCCTCAAAGTTCCTTTTTTTGCGTTGAAAAACGCACTATGTGCAATATTTACTCTACTGTAAATTCCCTTTGATCCATAATTTCTGACAAAGGTTCATACACTTGACCCCAGGACCATCCTGACTGTTCACTCACTCTGTATGAACTATATTTACTGTATCATTTTTGAGAAATTCTGCCTCAAAGTTCCTTTTTTTGCGTTGAAAAACGCACTATACAATATTTACTCTACTGTAAATTCCCTTTGATCCATCATTTCTGACAGAGGTTCATACACCTGACCCCAGGATCATGCTAACTGTTCACTCACTCTGTATCAAGCATATTTACTGTATCATTTTTGAGAAATTCTGCCTCAAAGTTCCTTCTTCTGCATTGAAAAACGCACTATGCAATATTTACTCTATTGTAAAATCCATTTGATCCATAATTTCTGACAAAGGTTCATACACTTGATCTCAGGACCATCCTGACTGTTCACTCACTCAGTATGAACTATATTTACTGTATCATTTTTGAGAAATTCTGCCTAAAAGTTCCTTTTTTGCGTTGAAAAACGCACTATGTGCAATATTTACTCTACTGTAAAATCCCTTTGATCCATAATTTCTGACAAAGGTTCATACACCTGACCCCAGGACCATCCTGACTGTTCACTCACTCTGTATCAAGCATATTTACTGTATCATTTTTGAGAAATTCTGCCTCAAAGTTCCTTTTTTTGCATTGAAAAACGCACCATGTGCAATATTTACTCTACTGTAAATTCCCTTTGATCCATAATTTCTGACAAAGGTTCATACACTTGATCTCAGGACCATCCTGACTGTTCACTCACTCAGTATGAACTATATTTACTGTATCATTTTTGAGAAATTCTGCCTCAAAGTTCCTTTTTTTGCGTTGAAAAACGCACCATGTGCAATATTTACTCTACTGTAAAATCCCTTTGATCCATAATTTCTGACAGAGGTTCATACACCTGACCCCAGGACCATCCTAACTGTTCACTCACTCTGTATCAAGCATATTTACTGTATCATTTTTGAGAAATTCTGCCTCAAAGTTCCTTTTTTTGCGTTGAAAAACGCACTATGTGCAATATTTACTGTACTGTAAATTCCCTTTGATCCATAATTTCTGACAGAGGTTCATACACCTGACCCCAGGACCATCCTAACTGTTCACTCACTCTGTATCAAGCATATTTACTGTATCATTTTTGAGAAATTCTGCCTCAAAGTTCCTTTTTTTGCGTTGAAAAACGCACTATGCAATATTTACTCTATTGTAAAATCCATTTGATCCATAATTTCTGACAAAGGTTCATACACCTGACCCCAGGACCATCCTGACTGTTCACTCACTCTGTATCAAGCATATTTACTGTATCATTTTTGAGAAATTCTGCCTCAAAGTTCCTTTTTTTGCGTTGAAAAACGCACCATGTGCAATATTTACTATACTGTAAAATCCATTTGATCCATAATTTCTGACAAAGGTTCATACACTTGATCTCAAGACCATCCTGACTGTTCACTCACTCTGTATCAAGCATATTTACTGTATCATTTTTGAGAAATTCTGCCTCAAAGTTCCTTCTTCTGCATTGAAAAACGCACTATGCAATATTTACTCTACTGTAAAATCCCTTTGATCCATAATTTCTGACAAAGGTTCATACACCTGACCCCAGGACCATCCTGACTGTTCACTCACTCTGTATCAAGCATATTTACTGTATCATTTTTGAGAAATTCTGCCTCACAGTTCCTTCTTCTGCATTGAAAAACGCACTATGCAATATTTACTCTACTGTAAAATCCCTTTGATCCATAATTTCTGACAAAGGTTCATACACCTGACCCCAGGACCATCCTAACTGTTCACTCACTCTGTATCAAGCATATTTACTGTATCATTTTTGAGAAATTCTGCCTCAAAGTTCCTTTTTTTGCGTTGAAAAACGCACTATGTGCAATATTTACTCTACTGTAAATTCCCTTTGATCCATAATTTCTGACAAAGGTTCATACACTTGATCTCAGGACCATCCTAACTGTTCACTCACTCTGTATCAAGCATATTTACTGTATCATTTTTGAGAAATTCTGCCTCAAAGTTCCTTTTTTTGCGTTGAAAAACGCACTATGTGCAATATTTACTCTACTGTAAATTCCCTTTGATCCATAATTTCTGACAAAGGTTCATACACTTGACCCCAGGACCATCCTGACTGTTCACTCACTCTGTATGAACTATATTTACTGTATCATTTTTGAGAAATTCTGCCTCAAAGTTCCTTTTTTTGCGTTGAAAAACGCACTATACAATATTTACTCTACTGTAAATTCCCTTTGATCCATCATTTCTGACAGAGGTTCATACACCTGACCCCAGGATCATGCTAACTGTTCACTCACTCTGTATCAAGCATATTTACTGTACCATTTTTGAGAAATTCTGCCTCAAAGTTCCTTTTTTTGCGTTGAAAAACGCACCATGTGCAATATTTACTCTACTGTAAAATCCATTTGATCCATAATTTCTGACAAAGGTTCATACACCTGACCCCAGGACCATGCTAACTGTTCACTCACTCTGTATCAAGCATATTTACTGTACCATTTTTGAGAAATTCTGCCTCAAAGTTCCTTCTTCTGCATTGAAAAACGCACTATGCAATATTTACTCTATTGTAAAATCCATTTGATCCATAATTTCTGACAAAGGTTCATACACTTGATCTCAGGACCATCCTGACTGTTCACTCACTCAGTATGAACTATATTTACTGTATCATTTTTGAGAAATTCTGCCTAAAAGTTCCTTTTTTGCGTTGAAAAACGCACTATGTGCAATATTTACTCTACTGTAAAATCCATTTGATCCATAATTTCTGACAAAGGTTCATACACCTGACCCCAGGACCATCCTGACTGTTCACTCACTCTGTATCAAGCATATTTACTGTATCATTTTTGAGAAATTCTGCCTCAAAGTTCCTTTTTTTGCATTGAAAAACGCACCATGTGCAATATTTACTCTACTGTAAATTCCCTTTGATCCATAATTTCTGACAAAGGTTCATACACTTGATCTCAGGACCATCCTGACTGTTCACTCACTCAGTATGAACTATATTTACTGTATCATTTTTGAGAAATTCTGCCTCAAAGTTCCTTTTTTTGCGTTGAAAAACGCACCATGTGCAATATTTACTCTACTGTAAAATCCCTTTGATCCATAATTTCTGACAAAGGTTCATACACCTGACCCCAGGACCATCCTGACTGTTCACTCACTCTGTATCAAGCATATTTACTGTATCATTTTTGAGAAATTCTGCCTCAAAGTTCCTTTTTTTGCGTTGAAAAACGCACTATGTGCAATATTTACTGTACTGTAAATTCCCTTTGATCCATAATTTCTGACAGAGGTTCATACACCTGACCCCAGGACCATCCTGACTGTTCACTCACTCTGTATCAAGCATATTTACTGTATCATTTTTGAGAAATTCTGCCTCAAAGTTCCTTTTTTTGCGTTGAAAAACGCACCATGTGCAATATTTACTATACTGTAAAATCCATTTGATCCATAATTTCTGACAAAGGTTCATACACTTGATCTCAAGACCATCCTGACTGTTCACTCACTCTGTATCAAGCATATTTACTGTATCATTTTTGAGAAATTCTGCCTCAAAGTTCCTTCTTCTGCATTGAAAAACGCACTATGCAATATTTACTCTACTGTAAAATCCCTTTGATCCATAATTTCTGACAAAGGTTCATACACCTGACCCCAGGACCATCCTGACTGTTCACTCACTCTGTATCAAGCATATTTACTGTATCATTTTTGAGAAATTCTGCCTCAAAGTTCCTTTTTTTGCGTTGAAAAACGCACTATGCAATATTTACTCTACTGTAAAATCCTTTTGATCCATAATTTCTGACAAAGGTTCATACACCTGACCCCAGGATCATGCTAACTGTTCACTCACTCTGTATCAAGCATATTTACTGTATCATTTTTGAGAAATTCTGCCTCAAAGTTCCTTTTTTTGCGTTGAAAAACGCACCATGTGCAATATTTACTCTACTGTAAATTCCCTTTGATCCATAATTTCTGACAAAGGTTCATACACTTGATCTCAGGACCATCCTAACTGTTCACTCACTCTGTATCAAGCATATTTACTGTATCATTTTTGAGAAATTCTGCCTCAAAGTTCCTTTTTTTGCCTTGAAAAACGCACTATGTGCAATATTTACTCTACTGTAAATTCCCTTTGATCCATAATTTCTGACAAAGGTTCATACACTTGACCCCAGGACCATCCTGACTGTTCACTCACTCTGTATGAACTATATTTACTGTATCATTTTTGAGAAATTCTGCCTCAAAGTTCCTTTTTTTGCGTTGAAAAACGCACTATGCAATATTTACTCTACTGTAAATTCCCTTTGATCCATCATTTCTGACAGAGGTTCATACACCTGACCCCAGGATCATGCTAACTGTTCACTCACTCTGTATCAAGCATATTTACTGTATCATTTTTGAGAAATTCTGCCTCAAAGTTCCTTCTTCTGCATTGAAAAACGCACTATGCAATATTTACTCTATTGTAAAATCCATTTGATCCATAATTTCTGACAAAGGTTCATACACTTGATCTCAGGACCATCCTGACTGTTCACTCACTCAGTATGAACTATATTTACTGTATCATTTTTGAGAAATTCTGCCTAAAAGTTCCTTTTTTGCGTTGAAAAACGCACTATGTGCAATATTTACTCTACTGTAAAATCCATTTGATCCATAATTTCTGACAAAGGTTCATACACCTGACCCCAGGACCATCCTGACTGTTCACTCACTCTGTATCAAGCATATTTACTGTATCATTTTTGAGAAATTCTGCCTCAAAGTTCCTTTTTTTGCATTGAAAAACGCACCATGTGCAATATTTACTCTACTGTAAATTCCCTTTGATCCATAATTTCTGACAAAGGTTCATACACTTGATCTCAGGACCATCCTGACTGTTCACTCACTCAGTATGAACTATATTTACTGTATCATTTTTGAGAAATTCTGCCTCAAAGTTCCTTTTTTTGCGTTGAAAAACGCACTATGTGCAATATTTACTCTACTGTAAAATCCATTTGATCCATAATTTCTGACAAAGGTTCATACACTTGATCTCAGGACCATCCTGACTGTTCACTCACTCTGTATCAAGCATATTTACTGTATCATTTTTGAGAAATTCTGCCTCAAAGTTCCTTTTTTTGCGTTGAAAAACGCACCATGTGCAATATTTACTCTACTGTAAAATCCCTTTGATCCATAATTTCTGACAAAGGTTCATACACCTGACCCCAGGACCATGCTAACTGTTCACTCACTCTGTATCAAGCATATTTACTGTATCATTTTTGAGAAATTCTGCCTCAAAGTTCCTTTTTTTGCGTTGAAAAACGCACTATGTGCAATATTTACTCTACTGTAAATTCCCTTTGATCCATAATTTCTGACAGAGGTTCATACACCTGACCCCAGGACCATCCTGACTGTTCACTCACTCTGTATCAAGCATATTTACTGTATCATTTTTGAGAAATTCTGCCTCAAAGTTCCTTTTTTTGCGTTGAAAAACGCACTATGCAATATTTACTCTATTGTAAAATCCATTTGATCCATAATTTCTGACAAAGGTTCATACACCTGACCCCAGGACCATCCTGACTGTTCACTCACTCTGTATCAAGCATATTTACTGTATCATTTTTGAGAAATTCTGCCTCAAAGTTCCTTCTTTTGCATTGAAAAACGGACCATGTGCAATATTTACTCTACTGTAAATTCCCTTTGATCCATAATTTCTGACAAAGGTTCATACACTTGATCTCAGGACCATCCTGACTGTTCACTCACTCTGTATCAAGCATATTTACTGTATCATTTTTGAGAAATTCTGCCTCAAAGTTCCTTTTTTTGCGTTGAAAAACGCACCATGTGCAATATTTACTCTACTGTAAAATCCTTTTGATCCATAATTTCTGACAAAGGTTCATACACCTGACCCCAGGACCATCCTAACTGTTCACTCACTCAGTATGAACTATATTTACTGTATCATTTTTGAGAAATTTTGCCTCAAAGTTCCTTTTTTGCGTTGAAAAACGCACTATGTGCAATATTTACTCTACTGTAAAATCCATTTAATCCATAATTTCTGACAAAGGTTCATACACCTGACCCCAGGACCATCCTGACTGTTCACTCACTCTGTATCAAGCATATTTACTGTATCATTTTTGAGAAATTCTGCCTCAAAGTTCCTTTTTTTGCGTTGAAAAACGCACTATGCAATATTTACTCTATTGTAAAATCCATTTGATCCATAATTTCTGACAAAGGTTCATACACTTGATCTCAGGACCATCCTGACTGTTCACTCACTCTGTATCAAGCATATTTACTGTATCATTTTTGAGAAATTCTGCCTCAAAGTTCGTTTTTTTGCGTTGAAAAACGCACTATGCAATATTTACTCTATTGTAAAATCCATTTGATCCATAATTTCTGACAAAGGTTCATACACCTGACCCCAGGACCATCCTGACTGTTCACTCACTCTGTATCAAGCATATTTACTGTATCATTTTTGAGAAATTCTGCCTCAAAGTTCCTTCTTTTGCATTGAAAAACGCACCATGTGCAATATTTACTCTACTGTAAATTCCCTTTGATCCATAATTTCTGACAGAGGTTCACACACTTGATCTCAGGACCATCCTGACTGTTCACTCACTCAGTATGAACTATATTTACTGTATCATTTTTGAGAAATTCTGCCTCAAAGTTCCTTCTTTTGCATTGAAAAACGCACCATGTGCAATATTTACTCTACTGTAAATTCCCTTTGATCCATAATTTCTGACAAAGGTTCATACACCTGACCCCAGGACCATCCTAACTGTTCACTCACTCTGTATCAAGCATATTTACTGTATCATTTTTGAGAAATTCTGCCTCAAAGTTCCTTTTTTTGCGTTGAAAAACGCACTATGTGCAATATTTACTCTACTGTAAATTCCCTTTGATCCATCATTTCTGACAAAGGTTCATACACTTGACCCCAGGACCATCCTGACTGTTCACTCACTCTGTATGAACTATATTTACTGTATCATTTTTGAGAAATTCTGCCTCAAAGTTCCTTTTTTTGCGTTGAAAAACGCACCATGTGCAATATTTACTCTACTGTAAAATCCTTTTGATCCATAATTTCTGACAAAGGTTCATACACTTGATCTCAAGACCATCCTGACTGTTCACTCACTCTGTATCAAGCATATTTACTGTATCATTTTTGAGAAATTCTGCCTCAAAGTTCCTTCTTTTGCATTGAAAAACGCACCATGTGCAATATTTACTCTACTGTAAAATCCATTTGATCCATAATTTCTGACAAAGGTTCATAAAATTAAAATTAGTTTTATTCCCTTCATTTATTTAATATTTATTAATTTATAATTAATTATGCATTTTTAGTATTTCCTGAGTTGGTAACTTTCCACTGTATAAGCACATGCGTGGTGTTATAACCAGAGATTTGCCTTTCCAACGACCGTCAAACGTGGAGGAATGGCGCTCAAACGAAGGTAAGTTGCGTTCTTTCCTAAGAAATCTGCCTATCAAAGTTGTGTCCTCTGTTTCTGTCAACTCTGTCAGATTTTTTCATAAACCTCATCAAATCAGGCAATGGCACGAACAGCTATATCCCTATATCCCTATATGAGTATATATATAGGGATGAGCTATATGAGGATCCCTTTACATTCTCCTGGCTGTTGTGAATACATATATAGCACACATGCTCGGGTAAGTTTGACATTATGTGATATTTTAGATGATCAATGTCAATTTTCCTATGGTCACAGCTGCACATACTTTTTTTTTAAGCCATAGTGGATTCAATGAAAGTATTTTATTGAGATTATGGAGACGCCTAGCAATTTTAGCATTTGCTAAAAACTTAGCATTTTTTGGAGGGAAAAGGTTTTTATGTCTGACGGAGTTGACAAATCCACCAATAACTGCTTAATGTGCTAATATTACACTATTTTCAAACATAGTAAAGGAATAGAATGTTATTTTAGGGTTTTATCTGCACATTAATGTACATATATAGCATGCAATTACATTATTTTACAATGTACTTATGATTTGTAGAGCATGGGCAGGCTGTGGTCTGTTTATTCATAACAATATGGAATTAAGCCTTAAGTTTATATATTATATTTTATTGCATATCAGAGTAACTAAAACCTATTACAACATACATCAGAACTTATGGTTCTTGTTGGGCTATTACAATTATATAATTATATACTTTTAGTGTGTCTGATGGAGTTGACACAAATCAAGTTTTTAAGGTATACATGTGAATTTGTTTAAAATGTTTTTTAACCTCCAGCCTGCACCTTTACATGATTAAATAGCACATATCTTTATCTACATGAATATATAACTCTAATCAATATAGTGTAAATTTTCAAAAAAAGTTTTTCAGAAAGTGTTTTGTCCCGACTCTCAAGAATCAGTGAACTATTACACTGTGGTTATTGTTAGTGAAATTATTTTTTTTTCTGAATTTCTAAGTTTATAGGATACAGCACACATACAGTAACACTTGAAGAAATGCAGTGGCATAACACAATATGTTTTTCTTTTGTTAACTTTAGAGTCCTTGTGTTCTCTCGGTTCGGAAAGGTAAGCAACCCCACTCCAGTCAAATGTAGGCCTACTTTTAATTTATAAATGTCATTGTTTTCCCCTGGATGATATTTTGTTCATTTGTGTTGTTGCAATCATTTTTTTTCCCCGAGAGCTCCCGCTGGTGGGGGCAACAGTGCCCCCTATAAATTAAAAACGTCTCAGTTTAGCAATTAAACAAGCACGAATATAGTCATATCACACACTAGTCGATTCAAAGCAGTGAATGTTCAACCTGACTATATGAATATTTGAAATGACATATTGTCTTTTGTTTTACAGTCCAGAAAATTAAAAAAAACGATTGAGGATATAGTGGCTGTCATTGACAGTCACCATGCCTCAAGCCATGATGAGACTTTTTGGGGTGAAATCTGCCATGTGCTTGGTATTACAAATTCCAAGATAAACAGGACAAGGCTCAAACATGCATATCTTCGACATAAAAAGGTAATGGTTTCACGTTCTCACTTTGACATTTCTGAAAGCCTGTGTACATGAACCTTTTAAATAGTGAAATAGTGAAATTCATAGCTCATATAGTGTAAACATTTTGTATTGTCATTATTTGTCCATTATTTGTGAAAAAAAAGTTTATGAACTGAGAAAATAAGTTGACAGCTGTGTTGGTTGGTCCAGACTCTGTAAGCAGAGTGAGTAGCAATAGAACATAGATTGATGTTACAACAGAACAATTTTCTTTACACTCCCACTCAGCAAGTAACATTACTTATTTATGACCTTTTTGTAATTAATTGCATAATTTGTGTGTTGAACTCTAAGCACAACCACAATGAAACCTAACTTATGATATGATTTGTCAAATTTGGAAAGATTCAATGGATTTCCAATCATTTTAAAATGTTGACATTACATTATGACATTATATACATTAACGCGTAATTTACACGGTTACAGGCCCATGTTGCATGTGAGTTTCCAGAGGCTCTAATATTAGGCAACACAAATGAAATCTGCCACTAAAAATCCTATTGCCTTTGACTGTACTAGCTGTTTTCAAAGGTAATGTATTTTGATTGACTGTTTCATCTCTCTCCAGAAAAATGTGTCCACTAGTGTGACCCTGCCCACACCTGGGCCAAATGTCCAGAGACCTGCAAAAGCGACCACACCACCTGTGGAGGTAACACAAGAATTAAATATTTCAATAGTAAAGACAGAAATATGGAGATGGGTGTTATTGTACATGAAACATAACTGAGTGTCTTACATTTTTTTTCATTCAAAGTGCAGTAGAAATTGAAGTATTTTCGCCAACTCTAGACTGATTAAAAAAATAAATCATATTTTAATTGTGTTTCATTGCTATTTGCAGATTGGATCCCCAGTCTCTTCAGATGAAGAAAATGCATCCGATGAAGAGTATTTCAAGCATTCATTGCCGCCGCCACCTTGTTTTTTCTTCATTGACAAGAAGGATTGGGACAAACTGCGCCAAAAACAACACCACCGTACATTCAAAACATTGAACTGGACCTCTGTAATGGCCAGAGGAATACGAAGTGTTTATCCATTCTGCAGCTTTGGATTTAAACACCACAATGTGAAAGTCATCGGCTCTAGAAGAAGCGGCCCAGTCTTTACATGTTGTGGCTATTGTCTTTTTGATGACTGCCCTGTAAAGGTGGAAATCAAAGTAGAAGAAGAGTTGTCTCTGAAGGCTGAGGTCATCTTCAGTGGTGATTTGGTGAGCCACCGATGGGACCAAATAAGAAGACGACCAGTGCGAGGTGAGGAAAGGGATGCCCTGGCCCATACCCTTTCCACCAAACTGCCCAGGACTGTGTTCTTGGAGAGCATTGAGAGGCTGGATGACACTGTTGTTGCATCAGGGTGCAGGGATGAGGTCCCTGCAACTGGTGTCATGAAAACAGTGTCATGGACCACGAAAAAACAAAAAAGAAGGGACAACAATGAAATGATCAGCCTCCAGATGATGGTGGCTGAAGAGGAGGCAGAGGCAGAAGGAAGGGTGATCCAGAAGATCAGTCTTCACCCTAAAAGTGTGATGCTGTACTCTCTAAAAACACTAAATATCTTCTTTGACCGGTGCAAAGAAGATATTGTGTATTTAGATGCAACAGGCAGCATTGTACAGAAGGGAAAAGGACAAACATCACCCTTCTATGTATATGAGTTGGTCGTGAGACACCCAACTAAAGGATCTTCCCCTCTCCCTGTGGCAACATTCATCACCAGTGACCACACCACAGCATCCGTCTCACATTTCTTAGGGTCATTTGTTACAGATTTGATAAAACAGCATGGTCGACAAGCCAAATCAAGGCCAGTAATGTTAATTTGTGACGGCTCAGTGGTTCTGCTGCAGTCACTTGCCTATCATTTCTGTGGAGTGAGTCTGCAGGAACTGCTCTGCAGATATTTCGCGATTGTGACTGGACAAGCAACAGATGATGCCATAGCTCTACCTATACTCCACCGATGCTTGAGCCACATCATGAAAAATGCTAAGGAGCTTTGCAGAAAACAGTACGTGGTGTCTGTATATGAATATGCTTAAGATTTCAGACATAACAGCATTATGAAATCTGATAATGTTTTTTAAATTATCCTTTGTAGTGCCTCCAAACATTACCATTTAGCAATGCATGTGTTTGGACTCATGACCCGAACATCAACCCTGAAGGAACTGGATGAAGTTGTCATCAGTGCCAACATGGTCTTCTCCAGTTCTCACAGTGGTCAAAATGTTGAGAAACATTTTAATAATCTACAGATGCATCTGACTAAAGCAGGACCATTTGCTGAGGACACATCTATCAAAGAGCAAGACTATGAGGTATCTTTCTCTTAACTGCAACTGTTACATTCTTGCTTTGGATTTAAGTTTTTGCTCTACCTGACTAAGAAATTTGTCAGTTCAAACCCATTTGGCTTTTTTAATTCAAGCTCTAAAGGGCATAACACTGGACACAGATACAGGTAATAAACAGCTGTGAACAACATAACACAGCGTTATGTCTGACTTGTGGACAGGAGAGAGCTTTCAACTACAGATATTATACTTACCTCATACAACCACACTTAAAAACTGAATTATCCCTTTAATGCTTTGTTCTTTTTTCACTTCTTTGCTAAACTGTACTCTTGTGTAGGCATGCATAAGTGTTTTATGTTTACAGGTTTACTCTGTCATCTGCGATGTGTGAAAAACATCATATTTCCACCTGCCCTACACACTCTCTTTCTAAAACAGTCTTACAGATTAGTTAATTTTTTTCTAGAACGATGTGGGACCAACGCCATTCATGCAGCACTTTGAAGAAGTAATTCAGAGGGAAGAATGTGACCAGGGAGATGATTTGAACATTTACTTCTGTCCAACCTTCATCCCAACATTGATGAAGTACTTTCTACCTCAGGCTGCCCTATGGTCTGGCTTACTCCTGGGTTAGTCCTGTTTAATTGTTGCTATTAATCTATATGATTATTTTAATATCTTTAAGTAAATTTAAAAAATAAATAAATGTTCAATCTTCTGCCAGGTGATCTAGGGCGTCATGGATCAGGCCCAGTGTATGACAGTCTGACCAATAAGTACAGCAGAGCTGCCTGCAAATCACAACAGGTGCATAAAGCTGAACATCTGTTAATGAAACTGAATATTACTTGCAAGTTTCCATGCTGGATATTACACATGATAAAATAAACCAAATTAATGAAATCATTTCGATTTGATGTAATGTTTATGTTGAACCCTAGAATTACACTCGGGACAACAAGACGCAGGGCATAATGGAGAAAAGCCAATGGGATCTCAAACAGATCCGTTTCAAAAAAAGAAAGTTGACCAGACTCGATGACTTTGTAGACACCTACAAAGTCACACTCAAAGCCCTATTGAGGGAGTATGCTGACTCCCGGAGGAGAAAGAAGAAGGTAAGAAGTTCATATGCTGATAATAAATACTTCAATTACTAGTATTTTAGACATTTGTGATTGTGCACCAGTAATTGCTATCCCAATTTCTAATAAAAGTAAGTAACTAACCCTAATTAAATGCTTAGACTATGGCTACAGTAATCAAAATCAAGAAGAAGTCACATAAGAATAAGTAAAAAAAATTTTTTGATAGTTAAATATAATAATGTAGCATGGAACAATGCAATATTGTGGTTCATGAATACTACTATTAAATTAATTTGATATTGACAATATTATTTTGTTGATTTACTTTAGACACATCGGGTGGACGTGGAACGATGGAAGAGCAGAAAACAGAAAAAACGAGGGGTGTATGTTTCACAACTGAACAAGCCTTTTGCTTACAAACAGCAGAAGAAGAAGGTAAGTGTTTTTGAGAGATTCATTGGAATTTCATAAGTGGATACAGAATAATGTACTGTGTCTGTCTATTTCAGAGAACATTGGTCAAAAAAATATCGAAATCATCTGAAGATCATTCTCCATCACAGGTCATTTCTTGAGGCAAAATCTGCTACAATTAGCAAGCAAAACAAACAAAGTAGAAATCAAAAACCTGATTTTACACTTATAACACTTGATTTTAGATGAAAATGTATAAATGCATATAGTGATATGGTGAATTTCCATTGATTGCAATATGTACTTGAAAGATTTTTATAACACTACTATTTCTATCCCTAGAGTCCACAAAGCAGCATACAAGCTCCACCAGCATCACTCAGTGTTAATCAGAGTGCAGAAGATCTTCAATCACAAGTATGACCAACGTAGCATAATTGTCTAATGTTATATTTCTTATTTATATTCTATATATTGTATTAAATTGACTTTAGGATGGAAACAAATATATAGAAAGGAATGTTTCCTAACACAAAAATAAGTCATTGCTTTTCATGATTAGCAGGTCACAGAACTGTGGGGAAAAAGGGACACAGAAGTGGTTGTTTCTATGGTGCCCTCTCAATTAGGGAACAACCTAGTTATTCACCACAGTGAGCTCAACACACTAAGACCTCACCAGTGGCTTGTAGGCGAGGTAAGTACTGTCATTAAAAGAACAGAACCACTTATCATAAAGACATAAAAAGTATGAAGGATGCAGTCAGCAATGATCCGGCAGACTATTACAGTACAAGCAGTTTGAACATGTGTGATAGTGAGTCAAATGTCATTGAAAAGATGAACAGTAATCCATAAGGATCATTTTTTCAGCATTTTAAATAAATGTATCTGACTTTGTGTGTGTTTATAAAAAAATCTCTGAAGGTCATCGAGGGCTTACTTCACCACACAGCCAGGAAACTGAATTTGGGAAGCAATTAATAATATTAATAATATTTTCAACTTTCTGTTAGTGTTTAACACAGAGACCAGCTGTGCCATGTGCTCAGCAGTCAAGCCACCAATTAAAGGGCCTGACTTAACAAACTGGGTAAGTTGTTTAAAATGTTTTCTAGGCACATTTTGTATGCCTTGTTTTAAAGTGGACAGCAAGCAAGAGCAGAAAAGGATGAGAAATGACAACAGACAATGATCTGTGCTAGGACAACCTGAGGTTCACTCCTCAGCCATAGGATGTGCATGTTTTCCTATCAAGAATTCCCACAATAAAGTGTGCATTAGATTGAGATTTCAACAATGACAACATTTTTATATGAAGAATAATCAAATGAAGATAGTCATCAAAAGGTTGTAGAACAGTACATAATTACTTAGTGATTTCCATGAAGAAATCAAAAACAACAGCTAAGTCAACCTTGTAATTTCATGTCATTCACATTTATAATGTCCTGTTTCACATGGTGGAAATGCATTTCTACAGAGTGAAATATCATATTTGGACCACATCAACCAAAATATCACACTGTGAAGTCATCACCATATTTAGAGAAAGATCTACAAATAATATGAAAAATCTATCTTTATTAAGTCTTTCAAAGAAGCAAATATTAACTCAAAATATTACTTTGAGGATCATGGTTATCTGTTGTCCATCATGGCTAGATATTAAAGTTTATTCTTGCATGTGCTTAATTTGCCCTTTTACAGATTCAGTGTGACACCTGTTGCCGATGGTTCCATGCCGAGTGCATCAGCATGGACTGTGAAATGCTTCAGCAGGCAGAAAAGAATAACTGGAATTGCATTATTTGTGAACAGTGACTAAACAATTCTAACCCTAACCCTAAGCCTAACTTTGAATTTCTCAAAAATGATACAGTAAATATGCTTGATACAGAGTGAGTGAATAGTTAGGATGGTCCTGGGGTCAGGTGTATGAACCTTTGTCAGAAATTATGGATCAAAGGGATTTTACAGTAGAGTAAATATTGCATAGTGCGTTTTTCAACGCAAAAAAAGGAACTTTGAGGCAGAATTTCTCAAAAATGATACAGTAAATATAGTTCATACTGAGTGAGTGAACAGTCAGGATGGTCCTGAGATCAAGTGTATGAACCTTTGTCAGAAATTATGGATCAAATGGATTTTACAGTAGAGTAAATATTGCACATAGTGCGTTTTTCAACGCAAAAAAAGTCTAGATTATACCTGTCACATTGGCATGTTTGTTTTTACTGCCTTGGAATAACCGACGTTTTATTTTGAAAACCGGAAGTTTTCTCGCTCCGTATCAGTTAACTGCCTGCATTTGCCATACATTATGTAATACGAGCGCACTTGAAATTTTGGTGCGGCTGGTTTGACCACGGAAAGACGAACGCCGGCTCACTTGACCGCAGTTGTCACATCATATGGCCAGCAGCAAGAATGTAGCGTTAATATTCGTTTGAGAGCTAATTGCTAATTTTAACGTCTTTCACATTAGCAAGTGACTGACCGGTCTGGGTGCGTTTTCAGATGCCGGATGAAGTTTGAAGTGGTTGAACCAAAATCTTGAATCTTCTTGTTGCACACTATGCACACTGCTGTCCGTTTGTTGGCTGACTGCGTGAAGGCATTGTAGCCAAATGTAACGATCCAAGGGACTCCTGTTGGGCTTCTTTCACTCGCCATTGTCTTGAAATCAGAGAGTTTCTAATACAGTATACAGTAGTAGATGGGCTCGCTCGAAATGCGCGCGTACACACGGCGCATCCGTGATGTTGGTGTTTACTGTCATCCTCAGTCACAGCCAGAGATCACTTCCCAAATGCAAACAGAGAAGACTAATGACAGATAATAAATAATGAGAATATAAATGATAACATGAAAATAATAGTAATTTGCGAGTCTCCAGCCTCGAGTCCGAGTCAAGTCTGAAATCTTTTGAGGTCGAGTCCGAGTCAAGTCTGAAGTCTTTTGAGGTCGAGTCCGAGTCGAGTCTGAAGTCAATGTGTAGTGCGACTTAAGTGCGACTCGAGTACGAGTCGCAAGTCCGAGTCACCAGCTCTGATATATATATATATATATATAATTTCAAATAAGTTTTCATAACAGCAGTCATGGACAGACGGTCGCACCACATGATATTTTATCACTTTAAATAACAAAAAACTTTTTGAAAACTTAAAGTGAATACATATAAAGGAAAGCTACTACATATATATGGTATTTTTTTATCCATTTAAACCTTTAAACTGAATAAAATGCAGTCGGACTGCAAATGTAGGTGTCACGTCATTGACCCATATACTGGATTAAAAATACACAAGTCTTACATGCTTGACTCTTGTAGTGACTTCCTCCACAAATGCGGCAACATCAGCATCTTTGCACAGATCACAGAAATATCTATTTGAATTACTTAAGAATGAACAGTAGCACTGTGGTAAACAGACCGTCTTTTTTTGCTTTTTGAAGCAGCAGTGCTTCCGGTTCCCATCAACCGATGCTGCCAACACTTGTGGAGAACAGGCTGGGCAGGTGAATGGCTGCCCTTTACATGATTAATCGACCTCGAAAGAGCATATGGTCCATTCCATATAGCTCTTTCCAAATGTGTCTGAACACACATTACCAGTCTATTGATTAATCAATGGTAAAATTTTGAATTATGCAGAATTAAAAAGAGGTCATTGTAAATATTGTGTACATATATTGTAAACCAACCCACCCTGCCATAAAGTTTTGTTTGGACATCTAACATCCTCAAAAATGTCAAACGTAAGATGCCCGGAGCAGCCAACTTCATCTCCCTGAAGTTTCTAAAAACAATGGTGTCATACACAGTGGAAAACGGGACTGTGGCAGGCCAGTAGCCACTGAGTTGAAGATCAAATAGGTCTGCAGTCCAAGTTGAACAGCAGTCTTCACACTTTAGCTCTGGCAGTGCCACATCATGCCGTCCTGGGAAAAAAAGCATTAAATCATTTTATGTTGGCAGGTAAACCATTGACAGGACGTGTTTGTAGAGATCAAAAAACTGGAATATTCAAAAGTATGGTATTAGCCTTATGCTATGGATCAGTACCACAGGCCTCCCTGGAATGACTGCAAGTTTCTCTTGAGGGCAGTGGCAAATTCAGTTTGGTATTTCCATCGGCAATATTCTCACTACTTACGGAAGCGTATTACATTCACTTCACAAGCTCTGTTTTTCTGAGGAATATATTTTTTTTCTAAGTATATTTTTTGGGCTTTTTGCCTTTAATGTACAGGTTAGTAGAGAGGGGGGAATGACATGCAGGATAGGACCGCTCGGTGCAGGACTCGAACCGGGGTCGGTGCTCTACCCACTGAGCTATGCTCAACCCTTATTCTGTTTTTCTGAGTAATATATTTTCTTATAGTTATTATTTTTCGTTTTTTGTTTTTCGGAATTAACGTGATTCAAAATCCTGCGAGAAGCTCCCACCGGCAAGTAACATAACCTACCTCCTAATCTACAGAAACGTATTTCTGTCACGTTAGAAAGTGTAGGAGAACATCACAGTGAGTTCACCTCTGCTTGAGACTTATTTACAGGTGAGAGCTTCTTGCAGGATTTTGAAGTATCTCAGTTAATTCAGGAAAAAAATTATTCAGAATGAACATTTTTTTTAAAAGATTTGAAGATGATTTTTCTTTATTGTAATGGGAAAAATTAAATACATAGTTTATATAGCCTATATAGCCGATTATATAGGGTGAGTGTCTGATGTCTTTCTGCATCGCAGTCACAGCAGTAGTGTTGCATTAGCATGCAGTCAGTACACTTTACTACTGCTGGCTTTCTGCATGTGTGGCATTGCTGTTTATTTGGGAAAGTTGCTCAAAGCATGTTATTAACAAGATGCTTTCGAGCTTCCTTCCACTTCTCAGCAGACAGCTCATTCCGAATGTTCCAGTCGGTTCCTGCTGCTGACTTGTGTGTACTTGGTGTTACTGTTACATCTAACTTGTCTCTGTGCAAATGCAGAACGCTGCTGAGGTCTTTCACAGCAGCATCTGTTTCAGTAGATAGAAAAGTTGTTGATAAAGCAACATTAGGGCTGAGCAATTCATCATTGCTTTAATAAAAACACAATATAGCCCAGTGAAATATCAAAAGAACAGGATGTTATATTATTTGCTCAAGCCAAAATGTGTGACTTTGTGTCATTCTTTTATCACAAAGCAGTTAATCACTGGGCTAGTCCCATTTCTCAGTAGGTTTCAACATCTACAAGGCAGAACAGGTCAATCACATCTCTTAGTCTAGTCTTTAACCCTTTGACACTACAATATCTGTGTTGGCCATCCATCACTACCCACCCAAATGAGACAAACCAGTAAAAACTATCCCAAACATGGAAAATCAGGATTGAGTGTGTTTGTGTTTAACCGTATGTGCCAAAACAAAAAACATTCATGATCACTTACCACGCCTCCTGCTCATCTGGCTCATCTCAATTGAAGTATCAGGAACACTGGGAGTTCTTGATCTGGCCCGTCCAGCTGAGAAAGGTGAAAGTCAACATGGAGAACGCATACAGGATGTCAGTGCAGTGTTGTCACTGTGTGCCGGATGGATGATTGAGCAGATGCTGACATTCTTCGTGTCTCTCCACTGCACAAAGACCAGTGGATCCTCTCTGATCCAGCGGGTGGTGTCCCGGGGAGACTTGCTGTCCAGCCCACCTGGCCGGTCTCTGGGGAAACCAATCCGCTGCTCCTGGATTGTCCCACAGGGCCAGACTTTCTTTTCCAGTAGGTCCCAGGAATAGGGCAGTGCTATTGACGTGCCCTAGCATTGGCACATCAATAAGTTTCATTATTGAATCGTAACTCAGTCCCTTGATGGTTGGTGCTCCTTTGTCCTCATAAATGAAAAAAACCCCAGGTATAGCCTGTGGAGGAGTCAGCCAGCACAAAAAGTTTGTAACCCCATTTTGTGGGCTTGCCCTTTATGTACTGGCGAAGGGTTATGGGGGCCTTTAACTACACCGTCCTCTCATTGATGGAGATGTGCTGCCTGGGATGGGAGTGGGCCCTTCATATCTCCCTGATTTGATGGTACATGGGCTTCACCTTGCACAGCTGGTCGTAGCCAGCTGTCCCCTTCTCCTGGCGTTGGCCTCATCATCATCAGGGGAGCTCAGGTGAAGGCTGCAGGAGATGGCGATTAATTTCCGGCCAGAGATGACTGAGGCAGGGAATGGAAAATTATAAAGGTCCGACCTCTTCCAGTAGTCCCGGATGGTTTTGACCTCCACCAGACCCATGTATATAACATAAGTAATAAGTGTATTAAGTGGCCATGTAGGAGTACACATCCTCCAGGCTAATTGCCTGCCACACCTGAGGATGCATTCTCTCTCCATATATGTGTGAGTTGCGGACAATACCCTGCGACATGGTTTTAGGGATGAAAAGGTGGAAGAGGTCGAGGATAGAGTAATCGACTCCACCCAAGAGCTGCGGTCCAGGAGTGCACGCAGGGCGGAAGGCTGGCTGTGGAGGTCAATCATCAATCCCCAGCCACGGATATCCGGAGAGGTCCCACTTTGGCTCCTTCCTCCTCTCCCTCTGCTTCGTCTTCCTCCTCTCCCTCTGCTTCGTCTTCCTCCTCTCCCTCTGCTTCGTCTTCCTTCTCTCCCTCTGGCTTGCCCACTTGCTTCCCCTCGCGCTTGCTTCCTCTTCCAACTCCTGTCCCTCCACAGCCTTCCTCTGTACCTTCCTCACTGGCTCTCTTTTTTGCCTGTCTGAGAAACTGTGTTGAAATCCTCTTGCCTTTCCTCTTTATCATCCTCTTCCATCTCTGGCACTCAATCTGGATCAGGGTCATCGGAGACGGCTGATCTTGGTCTAAAACATCAAATTGAAAGATATCATTAGCTTATACATATTTTATATGCATGTCGCTTTGGTCTACCAAATACATAGATATAGACATAGACATAATACTCATAATACTCATGATACTCATGCATACTCAGAATGCAGTTACTTTCTGGTGAAAAACATAATTGTGAGGCCATTCAAAATATACTCACATCTCAAGGTCAGGATCCACTCCATCCAGAAAATGCTGCTCATCTTCCGGATCCTCAGATACCTGACTTGCCTCAGAGTCAGATGCCTCCTCGTAGATACAGTTCATGAGCAACTCTGCTGCCTCTGCAGCCATGTATTTCTTTGCCATATCAATCTATGTAGCTATCTATTTATCTAGCTATTTATTTAGCTATCTATGTATTTATTTAGCTATCTATGCATCTATCTATCTATCTATCTAGCTATCTCTCTATAAAGTTGTCAAGTCGAAGACGAACCAACCAAACTTGGTAGCTTAGTGTTATCAACTTAATTTCACTGAAAATTTCCATTGGCTGGAACAGCTGTCAATCAAACCAACATTGTCGTTGTTATCGTCACATGTCCTTATTGGCTTTGGAGGCATGTGCTGCCTCATCCTGAGCCCTGATTGGCTTGTCAGTGGTGTCATTTGAAGCAGGAGGACCTCACAGACACAAACAATCAGTCACATATACTCATAGATGGACGTGCAGGTCAGGAAATGACATAAAAGGGACCCTATATGATTTGTTCCGCGTGTGTTACGTTACATGTTGGACTAAACGGACATCTTGTACAAAAAGTCCTGTGTCATAAGATGGTCGTTGTGTTTATTTAGAAACTGGCCAGCCTACACTTCAACCTCTCATTGCACGTGAAAGAATGACATGAGAAATATAAAGTCAATAAAATATATTTGTTTATATAAAAATACAAAAGTAAAACAACAACAACAAAAAAAGAATAGACTGGCTCATTCCCTCCATAGGTTGTCACCCCAGCTACTCAACAAGGTCCACTGCTCCTCTTCTCTTCAGGCAGGTGGTGGTGGTGGCAGGGGGGCAGGTGGCCTCTGCAGACTCCGTATGAAATGACACAAAGAAATGGGTTTATTGCCTACTGAAATTGAAACTGTTTTTACATGTACTGTGACATTGATATGTGTCTGTCTTCTCTTAACCAACCGTCATAAACTCCTGCTGATGGCCCTGCCCCTCCTGCTGGCCCTGCCTCTGCCTCACCATCTACACTCACATCTTCTTGAAATGTATTCTCTACGGTCCAATCTTCTTCCTCGACCCGACCCATGTTGCCACTGGTTTCTCTGGGAATGGTAAAGGGTTCAAGGAAAGACAGGACCGCAGAGAAACGCCATTTTTTCAGAGGCCACCTTTTTTCCGATCCGATTGCCGATTATTATTTTTTTAGGTGGGTGTCCCTCAACCTTCTTCTGAGACAGACAGACATACACTTTGCATAATTAGCATCTAACCAAATTAAATATTCAGACAATGAAAACATTCACAGATGTGCGGGACGGTCTGCTGTGCTAGTGCTAACCAATGCTAATGTTTCATTCATAGAGAAACACAGTAACGTGGTAAAACAAGCCACAGATAGTCTCAGAACTTACCAGAGAGTCCCACCTCGACGCTGACTTTGGCCCATGCCTCTTCTTCTTTGTTACGGTCCCGGTAGAACACGGCAGCCGTATCATAAAGGGTGCCGTGTTCGTGTGCCGAGTGTCTTTGGGATTGGGAATGGTTAATAATTGACTAATAATGAACTTAGATGGACAAAAATGCATTAGTATAGCCTACCCTCATCTTGCCAAATAGTGACCATATACCTAATTTACAACTGTTAATTAATGGCTTATGAACAAGCAATCTAGTTCATAGCTCACTCACAAGCATTTATAAATCCTTTATTAGTGTAGTCTTATTGTAAAATGGTACCAAAAATGTGAGTACTACTTTGTGTATTTCATTATTATTAGTACCTTATTTCTGTTATATTTGTCTGCTTCTATGTTGCATTTGTGGAGCAAACACAAAGACATTGTTTCGTATTGTCCGTACTTCTAACAAACCCTAAACATTTCTTTAAGATTAACTTCAGGTACCAACAAAACTCAGGTAAATTGTAGAAACATTTGAGTATCTTCTCAGCTGCCCGACCCTCTACTCTGCACACTTTGATCAAAGCTAAATCTTTACCTCTCTCTCACCCTTTCTCTCCTGGCACCCTACATTCATTACATGATGGCAGTGCCTGTCTGTGGTGTTTAGTTGGAGTTATTTGATATGCCAGAGCCCATTAATCTGCTCACTTTAAAGACAGGCTGAAGGCCAAACTTGGCACAGAGAAAGAGGACTGCCCAGCCAGTGGTTTTTGTTGTTCAGCACAGACGATAGTTTGAGAGCCAACAGACAGGCCAGCCTTCCCAAAATCAACTAGGTAAAAACAACATACTGAGCTGTGGACTTAAAGTGTGGTGACAGGACGAACAAGCAAGTGTCAAATTCAGAGTCACTATTTTTGAAGTCAAATAAAAATTGGTGTTGATGGCTTCAATAAATATCTACAACTCCAGACGCACTCAGCACACAGACAGCTCCAATGCAAATGAATATAAAATGAACAAAGCTTTAACCATTCAGGGTTTTAAAGCCAGACTGTAATGTTTGCCTGAAAGCCACTTGCAGGATAACAGCACATTATATCTCTCCCCATTTCCCAAGATAGAAGTCGTCATTGAGCCACAAGCAGGAAACAGACACCTGCTGAAGATGCACGTTTCAGCTTCTTGTGTCATAAAACCATTGTTTATCTATTTGTAGACATGTGGTAGGGAGTACTAAAAACACTTTCCTTAACTGCTCTTGAATGCAGCCCTTGTCTGATTATCCTATCAATCAGGGTCAAATATATTTAAGACAGCTGCTAGCTTTGCTCCTGCCATGTACTCTGGTTAAAGGTGTGTAGTCTGATATTTGTGTGTTGAAAAAAGAAAGAAGCTACATTGTTTTAGATGTCTGACTGTGATTATTGTTTTCAGTGGTAGGTATAGCCTTGACACCTTTGTATGGATTTTAGTGTGTATGCAGATGGAGGACTGTAACTGTGTCCCAGTGAGTCGAAGGACGCGGTCTACAAAGGCCTGTCCTTCATAGACTGTGAAGGCCGGAAGCGACTGCTGTTAAATGAGACGATCTGGTCTACAGAGGATTTCCAGCTGTGCCACCAGCTGTCCCCGCCTTTACATTGCATTACGAAGCACCGCTCACACTTGTCGCCTAGCAACCTTGACAGCTGCAGTTGACAATAAGGATACAGCTAGTCGAAATAGAGCCAGAACTTTCAATTTTATTATTGTTGGAGCCCACTCAGATCCTGTAACAACACCAGAGACTCCCTGCACAGCTCAACCAAAACACACAAACACATTTTCTATGGTTTTATATGCATAACATTGCATTTAAGACTGTTAAGGACCTGCATGCACCCTGTTATTCCACCTCTTATGTACTTCATGTTGTGAATAGCTGGAAAGAACACTGTAAATCAAATAAATGTGCTAATAATCAATTACTTTATTGTAATTAATTCAATATTTTTCATTTTTCAGCTCATCTCTTGACCCTAACCCTTCAACCTTGGGTCAACTATCAACAACCAAGTGACAGAGAGATGCGGTAAAAGATGTAATTCAGTCTGTAATGTAGCTATAATAGAAATCCAAACAGTTATTATTAATTTGAACACATTTAAATGTGGTGATATCTGTACATAGAGCCACAGAGGCAGTGCTGTTGTTCTGTCCAGTAAAAACATGCAGCTTCACTTTACGCTTCACTGGCAGTTCCAACAATCACACTGGTTAATATTCGTTCTCTGGACAGCAAAAGGGATCATCAAACCTTTCCATCAGTGCTGGTCACTGAAACATGAACGTGTTCTCTAAATGCACTTTAATGCACTGTACTGCTAATGGATCTTATTTTTGTTTCTGTTTTTCCCCATTGGGATTTTCTATGATTCTATCATTTTAAGGGAATTTTTATATAAATTCAAGTAAAGTATGTATCTGACTCACTTACCGAACTGCTGCAGGGTTACTGCTTCATATACTATGAGAACACTCACCACCTGTAATCAAAATAAACTATTTCACAGCACACCAAGAGGGCACTAAACACAAAAAAATGTAGACAGGTAAATGAAACTGAGAGGGTTAACAGTAGTCAACCACAGAACCAAATGGTATAATTGGGTGGCTGTGGCTGAGGAGGTACAGCAGGTCCATAACAGTTTTGATTCCCGTCTCCTGCGGTCCACCTGTCGAAGTGTCCTTGGACGAGATACCCAGCCGCACATTGCTCGTGATGGCTGTGCCAGCAGTGTGTGGTAAATTGTAAATAGACTGTACTTATATAGAGCTTTTCAAGTCTTTTTGACCACTCAAAGCACTTTTGCACCACATATCACATTCACCCATTCACACACACATTTGTACGCTGATGGCAGGTGTTACCATGGAGGATGCCAACCAACCAATTTGGAGTTAAGTATCTTGTCCAAGGACAAATCGACATGTGGACTGGAGGAGCCTGGAATCAAACCGCCGATCTTCCAATTAGTGGACGACCGGTCTACCTCCTGAGGCACAGCTGGTGTGTGAGTGTGGGGTTGGCACTTAACGTGGCAGTCTCTGCCATCAGTGTGTGTGTGTGAATCTTGACATACATCATAAAAGCACTTTGAGTGTTGGGAAGACTAGAAAGGTGCTATATAAATGCAGTCCATTTACAAGCTCTTCCCAACCAGGAGGATAAAAACACAGTGTGTGGGTGGGAGGTGTGATTTATTTGGTAGAATGCTTTTGACCTGATGTGATCGTCAAGTGGTTACAGGTTCACTGTAATGAAATAAAATTACAGACAGTCAATCATAAATGTAACTCAGCCACACAAATCCTTGTTTTAAAGTTTCTAGCTGAAGTGTCACAGTTTCTCCTATAGTCAGTTGTCCCTGATCTCCCTGTACTTTGATTATTTCTCAAACCCCAGTTGGAGAAAGTCTAGTTCTGCTGTTTGCACAGCTAGATTTGTTGCAATCTGTTACCATTTAGCATCATGATAAGTAGATGTTATGAGCGGAAGAATGGAAGCAGCCTTCTTTACCCTTGCCAACCACACAACATCTAAATGACATCCGTGGCCTGAGCTGGATACACTGTGTGGGTGTGGATGGCTTTGATTCCCATCTGCGGTGTAGATTGATATATCTTTTTTGAACGATTTAATCTCAAAGAAGCTCAATCTAAAGAAACCTATAAGACCTTATCCAATGTTCCCCATCTGCCCACAGCAACTGTTATCTCAACATAAGTTATTGACTCTGGAGAGGCACAAGTTATTACTGTAAACTCAACTGATGGCTCTCCTCCTGCAGGGGAGGAGGAGAGCCGGTGACTGAAGATGCATCTCAGTCACCGGAGGATAAACCCAATTTCATCTCTGTATTCGATGTCAGAGTGGCAAACAGTTGACTGGACAACTTCTGTGGAAATAATGACCAAGAAAACAAGTCAAACAATAGCAAATACATGAGTCCCAAGATAAGAGGAAGCCTAATGAATTGGTATAGCTACAGTATACAGAGGAACAACAAATGCATTTCAATGAGCATTTTTTCAATGGGTATTTGTTATGAAATGCACATTTGACAGAGTGTGCAGGAATAGTGCAATCATACAATGAATACATTAATACAGTGTCCATATGGTATTCCAGTATTCTACATATTCAACATTTCTTCCTCCATCTCCAACTTCCATTGTTTATGTAATACTACAGGCCTATTTGTTGCACTTCTTTTCTGTTGGGTGCTATTATTTTGTCATTACTATGCTCTATATGCTGCCTGTGTGTGTGCAGGCAGGATCCATTAATCCAGGAACTTGGGGAAACACTTCTCTGCCTGAAGCTGAGGTCGCAGTTCAACCTTCATCCTCTCATGAACACGACAGATCGAGCGAGGCAGAAAATCCAAACCAAAAGAGTTCTCCGAAACAGCCGTCAGCACTCATAGCAAGGCTGGCTGAAAAGAGAAACTTGGTTTGGACTCAGACTTCTCACAGGTAAAACAGACATACATGTTACTAAATACATACATTGCTGTTTTTTGGAAAACATTAAGCCAGGCTATCCTTATTTTATGTTCCAACATCTACATGAACTAATGAATACATTTTACAATGAGAGATAAATGTTGCTTTATAAGAAATGATCTCTCTTATAAATCATGTCAGTATCCATGAAAAACACCTCAACTTAGATTTTGGTGCTTAATGGGAACATTTACCCTAACAGCTGAAAACATGGTTAGAACATTAGAAACAAGTAATCAAAAAGTATTCAAATGTAATAAGTTACATTAATTTGATGAAGTAACCAAAATAGTTACATTACTTATCACATTTTAAATGAGGTAATTAGTAATCACATTTCCAAAGTAACCCTCACAACCCTGGTAAAGTAATAATGTGATGTTCTATCACAGGCAGAGCCAATGGTCACACTGAGCCTGATGGCATTCTGCTACACAACACAATAACCCCAAACTCTGAAAAACAAGTCACATTAACTTCCCTGCTTGTTATCTAACTTGTAAACATGAACACACATACTGTCCCGCACCTTAGCTTGTTGAACGAGCCACCAAACAAACATTCACAGGTGAAAAGTTGCAAGCAGTTTGTAAACATACTGGCAGATGTCACTTGGGACTATTTAGATGCTGGTGTGGTTCTTATTCTTTAATACCACTGCTAGCAACGTACTGTCTCTCTTTTGTACGGTGTGACACTGCCAAATACCTTTTTCTTTGTGCTAAAGGGGAAATATCTTGTTTTTTGTGGTTTTCTGTTATTTAAATACTGTCATGATGTTGGATACTAAACATTGTCAAATTTCCAAACTTGAGAAACACTCCCTGCAAGTAAACAACTGTCTGTTAGCCTTTGTTGCTAATGTTTTTCCATGTGTTGTTTGCATTGTTGGCTTATCAGGAAGGTGGCTTGAATAGACAGGAGCTAAAACAGCCTGTTTAAGACATAGGCTGAACTGAGGGGCTGCATAAAGGGCCAATGCACGTTAAATACGGGTTGTTTTTAACTGTAAATCATATTCCAGTGGAGTTCCAGTTTAAAAATATAGACCTGCAAATGTACAGAATATTCCTCTCAGCCAAAAACTGTATCTCACTAACTGCCAGCTTTCTTGGAAGTCCTTCCAAACTGTTCTCCCATTTAAAACGATGCTGAGTCACTCCATTAAACCATGTCCTCCGCTATATCTCCAAATTGAAATGCAAGTAATGGCTTTGACTAGAGAGCTTGCATCTTTACACACATCTACAGGCAGAGAGACAGACATGAGGGACTGAGAAAAGCCAAGACCTCCCTGAACCCACAGTTACACATAACAGCAAGGCTCATCACACAGCTGTCTTAGCCTTCAGCCTCCGAACCACTGCTTCCCTCACCGTGATTTTCCATTCTCACATCAAACTTTAAAGCCTGCAACAACGGCAATGACTGCTGACTGGACTTGAGCCTGATGGCATATTTGGAAGTCCTCAGGAGAGACTCTTGGCTGGGGGTGGCATCATATAAAGAGACACAATAGACAATAAGGACTGTGTTCAAACTGTAGGTCTTCTGGAAGGGGTCTACAGAGCATTGACTCGACATGCATCACCCTTTCAACATATACACAAAAAAAAAGCTCCCTCCCACTACAGCACCCCCAACTTAAATCCTCTTTCCATGGCCATGTCCCTGTGAAATCCAGACTTCATAGTGGAAGCTGTTGTGTGTCAGGGTTAGGATCAGGCAGCAGCACTCTTTTCCTCTCTGAAAACACAGCTGTATCACTCAGCAGGTTTATTTTCAACTATGTTGTGTTGATAAAAGGTTGGTGACATTTGCTTGAAAAATCATTTGACCAAACCATAAAGTTTTGTCTCATTTTGAAATGTTATTGGTCACAGGACCAGAAACAATGAGAAGAAAGGCTGCTGAGTCATGCGAAGAGAGAAGTGTCAATAAAACTTCAAATATGGAATGGAGCAGAGACCAAAACAAGGGTTAGGAGTATTCTGAGAGGACAGCCTAAACCCTCCTCAAAAATATGCTGAAACTGAACACACTCACTTTATGCAATGATTGGCCAGGTGTGTGGAGATAGGAGACTAAACATGATTCTAATTTCCATCTCTTTTCATTCTTCACACATATTCTTCTGTCACTTCTTGTGTGTGTAACCAAGTTCAACACTATCGACAAAATACTTTACTTTTTCTAGAACCTTTAACTGCATTTCACAGTTGAAAAAGCTGGTTAGTGGACCTTGAGTTAAGTTTATTTTGTTGAAGCGCTATTCCTTCATGATAATACAGCCCCTAGTGTTTTTCCAAGTATTTTTTGGTCTGAACACCCACAAAAGGTTGCCAACTGTGGTTACATTGACAAATTGAATTATTTCTGCCATTTTCACACTGGCAGCAATTAGTTTTCATCAATGGTACCATGGTTGTATCCTTTAATGTGAAGACTCTCTGACAAAACTTTTCTTTTTTATAGCTCACAAAATATCAGGGGAGGTGTGCCCTACTGCTTGATTCGTCTTAAACTTCAGGTATTTAAAAAAAACTGAAAAAGCAGGAGCACACAGCAGTACGGTCTCTTTACAAGCTGTTCCAAGAATGTGATATCTTATATGAACATCTGACTAAATCTAACCATAAAGGGAGGATTCTGCGTATGTCTGTCTGTATGTCCGTATGTACATATGTATGTTACACAAGGAACCATTTAGGGCAGGTGGGTGAATTGTAACATCTACAGAAAGCCTGCATGTGAGGTTTTTCTGAAACACGGGTAAATCTTAGTGTCTACCAATAGTCTCCATGAGAGGGGCAATGTTCTCTCTAGATATTGAGAAATCATCCCATTCTGAACAAGCACGTTTTAAACAGGCACTGCACCAGTAGTTAAAGAGCACAGTTGTGTTTCTCAGTCCTGCCCTTGCAAAGTGTGAGTGCTCCCCATAGGGTACTAAGGCCTGGATGTGAATGTGGTAGAATACAGATTTTCATGGTTTGAGCTCCAGAATGCGAAACAAGTCAGTTTGGTCAATAGGGAGGAACCCAAACATGTAGTGCTGCACAGTGGTCATTTAACATCAGTGACCCAGTGATCACTTCAGAAAATATAGACATCTAAATAAAAATGATATGTGAATGTCTGTGTATTAAACCCCATGCTGGAAGATGAACTTGTATTCAACTTTCAGTGCCTGACAGATTAATTCCACATTGAGTAACTGTCAGACTATGCTAATATGTGATCTGAGGCACATCCCTTTTATTACTAGGTATAAAACACCTCTGAGATGAGATGAGCCAGTTTTGCTCCTTATATTCTATTAATCAAACTGGCAGAGATTTACTTGAAGTTTTTTTCTCTTTTTGAATTTAAAAATGTTTTTACAATAAGAAATGAGTTAAAACAGCTTCCATCTATTCTCTT
Organism: Scomber japonicus; assembly: GCF_027409825.1. Classification (NCBI taxonomy): domain Eukaryota; kingdom Metazoa; phylum Chordata; class Actinopteri; order Scombriformes; family Scombridae; genus Scomber; species Scomber japonicus. The sequence goes on along the minus strand of NC_070594.1, from coordinate 28,286,320 downwards.
TTATCATAATGTTATCAAAGAGTGACACTGTGCAAAGTTGGACAATGCTGGTTCAACTGTCCATCCATCCAACACTCTGATCCACAGCAAGATAACCCTAACCCTATTGTAACTGTAGGAATTATTTTTATGGTCTGAGAACTGAAGGCCCTATTGTATATGAATGAATTATTAGGGCCTGAACACTGATTGATGCAAAGACTCATCTATTGTATCCAAAATAAATTATTATTATGATCCCCAAGTAACCATATTTTTGAGCTAGAAAACACATGAAACTTTGCACGTGTCAGGAGTGGTGAAAAATGATTCGAACATGGGTGTGCCACCTAGAAAATTTCACATTTGAAGCCCCCACCTTTAGGGTCGATGTAGACGAACAATATTTGTTTGGCATATGTATCATGTCCACACGTACAAAAAACAGGTGATAACTTTAGTGATGAAAAGTTATTAAGTTAAGTCAAATATAATCAAATTGAAATAATTTCCATCATATATGAATATTTTCATTAAAATGTCAAAATCGAATTCCCTTTTTAAAAATGTATAATTATTGCTAAATGAATATGTACTTTTAATTGAAATGTAATAAACACTGAATAAGAATACATCTAAGTTCCCCTAATTTACCCCAAAAAATACAGAAACTGACCATCATGACAATGACAATGACTATTTCTTTGTCAATTTCATTTGAAAGTAATGGGCATAATTAAAATTCAAATGTTAAGTTCCGGTTCAAATTATTATTAAAGACTTTTCAACTCACATTGTCGATCTGAAAAGTTGGTTTCACATTCAATTTCACTATGGCTGCAATGTTAAGCTTAAAGTTTACCCACACATAGAGAATGAAATTTGATAATATGATTTCATTTTAATATTGGTGGCCACAGACAGTTTGTGGGTGGCAGCTGATTATCTCACTAAAGACAGGAATCATCCCTGCTGTTATTATCAAGTAGGTTGTATATGTGGTGCAAACAAACAGCTCTCTACTCTGATGTGTATGAACTTGTATGGCTTTGCACAACTGCATTTTATTTGTTTGTACAATGTAAATTGTATCTTTCCTGTTTATACCAGTGGGGGACTGTGTTAGATGTTGTGCTGGCACACTGCAGTGTACCACATAGATATATTGTATACTGCCTCTCCCTCATTAAAAATGTGCATGCTGTGAGCTGCCTTGTGTGGCTAAATTCACAGACAGAGAGCTGTAGCTTTGCACATGTGTTTGTTGCAAAAATACCAATTGTTTTCTAACATTCAGGGTTTCTACTAATGAAAGGAATACAGACTGGGCAAGATCAATCTTTGACCTTTCCTTAATTTCTATTTTATTCTGTCTCATTTCAGGGTTTGTCATGTGTGTCTCTAAAATAAACCACAGGGGACTGTCTCGCTTGCGTACTGCAGGAAATGCATTTCATATTTAGAGCAAAACGAGAGCACTCTGGAGGAGGAGTGCAGTAAATATATCAATAATGAGGAAGAAGCCTTTGTTCTAATGTGATTTCTCTGCTCGAGTGTCTGTTCAATATTGATGGCGGAAATACAGAGACATCTCATGAATGTTTCTTACTGTGTTAACACATAGGATATGCACTGCTCATTTCTTCATGAGGCACAACATTGTGCTACACTGTGCACAATGATGAAACTCTGATGAAACCCTGAGGTACATACAGCATGCCAGCTATCAGTGCTTCCAACAAGAACTTGCACATCATGGGGGAAAAAAGCCAAACTAATATATCACCACTATATAGACACCTCTGGGGCTGTAAGAGAGTGAATGTGACAGCTACAAACTGCCTGAGCTGCCTTGTGTGTTTTTTTTTTAAACCATAGCGACAATCTTCGCTTTAGAAGTTTTCCCTTGAAAAAGACAAAAGTTCCCTAACCCTAACATTGTAATGCCATGATCTCTCTCTAAACCTAACCAAGTAGTTATTATGCTGAACTTAAAGTGTCACATCCTGTTTGTAGCTCATGTTTTATTTTGAAGTTGTTCTCCCTTTGTGTATTTTGTTAGTTTTACTTCCTGTGTTTCCCCTGCCTTAGTTGATTGCTTCATGTGTTTCACCAGTCTAGTTTCTCTCACCTGTGTCCTGTTTAGCTATTACCCCATCATGTCTATATAGGTTTTGGTTTTCTGTTTTGTCCTGTGGTTTGTATAGTGTATTTTTGCCAGTGTTGCCTGTGTTTTTATTTTTGAGTTCTTGGTTCTTGATTTTGGCCAATAAAGTGCCCTTTTGTTTGAGACTGTCTGCTTTTTTGGGTCCACCTGCTACTCACTGTGACATAAAGGAATAAATCAACATTCTCAACACCTGTAATCTCACTGATTAAGACACTCTATGGGGTTTGTTTAATCTGTGGGAGACAACAACAACTTTTCAATGAAAGACCATCAGGATGGTGGACCTCACTTCCATCCTTCCATCAGTCCATTTTCTGCCATTTATCTGAGGCCAGGTCACGGTGGCATTAGGCTGAGCAATGGTGTCCAAACACCCTTCTCCCCAGCAACACTCAGCAGCTCCTCCTGGGGGATACTAAGGCATTACCAGGCCAGGAGAGATATGTAATCCCTCAAGCATGTTCTGAGTCTGCTCCCAGGTGGACGTGCCCGGAACACCTTCAAAGGGAAGCGTCCAGGAGGCGTCCTGACCAGGGGCCCAAACCACCTCAGCTAGCTCCTTTCCATGTGGAGGAGCAGCTACTCCTAGACTCCCCCCGATGTCTGAGCTTCTGACCTTATCTCTAAGGCTGAGCCCAGACACTCTCTGGAGGAAATTCATATGGACTCATGGTGGACCTTACTTGTTTTTTGACAAACCATTTCATTACCCTGCAAATTGCACATTTCACTTGTGACATCATGCACAAAAGTGGTTTTGTTTTTTTAAATCTATTTTATTTATTTTCTCCAATCTTTATTTTTCACACAAATATTTCAGCACACTGTTATGAGAATGTCACAGTGTGTTTCACTCTACATATGTGTAATCAGGTGATAAAATAATCATGTTTATAGGAAGTAAAATCAAGTTCTACCTAGCTGCAGATGCTCACTTTGGACAGCAGGGGGTGTAAGTTTACCTTTTGTTTGGAGCTATACATACAGATGGGTGGACACTGGGAAACTACAATTAATACATATACAATATGTACAATAATAATACAATATGTGCTACTTTTTGGTTCCTACAGTTAGAACATTTATCAAGTATCTTGAGATTATTTTTTTCATGATGCTTTCATTGTATTTTTTTCATTGTATCAAAATGTATAAAGTAAGAATGTTGTTTTAACTGTGAACTGAAAATACTGCTAAATATGATATATAAGCACTGTTATGTTATGTGGTGAATGTGTCTGTTTATAGAGGTGCCACTGCCATATTTGAACCGTATTTATGCTGTCTTTGTGCCACATTTGTCACCATTTTGTGGTATCTGTACTGGAATTTGTACTGAGGTTTTAATTTTGTATTGTAAATTTGAAAGCCCGGTCTACGGTGGAAGCCAGCCAAGATTGTTCTTGTTCAAGCTACTCTCCTTAATTGGACTAAAAGAAAGATAATGAAACCCCCAAGAACTAGCATTGGATGTTGTGTGCTCAATTTATCCCGGCTTCATAAGTGACAAATAAACCTTTGAATCCTTGAATCCTGAATTACCTTAATAACGGTATTCAGGGCAAACTTTACATTCCTATCCTCACTAGTAATGCTTTAAAGGGAGCAAAACTATGTATTGATTTACTAGTTTTGCTACTTTATTGTTTCAAACTGTATTGAAAAGATCAAATAGATCTCCGTTGAGCTGATTCTTCTAAGTTCTAATGAATGTTTAGGTCTTTATTGTCATCGTCCTTATGGCCCATGAGATCTTGTTTTCCACTGTTGCTCAATTAAAAAACTGTGCCTTACATTTCACGTTTGCACTTCAAAAATACAAACCCCTGCTGCTGTTTGCAGCTTTAATGAGGAGCTTTGAGCCAGAAAACACTGCTTTGTGTTTACACGGATGAAGGATGGACTCTGTGGACCATCCTGCTTTTCACCCATTAACATTACTTCCTACTGTATTAACTGGCCTGATTCCTCTGTATACACTCAATCTTTGTGTAGAAGCAGAGCATTCTGGACTCCAGCAGAGATAATATGAAAACTATTAAAGTTCAATAAAAACTTACATAGGTTGGAGTTGCTTACTAGGTGACAGTGTAGGTGCAATCATTTTTAAGTTTTTATTGTAAATTGCAGACAATTTGGGAAGGCTCACTGCTGTGTCACCTCCTCCTCCATGCACCCAATCCATTACACACTGGCCCCTGCTGCTCCTCGCCTGTGAGCCCGAGAAGAAAGAAGACCACCAGCTTAAGATACTGCTCATTAATTTGTTGTAAATGTGTTTGTTTTTACAGTTATTTCTCTTTAAATTACAGCTTTGGTTCTCTTTAAAATCAGTGTGTTCAGACATGGAGTACCAGGTGAAATCAGCAGTTTTAATTGATGACAGTTTGGAAACCTGTTACTACTTTAGTATTCAAAAGTTAAATCATGTAAAAACCCATCAGACACAATCAGGACTGTGCGCCATGATGCACTAAAAGGTGCTGATCCTGGCAAAGAAATACCTTCTGCAGTGTAATCATTGTTTTCACCTATTTCGTAGAGCATACACATAGCACTCCTTCTGTCTGTGTGTTCTGGTTGCTGAATCTTTAACACTGCTTTCATGTGTGACTAAAGTGACATTTGTAAAAACATTTGTAAAATGCAATGCTATTAAAAATGTCAAAATAATATCTAGGTGAACTTCTCCAATTAATAAGTTTACCAGGATATGGATGAAGCAGCTCCTCTGCCAGCTGATCCCTCCTCACAGGTGTTGCTGCTCACCTATTTGAGGTAATTGGCATCAGTATGTGTAGTTCAGCATCACACCCTCTAATGTCCTCTACTGTGTCCTCATTTATTTCGAAGAGACATCCTTGACACATGGCATGTTATGTAAGACACAACATGCCACAAAGAATGCCCTTCTCACCTTGATAACAGAGCTGTGGGCTGTGTTGTAACGTTCCACCTGACTTATCCAAATATCTGAAGTGCATTTTCAGCACCAAACATTCTTTCAATTACACTGGACATTTCGAATTAATGACTGCCTTCATTGTCATTGGAAGTTCATATACAATGAAATTTGCTGTCTTTTTGTTGTGTTTTCAATTGAAGGACAATTCACACACTGTAGCAGGCATGATGAATGGTGTTATCAGTCATGTCTTTAATCAATAGCCATTGACCAGAATACAGGAGTCATGGCTTTATCCAGGATGATTTGCGGAAGTGTCTAACTTAACACGATGCATTGCAAATCACCTGGAGGTTGATGGACTGGGTGGCCTTACGGTTCAAATATATCCGAGCATTCTCTGATGGGGCATATAGTTAATTTATATTTGTGTATATATATATATGGCGCTTTTCTAGTCTTTCGTCCATGAGCTTTCACAATACATGTCATATTCACTCATTCCCACACTATTGGCGCAGTCAATTTGGAGTTAAATATCTTGCCCAAGGACACATATGGACTAGAGGAGCCAGGTATTGAACTGACAATCTTCCGATTAGTAGACAACCCACTTGAACGCCTAGAAATCCTGTTTAACATGTTCTTGGATAGCAGGTGTCATGCGGAATAATAAATTAATTTGCATGTTGGATTAGGCCTGATGTAACTGTGTGTATGGCTGAATTTATAGGAGATTGAGATATGCCTCCAGCTGAACTCAGGAGATGCTGGAATGACCCACTGGCAAAGAAATGTAGCAGAGCAGTGACTTTCACAGTAAGAGGGACTGCATAGGGACAGCTGGCATTTGTCTCCATGTCATCTGTCAGGAGATTGCAAATGTCTGTTACAGTCTGGTGGGATATGCATAGTTAAAAAAAAAAAAAAAAAAGGTCTGTGTCTCCTCCTTTGTGTCTGCTGTCTCCCAAACCTCTGTCCCATCAGGTACTTGAGGAGTTCCACAAGTGATGTTTTGTTCAACTTATGTGGTGTTTTATTGATAAAGTCTATCCATGTTTGATCTGTTGTCAATGTGGTCAAGAGACACCCTCAACTTGTATCACTGTAGCGTAGCTGGTGGACCTAAATGCAGAGAGCAAAGCCAAAAGTAGGGCTGCAGAAAAAGTATTTATCTGAGATAGGCGTAAGATAAGGCTGAACACAACGGGCAAGACAAGGCCTAGCATTACAGAATTGACAAACTGGCTAAGACAACTAGACAAAGACTGAACAGAAAACTTACCTTAAATACACAAGGGACACAGGTGAAACACATGAGGAAATCAATCAAGGTGGGAAAATACAAGGAAGTAGAGATAACAGAAACAGTAGGCAAAAATATTTCAAAATATAAAAGGAACTTTTAGAAAGTTTTGGCTGGATACAACAACTATTTATGTCTATTTGAATATAGTCACGTAAGTACATGGACATTTTCATTTATCATTACTGCAATTAGCTAAATCTGATGAATATTATTACTAACCATCATGACATGTACTTTTGATGTACACATTTATATATTTAATTTTATTTCTAATTTTTGCATGTTTGTGTGCTGCTGCATGTCCTTGTGTGTAACAGGTGTACATGCATTGTTAATGTGCCCCATAGCAACTGCAACATAACACTTTCTTTTGTTTGTTTATAATAATAAAGTTTCTTTATATTCTTGGTTGGTTTTAATTCTCACTATTTTGTGTGTTGTCATGTTGGACTTTTAGTCTCTGTTATATGTATATATGTTGTGTTACATGTTAAAACTTGAAAAGCAATAAAGAAATATTTAAAAGAAAACAACAACTACAACAAAAAAGATGTGAAAAAAATGTGCATGAAGTGAGAGTAAAGCATGAGCCGGTATATCAGGAACAGCAGGTCAGCTGCCCAGGACAGTGATCTCTGACTAATTAAACTTTTGACCATACATGTGGTGTGACAGGCCAAACCATTGTCTTGTGGAATAAAAGCAAAAATGTGTTCGACCACTATGTCAAAGAAAATTATGAAGATAAAAAATAACAAGCTTTTATTTCACTCAGATACTATCTTTAAAAGGCCTATTTTGACAAATTACTCCAGCGGATGATTTAATAGTTAAAGAGCCCAGTTCTGCCCCCTGTGGATGGGGTTTAGCTATATTGATCAAATTAGGAGCACATTCTTCCTCAGACATGAGTGAGACAGATGACCAAACAACACGGCTAAAACTGCTCTGAGCTCTGACTGATGATACCTGATTGGACACACTTATTTTCAGCTAAGAGCACATTTGATGTCCATTATCTGTGAGGGTCAGACTGTGAATACAGTGTTCACAGAGGGAAAAGAGGCCTTGCAGGGGGTGTTTCACCATTTCATCAGCAGGTGGCAATAGAAGCCCACTGATTAATGCTGCATTCACATAGGACTGATGATTTACAAGATAGCAGCTAGCTTCTTTTCACATGTTAAGCACCTACTGTTTCCTTCCATGTCCTTTTGAAATATGAATGTGCATATCTTAAAATATTTTAGACTTAGACATTCTGAAGCTATATCTGCTTTATGACTATAGCTTGACAGAATACAACTGTGCAGTGTTTTCTCAGGGTTCACAGATGCTACAGTTTCTTCAGGAATTATTGTTTTAACGCCAATAAAAAATCAGAACTTAATTATAAAGAAACTGTAAGACAGTGCTGTCAAAACACAGAATATTGACATATAGATGTCTGTATACAATCTTAATTTACTGTTTTACCACTTGAAAAAAAAAATCTAGCAGGTCTTAATTGCTCAGTTCAGAGCTGGCATATCTCTGGCTACTGAGGTTGGCATGTTAAAATTATTAAGGGGGGGGGGGGGGGGGGGGTTATGCAAGGCCTTTTTTCCTGCACTGTACAGACTGTGGTGATTTAATGGGTTATCAAGCCATTTACACCTTAAAATTTGAAGAGTTAAAAAAAATGACCAGTTAAAATATTTTGACATACAGGCCTATTATAAAATACATCCAAGATTTAGTCATGCACATCATTCATAATATATATATATATATATATATATATGCATAAACAATGCACAACAAACAATGATGTAAATTTAGAAACAACAGCATTACCACATTATTACATGCCAACATGCCCATAACCATGACTGCCAAAACAAACAAACAAAAAAATAAACTGCTCTTGACTTTTCAGTATGCATTATTAAACGTCAATAACCAGAGATACATAGAGAATGACATATTGGTGTGGACTCACTTCTTCTGATTTTATTATAAAAACATATTTCTGGATATATTTCCATGCAGGAGCACGCTGCTTGGTGTAGTTAATGTCAGAAATATAAAATGCTTTAGAGCACACATAATCTGCCCCAAGCAGTGTGCTTTGCTCCAAAGTCTTTCCTACCAGAATGACATGTACCTGAGAAGGTGCGTTGCTGTGTCAGGATGGGAGGGGGGGGGGGGGGATAAACAACCAAAGAAAGAAAGAAAGAAAGAAAGAAATCAACATGTAAACGGAGGAGTAGCTACTACAACTGCCTTGTGCATGATTGTTGGCTTAAGTCTTTTTTCCACACCTGCTTAATAATGACAATATTGTAAATGTAGTGATTTGCGGTGCATATCCAGATATATTTACTGAACTATTCCGGAACCCAGGAGTAACATGTAAATTCTTAAAATTAATAATATTTCTCTTTAAATAGCCAAAATGTTACTTACAGCCATGTTTAAGAAAGTTTTGGTGCAGCCTCTCCATGCAAACCAAGAAAATCCTGCACAATCTAAAGAATGGAAAACAATTTAAGGAGAAGAATTCAGTGTGGCAGCTGCCATACTAATATAAGATGGTTATAAACAATGCAACACCGGTATATGTAAAATTATATTCCACTAGACGCATACAATGCCTGGAGTGGTTGGATGTGGGAACTTTTGGATGATCTCACATATATTTTTAGAGTTATCTACTGTTCCTTGTCCAGGACTATATCCTGCATGTATGCCTCCACCTGTCTGAGGGGCTGAGGGTTGTGTATCAGCCATTCTTTCATGGTAGGAGTGGACGTGAAAGTGGATTGAATGATAATTATCCCTGTTTGGAACTGAGCTGGAAGCCTAAACTATCCTCTGAACTGCTTTGTTCACACTGTCAGTGACTGAGGCAAGACTGGGAAACCATGCACCATTAAACTGGTCAGTGTTTGGAAACTAAACTGTATACAATCATGTCTCAGAATCAGGAACAAATAATGCTCCAAACTTTGTGCACACCGTCAAGGAGAAAATTAATCCTCTTCAGAAATCTAAAATGGACTAAATGTAGAACAAAAGTCACCAGTCTAACTTGTTGTTTGTTGGTATCCTGCAGGGAGCAAAATGAAGGGTAACCTTGTGGTAACATTTGCTGTCCAGCTCCTGACTCATGCTCTGGGCCAAACCACCAAAATAGATTCAATACTGAAGATATACATTCACCGGCTCCTTTATATTTAACCGGAGATGTGCATCATAGACGTGCAGCCGCCAAATCTGGAGCAACTGTATGATGCTATCATGTCAATATGGACTGAAATCTCTGAGGACTGTTTCCAGCACCTTGTTGAATCTATGCTACAAAGACTTAAGGCACTTCTGCAGTCAAAAGAGGGTCCAACCCAGTACTAGCATGGTGTACATAATAAAGTGGCCAGTGAGTGTATGCTTTATACCTGTGACAATGAAAAGAAGAAGCCTTGTGAAGGCAAGCTTGCCCTTCACCCCTTGAGATATTACAATTTACTTTTCCATCATGCTTTTCACATTATCCTTCATGTAGACTCCTCCCACCTTGGACAAGCCATTAATCTGGAATTAGAGGAGCAATATGTCAGCTTTACAAAAACAAGTGTTCAATATGTCCACTAGACTGTTGCAACCTGGAGTGGTGTTGCTGTTCCAGACTGTCTTGTTGATAGAGCTGAAAACAGTTAATCAATTAATCCCTGTGTGTGTGTCTGTGTGTAATGGGAAATAATTACATATGACAAAGATAATAATAAACTACCTATTTTATTGTACTAGACATGAGAGTCTCAGGAATCAAATATAAGCTATATGAAGCTTTTTTTTTCTTTTTTGTATTATAATTTGAAGATAAATGTTCTGCTATCAAGATCCGATTCTATTAATTTGTGGTATCTTGGCATTATTTCATTACACAATAACAAAAGCTTCATCATCATCATCCAGTACAGTTAAGATCAGTGTGTATGCTGCAGAATCGGAGCAGACCTGCACATACATCTCAGAGCAGTTATTCAACCATTCTCTTATTATCTGCTGCTCTGCCAGCCTCTCACTTATCTCTGCTTGCTATCTCCTCAGCTCTGCCACACACAAGCTGCTCTCCACAGCTCCTCGCCCTCAAAAGCCCCGCGGCAGCTGTGATACGGGAAGCCATGCATCAAGCAATTCTGGAACGGCTTGGCCCGGAGATACGCGGCGGTGTTTTTCTGGCGGCCAGGCGCTGAGAGGCAGTGTGGCTCTCCCGCTGACTCACCCCCCTCCCTGTGCAAGCATGGAGCAATGGGCACAGTAGCAGTGTACTGATGAGTCAGAGCGAGCAAACAGCAGGCAGTGAGGCGTGCCGCAGCACTGTCTGACACACAGCAGATGTACTTACTCTCTGTGGGCACAACACTCACATTCAATCTCAGGCTAAAGGCCAGTCATGTTTGGGTCTGAGAAGAGCTCACCATGTCCACTCTGTTGTGCTCCACATTACATTATAGCATATGTAATGGATGATATACCGAGGGCTGTATATAATTTGGTTTCTGTTTCGACATGGCCCATTTACACTGATGTGAGCACTCATAGGACACATGTAATGACTCTTAGAGCTCATTTGATCATTATTCCTGTATGATAGCCTCCTGTGTGTTGACAGGTGACCATGAAGTGAGTGCAGAAAACTACAGCTTTGTCACAAGATATGTTTAATGGATATTCAGGAGCTTTTTCAGATGGAGTTCAGTTATGACATGTCCACATTCTGTCCATATTGGCTGCACAATACCACAGCTCCCAGTACCTCCCATTCCCACTAAAAAGACTGATGCTGTCCTTACTATGTACTGTAAATCTCAGCAACATTGCTCTTTACTATGTTAATGTGAGGAACATTGCACAGATGTATATAATCTCAGGACCTTCTGCATATTGGACATTTATATATTGCAGATTTATTTACATAGAGATTGATTACTGTATATACTGTTTTATTTTTATTTTATTGTATCACTTTCGCCCTCATGCTGCTACTTTTTTTCACTATACTGCCATGTCAATTTGAATTTCTCCTAAAGAGGATCAATGAAAAAATATCTTATCTTCTCTTATCTTTGGCAGCAGCTTCTGAGAACACAATCTCAAATAAAGGTCCATCTGATGAAGTGCATGTGATCATGAGGGGAAAGCTCCAGAACAGCTACTAAATAGACTTTACTGTGAAATTGTTTTGCTGTTTGGAAAGGAACCTCAGCTGTGGTAATTGTATATTCAGAGAAAGTAAAAGAAATGAAACACGGCCTCATTTCATGCTTGTCATGTCAGAGATTGTGGTTGAAAATTAAAATAAATGTAAAACGGAAACAAAAACAGCCAACAGGTCATTTTATAACATTAGTACTGTTTTGAAGACGGGGGAAGATAATAGTTTATTAAGATGTGAGTGTTACTCCTGAGGTTTTGGTCTAATATAAGCTGAGGCTTCATATTCTCTTCTGCCGAATGCATTGTTACACAGACAGTGGATTTCATCCCCAGTCACTTACATTAAAATCTCTTAAGGAAGGGATCTCTTAGCAGTCAGTATGGACAGGAGGAACGATTATAGCAGACAATAACCATTCAATATACATATGGGTAAGTACTGCATATGTAAAACACACCAGAAAAAATATTTAGACAGTAATAGACTCTAAATTGACTTTTGAGAAAAATTGTGAGGCAGGATAACAGTCCTGTTTTAACACTGATAAAACCATGATGACCCTCTTTTATCAAGCTTTTACTGAATCAAGCCTGTCTTTTCCACTTGTTTCATGGTTTAGTAAGCTGTCTCTGAAAAACAAACATTCTCTAAACAAAATTGTCAAGTGGGCTAGTAGATTCATAGGTGAGTCTCAACACAACGTATCCGTTTTCTACTCTACACAGCAGCAGTGTAAGGCAAACTCTATTCTTTAGGACTGCTGCAATCCCTTACACGCTGAATCCCAGCTCATTTACTCCAGCTGTCAGATTGAGGCTCCCAGGTGGAGAACAAAACAATATAGAAATTATTTTGTACCTGAAGCTATTGCACAGCTAAAAACACATCTAGCATCAGATGATGCACTTTACCCACGCATGGCACTTTGTCAAGAACTTCACAGGAGTGTTTGTTTTGATGTCTTTTGAATATGTACCACTGTGATGTCTTGTTCTTATTGGAATATTGAATCTCCCATCTGCATAACAGATTTACCCTTGGGATCCTATTAAAGAAACCTTGAACCTTGAAAATGTCAACCTATCCTTTAACCTAAATGATCTGAAACCTACACCATGCTGTGATCTCTCATTAGCAGCCGGTATGGACAGGAGTGTTGCACATATGGACACAGAAGAGACTTCCAGGTATGAATAAATTTAGAATAATTCCTTTACTTACGGAACTGAATACAGCACATTAGCCCAAAGGATCCCTAAACTCCCCCAAGTGCCTGTGTGAGCTTTACTTGTAACCTAAAATTAACCTACTAAAGTGTGCTCAGAGTCCATTAAAATGCCCAACATCACTGTGAGTCCTACATTAGTCTTAATTTATTCCCCTAGATATAACAACATAATGTATGCTGTGACACAAGCTAAACAAGAGGCCATACCAAAATAAAAGGACTACGAACTGAACGCAGATAAGAGTTAAAGGGTAAAGCCACTAACAAGTATTGTGTGTTCGGCTTAAGTTCAATGTTTGTGTACACCCTTGCTCACACACAAAGACTCATATAGAGGTTCCTGTTGTGCCGTCCAGTGAGCACCAATCTGTACCTCCAGTTTGTAAAAAAAAATATGCATTCATCAACCACCTGAACCTGACCTAACCTACACATCAGTGGTAGGCTTTGTGAGGTGTGGCTGGGGAGAAACTTGCTTATTATCACCTTTGGACTAACAACAGAAATTAAACAAAAGTACTATGTTCTTCTATCAGTCTGGAGCTTGTTTCTGCTGTTTTGTTGTGGATGTAATATTTGAGCTGTGTATATGAAGGATCCTGCTGGGGATATTATCCTATCTCCTATCCCGGTAAGAGACTACACTTATGAAGATGTCTTACATCATTGGAGTCTAATCACTATAATCTCTGTGTTGCAATTCACAAAAAAACATGGTCATTCATGTTCTATTGATCTCTCCTTATTGAACTCCATCCATTCATTTTCTTTATAGCATATCATCTAGAGGATTGCAGGGAGCGGGTGCCAATCTCAGCTGACATTGGGCAAGAGACAAGGTAACCACAGAGCTATAGAACTGATATATCATGCCATTCACAAAACAATAAGAGAGGTCGATGAGTCACACTGTTGCATTGGGTGACTTGTCCCTTCATTACCACAAACACACATCTGTAGTGTGTTTCGACTTAATACAACACATACCGTCGTGCTAGCAGAGATACTCACTAGAGCATCGAATGTAGATTGATTCGCAGCTGAAAATAGTCCTTGGCAAATGCACTATTTCCTCCTGTTTGAGTAACTTTTTTTTTTTTTAAATAATAGTGACAGAGCAACCTGAAAGCTGAATTGTTACTATGTATGATCTACAACTGTAACGTCCATGGTTCAATTCCAGCCAAGGACCCTCGTTGCATGTCACACCCATTTCTCTCTCCCTATGTCCCCTATCTGTCACCAACCAGCCCACTCACCCCCAACCATCCAAGAAAGGCATAAATATAAAGATTCATCAAACATTGACATCTTTAGTCAAACCCAATGGACTTGGAGCTGAGAGCCATAGAGATGGTAGAGAAATCCGAATGTATTGAGAGACAGACCACCACATTGTTGCTTTTGGTCTTTTCATGGGAATTGTTGATGGAATAAAATGGTAGACTTTATCCCTGATTATCTAAAACGCTGCTTGTGTTTCCTCTCCTGTATGACCCTGGTATATTTCCACTGAGTACATGGGACTGTCGAGCAGCTGCTTGAAAATATTGTGAGAAAAAAAAAAAAAAAAGGAGTGATTTTGGAGCAAGCTTGTTGGAGATAGGGAATGGATGGGTATGCACACATTATGATAATCCAGTCAAGCTCATTTGCATTTGAAATGGTTTTATTTGCATGAATGAAATTACAGAAAAATTACACATAATTAGGATAATATAAAATATTTTCTCACTGCCTGATCTACTTTTCATCATGCAAATTTGGTAATAATGTTGAGTGTGAGGGTCAGTCGAGGTCTCATTTTCTCTCTGATGTGGCAACACAACAGGCCCAGCTGCCAGTGAGGTGCTGGAGGCTAATGAAGTGAAGTCTCCTCATGTGGCAGTGAGAGCCCAAAGTTTAGAGACGGAAGTTTTTAAAGTAAGATATTTACTGGTTTAAATGTGTATTCACTATGAATGTACTGTTGATGGAGAGGGGTGGGGGCTCCCTCACAGCAAAGACCTTGCTGAGTAAGAGTGTTTATCAGGATGGTTTTTAAATGAGTGAGCTGACCTTAAGGGCCTGAAAGGAACAGCAGGTGAAGTTGTCAAACTGCTACAGAAATAAGCTGCAAGGCTTTTTGTTCAGATATGTAATTACCTGTTGTCTCCAGTGAACATCTTTGTCTGGGTCAAAGAACAAACAAATAAAAATCAACCTCTGAAGAACTGAAAGTAGATTCTTAATTCAAAGTTGATTGAAACTTGGGTCTTATTTTCCCCACAAGGGAAGCTTATAAAGCATAGTTTCAGGAGCAGGACCACACCACAACTGCCCCACCTCTGGCCATTCCTATCCTTCCACTCTCGTATTATGCCCCTGTACTCTGCTCATCAATCGTTTTTTCTTAATAAATCATTTCAGCTCATCATGTTGTGAGTGGGATCCTTACTAGTGAATAATAGTATAGTACTCAGGTTAATAACTGAGATCTGGAGATGTCTCTGAGATGTTGCTGGAAATGTGTGGTCTTACCCACGACACTGAGCTCTGCAAGGCTGAGAAACATTGTGAGCTGGGCTAGACCCAGATGAATGATGAACAAGGAGCACCTCTATTCTAACATACCCAGTGTTCCTGTTTCCCTTGTGGATGAGGTTGATGTCTTCCATGCTGAGGCTGTTGGCCAGGACCAGGCCTGGTAGGTTCCGTAGTTTTGTAAGCACTGCCACCATGTTTCCTTCGGTGTATGTTTCACCTGTGTGCGTGTGAAGACCTATCTGTTTGGTCTCGTTTATCCTTTTTTTTGCTATCATGATGTCAACAGAGGTGCTCAGAATGGTGTTTTATAATGATATCAAATTTTCAAATATTTCCTTTTAATACCTGTGACCAAGAGGGGAGACCAGGTTGAAGTGCCGAAGTCTAACTGTTATATGCAGAAGAAAATGCCTAAACAAACCCAGAACCTGGAGAAACGTGGAGCCTAAGAGAGAGAGCGCATGAGACTAGAGTGATATTTATAGCTTTGGTAGAGGCCTGGCCAGATGTTACCACATTGCCTTAATGAAACCTCCCTGACTGCCAACTCCTGCTGGAAGTGACCAATTGAACCACCGCAGGCAGAAAGGTATGGGTCATAGCAATACCCTCTTTCTGTGTCATTTTAGACTGATTCATTCTGATGGCCATGCAAAGTCATTAGTGTTCTTAATGATACATCTAGGATTATGAAACAGCAGGCCCAAAACACAGATGATGATTAAATAAACT
This sequence comes from Scomber japonicus, assembly GCF_027409825.1. NCBI lineage: Eukaryota > Metazoa > Chordata > Actinopteri > Scombriformes > Scombridae > Scomber > Scomber japonicus. The sequence continues at coordinate 28,270,268 of NC_070594.1, read as the reverse complement.
TATTTTGTGACTTTAATACTTTATTCCTTTGTGAAGACAATGTTTTAATGAAATGATAGGGTACATTGTTTAGTATTAGAAATCCACTAGACAATTGCATGGTAAATCATAGCCATTGGCAGTTTTAGGTATATAGTAACCCCTGGTGGTTCTAGTGTTAAGAGTTCCAGTAGTGAGCTTGCCAGTGATGCCTCGAAGGCTTATTGACAGCTCTGTTCACTGTCCTTCAAAAGACTCTTTTGGTAGGAAGTAGTGACCACTGTTTACTTTGAATCCATCACTCTTCAGCAGCTTTGCAATATTGAAGTAATTCTGGAATAACCAAACCCCAAGAATGAACACAAGTCATTAATGCTGCCCTTGGGTCAAATTCTGCAGAACTCTAATGTAGACTATCACAGTTATGCAGATGACACACAGATATACCTAGCACTGTCCCCAGATGACTACAGTCCAATACAGTCATTGTGTCACTGTTTAGAGCAAGTAACTAATTGGATGAACCAAAATTTCCTTCAATTAAATCAGGACAAAACTGAGGTCATTGTTTTTGGCAATAAAGAGAAGAGGATTGCTGTCAGTAAACATCTCGAGTCACTCTCTCTAAAAACTAGGGACCAAGTCCGAAACCTTGGCGTGCTGATAGACTCAGAGTTGACTTTCAGCAGTCATATCAAATCAATCACCAAAACAGCCTTCTATCAGCTTAAGAACATATCCAGAGTGAAGGGTTTTATGTCTCAAACAGACCAGGAGAAGTTGATTCATGCTTTCATCTCAAGTAGACTCGATTACTGCAATGGTCTTCTGACTGGACTCACACAAAAAAGCATTAAACAGCTGCAGCTCATTCAGAACGCTGCAGCTCGAGTTTTAACCAGAACAAAGAGATCAGAGCACATTACTCCAGTTCTAAAGTCTTTACACTGGCTCCCAGTCAGCTATAGAATAGATTTTAAAGTTCTGCTACTGGTCTACAAATCACTGAATGGTTTAGGCCCAGAATACATGAATGACATGTTAGTAGAATATAAACCCAGTAGAGCTCTGAGATCTACTGACTCAGGTCAGATAGTTGAGCCCAGAGTTCAAACTAAACATGGTGAAGCAGCTTTTAGCTGTTATGCTGCACACAACTGGAACAAACTACCAGCAGAACTGAAATCAGCCCCAACTGTGAACACTTTTAAATCCAGGTTAAAAACATTTCTCTTCTCCTGTGCTTATGATTGAGCTCTTTTAAAGCACTTTACATTTTAATTTTTAATTTGCACTCTATGTCCTTTTAATGATTTTAAAGCTAAATTATAATTTTATGCTGCAATCTTATATTTAATGCTCAATTCTAGCATTTTATGTATGTCTTTCTATTTTTCTGTACTTTGTTTTTATTATGGGGGGGGGGGGGTTAATTGTATGTTTTAATGTTTCTGTTTTATGTAAAGCACATTGAGTTGCCATTGTGTATGAAATGCACTATATAAATAAAACTGCCTTGCCTTAAGGGTTCTTGGACTTGACCAAGCCTCAACTTCAACTCAATTCAACCAGTGGTTAAGATTGGTTTGTACAGTACATGTACTGTCTTTAATGAGCCACTGTTTGAGGTATGCTCTTGTATTAGTGAAATGGCATGTAGCTGATGGAGTCGTGGGTGTAGTTGAACAAGAGGAAAAACCCCTGCACACCTTTTCTCCTAGAGTGAGGAGCTTGTTGCTTTGTTCCGTAGAGGTTTCTTGTTGTGATGTGAATAATTATTTAACATTTTCTTGTTATCTGCTTCACAGACAAAACATTTAGGGCCTGATTTACTAAAGGTTTGTGTGTGTAAAAACGTGTGCAAATTTGACATCACCCGCAAAAAATGTGCAAGCTGATATACTAAGGCTTGGTCTTTCAAATGTGCAAGATAATACACACTATCCATTTAGTACGTTTGCCTTAATGAATATGCAATGGGGGGGGGGGGGGGGTTTAACCTCAGTGTGCAAAATAAACTGCGTCTATAAATAATACCTTTGAAGGGCAGCTGTGCACTATGCACAGATGGCTTATGTTATGTGGAGAGGAGGAGACGGAGGCACAGTGACAGAATATGCACAGGACAGATTTTTCCCACCTGTGTTAATATTTTTGTCGAATACTTTTGGCTTACTAACAGCATTGACTAGAACCTGATCACATTTCATTTTGCGCTTGCAGCTTTCTGCTTGTCTACACTCTCCATTAAGACACAAAACCCTAATTTAAATACTGCTGTCTCCACCCTGTTGCACCTGTTTTAATTTAAGCAGTTATTCTTAGTAGTAATCACTTGCAAAACCCACGCAAACGAAACGTGCAATCTATTGTACTGTGCACGCTATTTAGTACCCTTTATTTGGGATCTCAGTAAATCAGGCCCTTAGAATATGAAGCAGCACTGAGCTTTAAACAGCAGCTTAAAGTTGTTTCTAATGTGTCTCTGTCCTGTTGGTGCCTCAGACCCCATAAGACTCAGCCTGACTGTTGCTGAGCCCTCTACTGGCCAGTGCTAGCTATCATGTTGCCAGCACAGTGACTCAAGAGATAATGAGCAGGCCTGCCCCCTTGTTTTCAGGCAAACAGAGACAGAGTGACTATGATATGTATTCCACAGCTGCAGTTAGTCTGCAGTCACCACAGCCTGTAGCCATGCTCTGGGATATAGCAGATGTGACCGCATCTGCACTTGTCTGCAGCCTCTGGCTCTCATTAGCACTGGGTCTTGGCTGAGTGCCACTAGCATAATTTCTTTTCACATTAGATGTCTGACATATGTCAGACAGAAATACATGGAAATCTTTGTTTATTACCTAAAATGTGTCCTTGAGGGATTTTGGATTCCATGATGTATACTGTCTGCCTTACTGGGGGTCCTCCTTTGACATTTTTTCAACATAACATGTCAAAGACAACATATAATAGTGTGCCACAGGTATATGAAAAGATACCTAAAGATAAAGTTATGGTTTAACGGACAATTATACTCATGAAATATCAAGTGAATAGTACACAAACTACTGTAGGCTGCAGGTAACCACACTGTTGGCTCTGGCCAACAGAATCTAGTCTAGTGTTTGGTCCCATGATAGGTCTTCAAATTAATGTATCTATCGTGTACACTTTTTCGACTGTATTTAATCTTCTGACTGCTACCCATAGCAACACAGCAAACTGCATTTAATTAGCACATGTTTTACCAAATAACTCCCAGTCATCTAACTGTAGGAAGGCAGGACAATAATCCCACCTCCCCTGCCTGATTACCTGTCAACCACAGATAGCTGAAACAACACTGAATAGGTACCTGAAGTCAGAGACAGCCAGGCTCAACGGCTTTTTAGATGGCAACATGTTCACTAGTTTCATGGACGAGAAGCATCTTTAAAGGTAGTTTCATCGGTTCACATATTCTCAAAATAGAACATTACTCACATTCCTATGTGCACAGTGGGCAGTGTTACTGGTCACTGGTCCTTTCAGGAGTTAGATCACTTCCTAATGTTTCTTCAATGGGGGACCAAATCTTCAGTGTTCCTTTAGTATAGAAAATATACAGTTCAGCTGAAGCTTTCAGTCTATAGGGGATATTTGATGAGTTAATCTCAAATTAACACCAGGCACAAACTGCTGCATCACTGCAATGTTTTAATGTAAATGAGTCAATCTGTACAGATGTCACTTATTTGTCTGCTTTACGTTTGTGTTACCAAAGTTCTGCTGCTTACAGGTCCATGTAATGAATTGAACAATATGGGTGCTATAAAGAGCTGCACAGCCCAACAAAATGAGCTGTTCTGGCTGTTGGAGAACCTCGCCTGTGCAACACAATCAGTGAAACAGCACTTTTTATTTCCCATTTGTTTCATTGACAGGTGTACAGATTGGTGGAAAAGGCATCATACTCATATGAAAACAGCTGGCTCAGAGTATGACTTTATCTATTTAGTTGTTGTATACAGAACCATACCATGCACAGCTTTATAAATGTGACAAAAAGTGCATGCCTATTTTTTGCTTTGTATGTACACACAGTTGTAGACATATATTTACACAATTTTTGTTATGCATCTGGCCCCTGGTCTTACTGAACTTGCTGGTGCTGTGTCACGTGTGTTAATGTGCACATTACTCTGACTTTAAAAAACACTTTCATTATAAACAGTCAATTACAAATAATAAAAATATTGGGGGAGACAGATTTCCAATTTTCATATCGAGAACTAAACTGTGTGTTTGGATGGTTGCTTTAAATATTGTAACAAAACGGTCCATTTTGAAATTAAGACAATGTAATGTGTAAGTTTCTTATACCAGCCCAGCAGAAAATATAACAGAGTGCTGTGACTACTTCTCAAACAGTTTGACGCTGTTTCTCAGAAACTGCATCTAGACTGCTCACATGTGACACCTGATGGTTGTTGGTGCGCACTGCAGCTACTTCTGGTTAAATGATTTCACCCTGTTTCACTGCAGCGGCTTTACCACGGTCATCACGTCAATTGAAATGAGCAACGTCTGTGGTTAATCTGATTTACATAAAGTGCTGCTAAGTAAGATCTGATGCCGGGCTGTTTTTAAGCGGAGTATGTCAGGAAAGGAATGGCGTGTAGAAGTGTTGTCTTTTGTCGAACTTGAAATACTGGTTGACGAGAAGACCCTTTTGGAACGGTTACTGTTATATAATCAATGATTGTTGAGTTTTGGAAAATTAGTGTGTTTTTGTAAACAGATAATGTAACGGTCTTCTTAACAACTGGCTGCTTCAATCATATCACGCTGGACTGGAGCTGCTGAGCCTCTAAAATTCAGGAAAAATATGCAGGAGGGACCTGAGGGAAACAGAAAAGTAACAGACTGCTAAAGTTACTTTGTTAAACATTTTTTGAACTGCATCTGTCTCTGTTTACCTCTGCTATCGTCTCTCGTCTACTTTGTGTATGTGTTTGGTAAAGCGGTGTTGTAGATTGTCAACCTGCTTTACTCAGACGTTAAATTTCAGACACAAGAGCACCTTAAAATACATTTAGCATGAGTTCGGCAGGTCTCTTCAGCTACAGCTGCCCGACAAAAATCCAGTGAAGTTTCCCTAAACAAATTACATATATCCCATTATCTGGGACATGGGATAATACATTTATACTGTATACTGACTTACAATCACAATACAGGTAGAATTAAGATAACCAGAATGCTTTATTATACCAGGTGTAAATGCAAAGGCCCATGGATCCAGATGATGTATCTAGACTCAGATGATGTGAATATAAGGTGGAACATTTGACACAAACTGTAGTAAACTGCCTCTCTCTTCCTCATGTTGTCAGTTTTGTATATCAGTACAATACCATGATGGTATCTATATGATCTATGTTTGTCATATAATGTTAGTGTGAATTTCTTCTCACTTTGTTGCAATCTAAATCCTTCACTATAAAAGATGAGAGGGTCACCATCTTTACCTTCAGATCTGTCTTCTGTCAGTTCTCCTGTGATCCATGTATGTGCTGTAATGTAAAAAGCACAGAGTGTACAGCCTGTTCACAGAAGTACATCGCTCGTTCAAAACAAGCCTGTTCAAAATGTGCTTGGCCTCCAGTTGCTACTTCAACGTATATAAAGATGAATATGGTTGATGTGTGTGAATGAGTATACACCAACAACATGAAAGAAAGTATACTATCTATTAAACATGGATGATATATATAATATACTCAATGCTCTAACAGTAAATAAGTGTTATTTTCTCATCTGAAGTAAAATAAGAGCCGCATTTAACAACAAAATAATGTGCATCCTAAAATAAAGTGGATTGATCATATCTGGCTTTTAGATCGTTCGTATTTTCTGTGCCGTCAGTTCAGATTTGAGTAAGTTATTAGGCTCAAACTAATGATGGACCCACAATGCAGACTACAAGCAAGACCAAGTTCAAGGGGTTTTAAGGTATCCAAATTGGCAGGCAAAAAGTAGGTAATAGACAGGAGCAGAGGTCGAACCACACTAGGAAAAAAATACAAAAATGCGAGAACCCTTACACAAAAGTAAAGAAGAGAGTAAGACATAGACTAAATACACTAGGAAAGGGAAGACTACGAGACACAGGTGAAACAAATTAGGCATCATACAGGTGGGAAACTTGACAGGAAGTGGATCTGAAATGACACAAAAGGTAAGCGACCAAAATAAATCAAACACAATTGTTGAAAATAATAGAACATGACCTTATGTGGCAGCACAGACTGTGACATGAGTATGTTTGCTCCAAAGATTTGTGTCTTGTCTGTAGTGGCACCTCTCAATCACTGTAGTCTTGGAACAGATGAGACAAACTGATTTTGAACTGCCTGTGGAAGTGTTTTTTACATCTTACGTGCTTAACTACAGCCATTGTGTATTGGGCTCTGACCATGTACTTGGATACCTTGTGTAGAAACAATGAGTCACTGGTGTATTCTATTAATATTAAACATATCGCATGTCCAAATGGTACCGAATTCGGCAGTCCCTTTGTTCTCCAACAATGCACCCGTCAAAGTGTGGAGCTGATCGGATGAACAGTTCAACAGATACTCGACAGGCATTCACAGAGACATACAGACATACACACAGAGATTCCTTCCTTTTAGATAGATTACACCTCATCCAGGAGGTTATATCTTCATCTGGCATTTGGTGATATCTCTGTCAGTGAAGCCTGTATATGCTGGGCTTCAGGCAGATGGACAGTTTGCGAGATTTTAGGACCTCTGCCATAGAATCACACTTGCTTTACTATGAACCCAAAAGAGATCAGAGGGCATGAAACCTATTGAAGTGAAAATTTGAAATGGTATAATCTGATAATGATGATGAATTTTATGATCTCATGTTAATAATGCAGCATTAGAATGTGGTAAGGACTATGTGCTCTTTCATAGAAACATATCTTTAAAGATTCACATATCTTAAATTTGTTGGACTGCAGATCAAAATAGTGCTACAGATACAACATGTCCAATCCTTTGATCTTCACCATGTGAATCCAATAAAAGCAACAACAACAAAAAAAGCTTTCAGCACATGAAGGGCTGTGTTAATGGACTGAAACAGACAGTCTGACTGGATGAGTTTTTGGAGAGCCTAGCCTTTTAATGAGCAGTGATGGAGAACAGCCGGTGACTGAGAGGGTCTGAGCAGTGACACCCATCAGGGCACATTTTCACTCTGGGAAATGAAAGACATCAAATAAATCTCTGATAAAAAGTTTACAAGCCTGCTGAAGCAAAAGAAGAATAGATCAAAAAGGATCCTGGACTGTATGTGGATTCACTGAAACAAGTCAATCCTCAGCTTATGGAAGTCCAGGGATGCCTGTGTTGATAGATTTCTTTATAGAGGCCTAGGGGGATGCTTCCATTATTTTAAAAGTGAAAATTAACATTTCCAATTCATTTGCATTAAAAATGAGATAAAATCAACACTTCTAATTTAAATGAGAGTGAGATTAGTGCTAAAATCTGTTTGTTCTTCGGGGGGAGGGAGGATAATGGAACAGCTGCAGGCGAGAAACTGCACACCTGCAACTCCTCAGCAAGCTAACCACCTCCTTTTACTGTATCTTGCTGTCATGTGGAAAACTACCTGCACAATGTGTAGCAAAAAATCTGATGTGGCTCATGGCATGATAGAAGAAGTCTATTACACACTGAGCTATAAACTGATACACCAGCTGCACATTTTTGTATTGTGGGCCTCCTTTATAATTTTCTGCCCCCAGAATTCTGGGAACCGTAGTATTATATCACACTTACAGTTTTCACCAGTACTCATATGTACGGTGGCTGGGAAGCGCAAAACAACATTACAACACTTTTACAAAGCTTGAGACAAATTTACATTTTGGAAAACATTTCATACATATACTAAAACAAAATTTCACGAGCAAATACACAGAAGTGATGAAGTGAGCAGCGTGGATGGTGAGCGTGGTGAATTCATATTGTCTGGAGTTTATGGTGACTGTCCACATGAAAAGCAAAACAGTGTTATGGGATACATACTTTGGCCACAAAACGGACAAAATATTACTAGAAAACAACACTGATCACTTTATCACTTCCGGTATTCGGTACATTCCTTTTTCATGAAGATTGTGTAATTTGTAAATTTGTTTCGGAACTGATATGTCACAGTCTGTTCTGCTCTTCTCCTGCTGGTAACTTTCCATTCACCACATACCTGCTCTATTCCTGCAAATCAGCCACACCCACCTCAGTTAACCTGGGCTTCATCAGTAATCACCTGGACTCTCAGCTGCACCCCATCTGTAATCAAGCCAGCATACTCTTGTTGTCCACTCACTCTTTGCCAGATTGTCATTTACAATTGCTTCATGCTAGACCTTCCAGCACTAATTTACAGACTGTTTTCGACCCTGCTTGCCTTGGACCTCCTCTCCTCGTGTCTACCCCGGTAAACGCACCAGCCTTCTGTCCCTGACCTTGAATATCGCCTGTTCCTGTTTGCCTGTGGCTGTATGGCGTCCTCCGGCTTCAATCCTGTTTGGAGAGCCCAGAGACTCCTGCCTGGTCATACACCTCAACTCTTACCTGCTGCCTACTCTGTCATCAGTGACTCTGAGCCCTGCCCGTTGCCCTATGTATTCTGCTTATACCTGTTCAGTTACCTTGTGGACTGTATAATAAAGATCATATGTGTTCTATGCTGCTATTGGGTTCTTCCTCCACCCATTATATGATCAAGTGTTTCGCCACTTGTGGATTTGTCTCAACACTTGTAAAAGTGTTTCACATCTTGTCAATTTGTTTTCTAAAATGTAAATTTGTCTCAAGCTTTGTAAAAGTGTTTCACTGTGTGTGATGTTGTTTTGCACTTCCCAGCCACCATACATATGTATTGCCAGATGTGATAAGACTGAAATCGTAAGGATTCCAACTTTAAGACGCTACCTTTTTCTGTTTTGTTTGGGTGCTAAAAGGATTTCATTTTAAATATTGGCAGCCATGGACTTCCATAGGTTCTATCCCCAATGCACAGCACTATCAGTTTTAGTCTCATCATCTCCAGTAAACACAGTAAGGATGAACGTTTCTGTGAGATTCAGGTCTGTGGATGCCTCTGCTGAATGAGGGAGTAAACTTTCTTCTTTAACTCATTAGTTTTAATCTGAAGGGGCTTCTCAAGCGTCGCCTGTGGCCACCCCCTGTGCAGTCATATGTTTTCAGTCAAGCGCAGGCTTAGATGTCTAAATCACTTTAATTAGTGAATTAATTGGTGACTCTCACAGTTGTTTTCTTCCACAAATATTACGTCGGTCTTAGTTAAATACTTCTTCAATACAGTCATTGAAAAGTCATGATTTAAAAAGGAAGGAGGAAGGCTCCTCCCGGGTAGGATTTTGTACATTGGTGATATTGAGTATCAGCAGGATTTGGAACTACTGTGGACAGTTCTAATGTTGGGAACTATACATGTTTTGGTTGGTGAGTGCTTTGTTGCTCTGGTCTGACACCCCGTCTAGTTAATTCCACAGCAGATGTAAGGATATGGTTTCACAATCTGTGCCGGGCAGATGCTTAGCCGCTTTATGTCATGCCCTGCAGTGCTGCTGTTTAAGAGGATGCGCTACCTCCAGCACACCTCTGCTGCAATGTCAGTCCTACATCTGACATTGTATTCATCTGAGGAGCACAGAATGAGCCAGAGAAAAGCTGCTCACAAACATAACATGTTGCCATTGGACTGCATTAAGATCCTCTCATCAGCCCAGGAAGCTGCGGATTGGTATTATCACTCTGATTACACAGAGCTCAATCTCACACAGGCTCACTACTTACCTGCAGTAACATAATTCATACACTTCTAAGGAAATCCTGAGGGGGGGCCACTTTGATCAAGAACCCTGCTCAGTAATATGTTAATAAGGCCAATTTTCCCAATCCATCGTAATGGTTTGCAATGGAGTTTGGCATTCTCTTCTCCATGCACCTGGGAAGTAGGTGAATTTGTGCCAGAAAATTCTACTCTGTCCTATAGATGTAACAGAAGCATAATATGTGAAAATTGGTTTGTGATTATGGAGAGCACCTCTGGGGTGTGTGTGTGTGTGTGCGTGTGCGCGCACTTCTGATAATTAAGGACACACAATTTGAGGTGTTTGTGCTCTCTGCAGTTTTCATCCTGGACCAAACTGTGTGCCGAAAGGTGGAGAAAAGCCTGGAACAATGAAACAGCTCCACCCAATCAACTACAGAACTTTGAGTGTGTGTGTGTGTGTGTGTGTGTGTGTGTGTGTACCGGCATATCATTAGTGCAAAATCTCTTATGGGCAATACCATTGTTGGGGAACATTACTTTTAAAAGTAACTAATTACATTTCAAAATCACTGCCATAATAAGGTAAGTTATTACATTACAGCATTACCTTCTGAGAAAAGTATGTGGTAGGAGTACTTTTGCATTATTGAAAATCCATCAAATATAATGACTGTACTGTACCATTACATAGCCAAGTCTAGCCCATAATCTATAATCTTTGAGCTCCTCCACCCGAGATAATGAGATGCCACCGACTCGCCTCCGACCCTAACCCTAACCCTCCGGAGGTTGCCGGCATGGAGTTGAAGTTCACCGCCGATTACAGCGAGGCAACAACACAGCGTCGGAGACCCTGCTACAAGGTCATGCATGAGG